>NW_023270865.1:15430444-15686112 GCF_011800145.1 Mirounga leonina
TAAATAAATAAATAAATAAATAAATAAATAAATAAATAAATAAATAAATAAATGATATCTTAAAAAAATAAGGTATGTGAACCCTTAATTATTTGGAAATGAGGAGAAAGCATTGCTAAGTGAAACAGCATGTTAAAAATGTCATGTATGGTATGAGTCCATGTAAATATCCATAATTCAAAGAAAGTATAAAATGGATACATACTAATTATTGACAATAGTAATATGTCAATGTCATGGTTAGGCTTGGTTTGTACTCTTTTTAATTATCTGTTTTCCTGAGTTTTTAACATATAGCTTACTTTAATACTAAGATTTTAGAAGCTATTATATTTTTACTGGAAATCTGCCTTTCCTCCTTTTTAAGAACAATGGACACTTTTAAAAATATCAATAAAGCCTCTGCAGAAAAGGGCACTTCCAAAAATATCATCTGAGTAAATGGAATCAAGGAGACCAGGTTAAAATCCTGGCTTGGCTTTTGTGACCTTATGCCTTCAGAAATTTACTTCTATGATATTTGATTTCCTCATCTATAAAATTTTAAAATAAAATAATCACATAGGATTTGTTGGTCTTGTCTTAAATAAATTTTAGTTTATGTTACTACTTTTGTCATAATTATAAATATACTGGAGAAACTTTTGGGGGTCATATTTTGGTACATTGATGACCACCTTCAATAACCACAAATCAACACAGTATACTTCTAAAAGTAGATATGTTACTTCCCACTTATATAATTACTTTTCAAAATGTTGTCTATCATTTCAATAAAGAAGAAACTGGTTTCAATAATTTTATAAATTTAGGGGCACCTGGGTGGCTCAGTCAGTCAAGCATCTGCCTTTGGCTCAGGTCATGATCCCAAGGTCCTGGGATCCAGCCCCATGTTGGGCTTCCAGCTCAGTGGGGAGTCTGCTTCTCCCTCTGCCCACCCCCCACATGTGCTCTCTCTCAAATAAATAAGTAAAATCTTTAAAAAATAATAATTTTATAAATTTAATAGAAGAAAATATATAATCATGCACCTTCATTTTTGTAACTGCATCTTTTCTGTTACATTTTTCCAAGAAATCTTTCCTCATTTTAAAATGAGCCAAACTAATTATCCTTCAATTTATCTACATTTGAATCCCTTACATTAATTGCATTGGAAGCAAAATGAGCCTTTGAGAATAAGTCTTAAATCTGATATGGAAACCATCAAAATCCTAGAGGAGAACACAGGCAGCAACCTCTTCGACCTCAGCCAAAGCAACTTCTTACTAGACACATCTCCGGAGGCAAGGGAAACAAAAGCAAAAATGAACTATTGGGACTTCATCAAGATAAAAAACTTCTGCACAGTGAAGGAAACAATCAACAAAACTAAAAGGCAGCATACGGAATGGGAGAAGATATTTGCAAAGGACATATCTGATAAAGGGCTGGCATCCAAAATCTATAAAGAACTTATCAAACTCAACACCCACAAAACAAATAATCCAGTTAAGAAATGGGCAGAAGACATGAGTAGACTTTTCTCCAAAGAAGACATACAGATGGCTACAGACACATGGGAAGATACTCAACATCACTCATCATGTGGGAAATACAAATTAAAACTACAATGAGATATTACCTCACACCTGTCAGAATGGCTAAAATTAACAACACAGGAAACAACAGATATTGGCAAGGATGCAGAGAAAGGGGAACCCTCTTAACGCTGTTGGTGGGAATGCAAACTGGTGCAACCACTCTGGAAAACAGTATGGAGTTTCCTCAAAAATTAAAAATAGAACTACCCTATGATCCAGCAATTGCACTATTAGATATTTACCTAAAGGATTCAAAAATACCGATTTCAGTCATATGTGGAATTTAAGAAACAAAAAGCAAAGAGAATGTGAGAGAGGCAAACTAAAAAACAGACTCTTACCTATGGAGAACAAACTGAGAGTTACTGGAGGGGAGGTTTGTGGGGGATGGGTTAGATGGGTATTAAGGAGAGCATTTGTTGAGATGTCTAAGTGATGAATCACTAAATTCTACTCCTTAAACCAATATTATATTATATGTTAACTAGAATTTAAATAAAAACTCAAAACCAACAAACAAAAAAAGAGTATTTCGAGCTCTAAAAAAAAAAAAAAATCTGATATGGATAGTTCCAAGTTTCAGAAGGTCTGGACTTTTCACTGAGTTTGGAAAAAAATAAGTATTTAAGTATAATACGGTATGTCTTTGAAATATATTTAATATTAAAGTTCACATAAAAGGCATTAAAATATCTATGAAGCATTAACTTAGAATATATTGGTAGAATTTGAAATATCAGATAAATATACTCTATAAACAAAATGTTAGACTCAAAAACCCAATACTGACCTTTTCTGTGGTTAATATTATGGCATCTTGTGAAATAAATGTAATTGCCATATCACGTGTTCAATTATAGGATAGGTATTTTTTCATATGATGTTTAAAGCATAGAATTATTGTCACATAGATCCCAGTATCTCAATCAAAAAACAAATAAATGGCATGTGCATTAAGTTAATATAAAGGAATAACTAGTTCATCTGTCTCAGAATAATATCATGACACCCTAAATAAATTTTCACCACCTGTATCATAGCTTTGCATAGCCCTAATTTTTCTTGATTCAACCAAAACAAATACATTAAGCCATCACAGTGTTAATTTGCTTCTAGTATTATAAAAATATCAGGGGAATACTTATTTCAAGTTTAACGTGTTCATAATCCTCAGAGGGAAAAATGTGGTACTTTACATGTGACAAAACATATATGGAATCAGTCTGTAACATTAGTGTGGAAGTCTTAAAAACATAACCACTAATTATTGAATCCTCTCCTAACAAGATGGTGGAGATTCATTTTCCATTCCTTGATTGCATGCTAGACTTAGTGGCTGATTCTATAGGAGTGTATGGCAGACTTGATGGCATATCATTTCTGGGGTTGTTACAAGAAGGCTGCAGCTTTCCTCTTGGGTTCTCTCTCTTCCCGCCCTCCTGCCTCCCTCTTGGATCACTCATTCTCAGGGAAATCAGCTGCCATGTTATGAGTTGCTTTACAGAGAAGCCCATGAGGTAAACAGCTGAGGACCTCAGCCCAACAACAAGCAAGGAACTGAAGCCTGCAAACAACCAGGAAAGTGAGCTTGAAAGTGGATTCTCCAGTCCTAATAGAGCCTTCAGATGAGTGCAGACCCAGCCAACTGTAATCTTGCGAGAGATCCTGAGCAAGAACCACCCAGGTACCCTCTCCCAAACACCAAGCCCCCAGAAACTGTGAGATAATAAATATTGTTTTAACCTGCCAATTTTAGGAAAACTAATATAGACAGGAAGAGTACAGGAATGTGCTGACATAACTTTGGCTGCAAGCGTTACTTCATTATTGCAGGGTAATGCAAGATATAGGTAAATAATGTCTAACTCTTATCAAACACCTGGTATTATCCCCAAAAAATGGTCATCTAGAAAATAATAAATGACACATATTATAATTTTACCATTTTTTTATCCTGAGTATTATTTCAAATATGTCTTAAATGTTGAACTATTTAAAATAAAAGAAATAAAGAATTGAAATAACTCCTCTATATCTCTATATGACTGCTTTCCCCAACCAGGGTTTAACTTGGATAATTTTTTTTTTAAGATTTTATTTATTTATTTGACACAGAGAGAGATGGCAAGAGCAGGAACACAAGCAGGGGGAGTGGGAGAGGGAGAAGCAGGTTTCCCTCCAAGCAGGGAGCCCGATGTGGGGTTTGATCCCAGGACCCTGGGACCATGTCCTGAGCTGAAGGCAGATGCTTAATGACTGTGCCACCCAGGTGCCCCTAACTTGGATAATTTTAATAGATCTTCTAAACCTGTACAAAACTTAGACAAGCCAAGAAAGAGCTATTATTCCAGTCACAGAATTTAAAACATCTCCATACAATAATAAAGCATTAGACATTTTAAGTCTAAAATTGAAAGGGGAAGTGTTAAGTCATAACATTTTTGCCTCAGAATGTCTAATGCCAGATTTAGAAATTTTGTAGGTGATTAATCTTACCAGAAACAGTATCTCTCCCCTTCCTTGCAAATAATGCTGAGAGTGACCTTTGCTATCTGCTAGCTTCTAAGTAGTTTTGAAAAGGTAAGTGGAAAAAAAAGTTATGTGTTTTATTATGAACAGAGCAACAGAACCTTACTTTGGTAGTTAAAACTCAAAATAATGACATATCAGGGACATTTTTAAAAATGTAATCAGGAGCTTCAGCCCTCACTTTAGTTTTTTCAGTAATGCAAATAAAGGTTTTTGTTTTCTTTCTGAAGGAGTGTACATTTAAATCATCTGAACAGAATTTTGCAATATGCATACAGAACTCACTCAAGCATCCAAAGAAGATTTTGCTTGTTTCTATGAGAAAAACAAAAAAATGTCCCCATATTCCTCCCATTACTTCAAAGGACATAGGGAGTTTTTTCCCAAGTACATGCTGACAAAATGGACTGTGCTCTGGGAAAGTACAATCTTCCTAAGTATCTTTTGTCATTGGCTGAATAAAATCATTGAAACACATGACACTTAAATCCCTCTTGTGTTAGATAATTTTATTTTTTTTTTAAGATTTTATTTATTTGTTTGGAGAGAGAGAGAACACAAGCAGAGAGAGAGGCAGAGGGAGAGAGAGAATCTAAAGCAGGCTCCATGCCCAGCATGGAGCCCCAAACAGGGTTTGATCTCACAACCCTGAGATCGTGACCTGAGCTGAAATCAAGAGTCGGACACTTAACCAGATGAGCCACCCAGGCACCTCTGTTAGACAATTTAACTGTTCCATATTATAAAAGTCTTTATCCAATAAACATAATTAGTAGCAAATAGAAAACCAGAGAGGTGAATATGTGTGACCTCAAGTTGTCAAAACTTGTTAGGACTAAGAATGTGGGGAGGCACTTATGGGTATACGTGTAAAGGACTACTTTAGGAAAATATTATCAGAGGCAAAAAAAGCCCCAGAAATCTCTTTATACATAAGTTTTCAGTTAATGTGATACAACACTGATCTTTGCTTAACTTTAGCTTTGTAAAGGAGCTAAATACATAAGCTTGGTTAATTGAGTACTACTTTTGGCTTTTGCCTTTCTCATCTGAAAAACAAATGTTACATCTATGATCTTGAAGTATCTTCTTGTGATCAATTCTATCCTATATTGTTAATCACAGAGTTAATTTGACTATTATTTTTTAAGATTTTATTTATTTATTTGTCAGAGAGAGAAGGAGAGAGCACAAGCAGGGAGAGCAGCAGGCAGTGGGAGAAGCAGGCTCCCCAACGGGCAGGGAGGCCAATGCAAGACTCGATCCCAGGACCCTGGGATCATGACCTGAGCTGAAGGCAGATGCTGCTTAGCTGACTGAGCTACCCAGTTAAAAGCTACGTTTTGATTCTGATCTATGGCATGGTTTACTTTCCATATCTTTGTTTTGTTGGGGAAGCAGGTCTATAATTCCTCTGAGAATATGGTGACAGCTGTGGATCTGCTTTCTTGAAAAATGCAGATATACAAAGATGACCACAGGACAGAATACAGTCTTAAAGGCAAGTCTCAGAGATAAGCATAGGATTTATGAAGATCTTGCAACTACAAATGGTTTCTTGCTAAGAGATTTTTCTCCATACTGATAAAGGATCTCAATTTATATTATTTGAAGTGGGAGCTTCTGAAAGGTAGGGCTGGAGGAAGGCAGGGAGAATTCTGCAAACAAAGGGAGATATAGAGAAGAAAGATGAAGCTCAAGTGTTCCAATTTCCAAGTTAGAAATTGGAGACTGTTTCCTAAAGAAGAAACTGGATAAGTAATGGCCAGGTTCTATAATGATCCTGGTGCTACATTTTAATTACATTTTGATTTAGGTAGAATCTTGCAGGTTGGCTTCGTGTCCTAACCACATTCATCACACAGGTTTTATGAGGAAATATGTTCCAAATTCTAACAGTGGCTTACAAATGAACTTGTAGAGCACAACCTGTTTGTGATTTGGGAATGATTTGCAATCCTTTCTGTTTATTAATAGTTCATTAAAATATTGGCCATGGGATAAGGAATGAGTTGGAATACATTTAGAACTATAACAATTTTATAATAAATTTAAGTGATTTCTATGTTTCTATATTTATGATTTGCCATTTAGTCTAAAAGCCACTTTTCAAAAATTTTTCTGACCTTTCATCAAAAAGCACTCATCAACACTAGCTATAGGAAAGCTAAAAAATCTAATGGCTTATTTCTTTGCTTCTACATACATTTTTAACCTGTTGAAAAAAAAGCCAATGAAAATGTCAGCATAGACTAATTGTATCACAGGCCATGAAACAATGTATTAAAATCAACAGGACTTGTAACATTAAAAGTTAGGGCTGCCAGAAAATCTAGGAAAAAGCTGACAAGTAGCAGTTAGATTTATATAGTGTTTACTGCATTTGGTATTATTAAAATGTTTTTTTCAAGTGGGGAAAACATAGATGTATGCACTAACACTAGTCATCCTTAATAATACCACTTGTATTTATTTTTAAACAATTACATTCTGAAGCTAGTACACTTCTCTATAAAATGAACAAAATATTTTCTTTTACTAGCTATTAACATATTCCTCAACAATGTATGTTTTCATAAATTAATAGTCAGTATAATAGTCCCTAGAGACAGTGGAAGAATCCATTAATTGATGAAGAGCTAATTATCAGAAAAATGAAAACCAGATGACAATAGTTTTCATATATCTAGTGATATCAGATGTAAAAATAATTAATGGCACTTGGTACAAATTATATGAGAGAAGAGATTTCATAGGACTAGTAAATGTGATCCATGGGCTTTAACTATATAATTCTCACATTCTCATTAAAAAACAAACAAACAAAATCTCCCCCTTGATCATTCCTTCCTGTTAATATTAAGTTTAAATGTGTAATATATGTTAAAAAGTTTAAGTTTTCATGCAAAATACCTAATGAAATTTTGACCCTTTCTAAATAGAATATATCTATATCTATGACTGTATCTAGAAAGTGTATAAGTAAATCCAATTAAAGATATTTCTTACTAACCTAAACAATGCTATTACCACTGAGAAGTTCTATACCTTGACAACATACTCATTAGCAAGCCCTTATCCTAAGCTTCTTTTTATTGCAATATTATCAAAGTGAACTACTAACAGTATCCAAAATTCCAAGACTTTATACAAAATCATTCTGAAGTACTTTCAAACTTGTGTAATTCTGAGAAGCATTATTTAGAAAAGTGTACCAGCTCCTTCACCTATTCAAAATAGCATGCATACTATGCAAATAGAAAACGTAGTCAAATATGCATCAATCTAAGATCAATTATTAAAGAAAGAATGTTTGAAAATATAAATATATTCATGATTGTGCCAAAGTAATGACAAAACCAACAAGCAATCCAAATGCAACAAGCACCTGCCCAAGTCTGTGTGTCTCTCTAAGCTTTCACATACACCATTTGTCAGTAATTGGTAACTAAAACACAGTGATCTAGCACTTTAGAGAGAAATAAAGACCAATTAGAAAAGGGAATTTCCAATGTTTGGTGATTAATGATAAAATGATAGTGGTATGTCTACCATAATAAGCCTGAAATTTAAACAGAACATGATGATTGCTCAAAGGTGTCTACTAATTCAAAAGAAAAAATCTTATTTTGTTTGTCTTTGTGATAACCTTTCCCTCAGTATCCTAAAAAGACAAGTGTTGCAAGATAACTCCATTAAAAAAAAAAAAATCTATTGTTATATATTTTTGACAAATGCTGTCGACTAAACCTAATTCTGTAAATTGACAAGCACCATACTTTGTATTTGGTTAGACATAGTATTATAATAGTTTATAAAGCTAAAAAATTATGATGATATATTTTTACTGTTTTTTTTTTTTTTTTACTTCCACAAATTCTGATCATTTTCTTTGTTTCTTGACCATGACTAATTGATCTTAAAAAAATTAGGAAAAGCATATTCACAAAATAAACTAGTATAGAATTATATCATTGTACTTTGCCTTGGTTAATTTACTTAGCAAATTTACTAAGTTCCAAAATTATCATATTTCTTGAACTTTATAAATATCACAATTTAAACCAACATTCATTCAGTATTTAGGAATAATATATTTCTGACTCAAAATGAAATAATATCTTATAATTATAGCAACCTGACCTGTATGCTTTATATTCTTTGAATGTAGATAAGGAAGAGTTAATCAGAAGTGTCTAATATATAATTTGCCTTTATTATTTCTCAATGATGTATCCTAGCAACAATGAAAGAGTAGTTGTTGCTTTGCTTTCTTCTCTTCTTGGTAAGGAAATAAAAATCTTATTTCAGAAGGCTTATTCACTATCACTATAAAAATTGTCAGAAGTACCTGATCACTCATTACCTTTTTTTTTCTTTTTTTATGAGAAAAAAAAGCCAACAGAATATGATTAAATGTTCAATGGAAAATGAAATTCAAGTACTCATACATTTCAAAGCATGACTGTTTTGATGAGTTCTAATATCGACAATGACAATGTTTCTTAAACATAGAAACTTTAATTAGAAATGCTTTTCTTTTTTTAATTTTTTTATTTATTTTTGAGAGAGAGAGAATGACAGAGAGAGAGAGAATGAGAGGGGTGGGGGTCAGACGGGGAAGCAGACCCCCTGCCGAGCAGTGAGCCCGATGTGGGACTCGATCCCGGGACTCCAGGATCATGACCTGAGCCAAAGGCAGTTGCTTAGCCAACTGAGCCACCCAGGCGCCCCCTAGAAATGCTTTTCTATAGTATGAACATCTGCCATAACCTTAGCCTAAGGTTCTGTATGTGCAAGGAGAAGACAGGACAATAATATATATTTATTATGTATTAATTATATGTAGTAATAAAAATAGACACATTTTGAGTCTAAAGTAGTTACAAAGAATATTAATATTTTCTATTGTAAAATTCTATTCTTCTAAAAAGAACTTGTGTAATTTTAGGAACTTTGTTTTCAACAGTTGAAGGATATCAAAATGTTAAAAAAAAAAAATCTAGAATTTATTCATGCCTTTCTAGGTCATTGACAGCCCCTCCTCAGAGAGCACTGTCTGTGCATGCCAAACACATTGGTAACCAGTGGCCAGTCATGTGACCAATTTTCACCTGAGCTGAGATTTTCATTTCTTCCAAGTAAGCAGTGGTATAAGGATAATTATTTACAGTGGTAAATTTAATTATATTTTATCAGTCCTGAATGTTAATGTAAAAATCTAATATTGAAATCTCCTTGCTAGAGAGGCTTCTCTAAATCAGAAATACAACAACATCAAAAATAATATTTGGTTATTAGGTTGAGCATTTATGCTAAGAGGGAGATGGGTAAGTTCAGTGGGTAAGGGTAGAGTCTTTGGTGTCAGTTGGTTAGACTGGTTCATAGCCTGGCTCAGTCACACATTAACTCCATGTTGTTATGTTGGACACCTCTCCCCACCGCAGAAAGATCAGCTTTATTAACTACAAAATGAGAATTATATTAATGCAAAGAAGAAAAATTGGTGTTTTCCACTTTTTTTTTTTTTTTTTGAGGAAATATAACACCCAGCGACATCTATCCCAGGGAACTAGAACTTCAATGAGTCAGCAGCTCCATGATCTTTGTTAAAGCATCTCAGCCATCTAAATAATAACCCTACAGAGTTGTTAGGAGGGTAAATTGAAACAATGCAAATAAAGTGGTTTCCTGCATTTCTGTTAAACTGAAGCTCTTTGGTAAATATTACTTTTTAATAATTATTATTGCATTAGAAATCTGATGCCCAAGATATCCAATACATGAAACAGCAAAAATAAATAAAAGGAATAATTACCAAATAAATAATAAAAATACACAAGTGTTGATGTCTGTTGGTATAGTTACTCTTCTCTTGCATTATCATTTACTTCAGATTTGCCAAAAATGATACTAATCCAAAAGAAGTGTAAACCTATTTGGTGCATGTTTTAAATCTGCCTTCCCTGAAATGATCATTGTAACAGAAAGAATATCATTTCCAACTATCATGCATCTTTAAACTCCTAGCAGATGCATATCCTCCTGCCAAATATGTGACAGTAAATATATAATAGATTCAATAATCCAAATAAAATAACCATGGTCTGAGGATGCCTTGTGCCCTCTTCTGTTTTTTTTTCTTTCTTTCTTTCTTTCTTTCTTTCAAGGATAATTACTATAGTTTAGAACTTAAAATATGTGCACTGAACCATATGTTATTTTCCTCTTCTCTTTGATACATGAACATCGACTTCCGTTCAGCCTGTGAGTTCATTCTTGTTATGGCAAACATCCTTTAGGTGTCCACTAAATATATTTTTTTCTTCTGCTAATGTATCAGTTAACCTTCAAAATGTGGACAGTTCTTATTTCTTCTCAGGAAATAAATCAGTCCCCATGTTGCTCAATAGCTGTGGCCAAGATGGGATGGAATAAGAGGGAAATATAAAAAGTACTGCTTGCAAATTGGTGTTATTTACATCTACTAAGGAAATACAATATACTATGAAATATATCCTAGTGAAGTGGAACCCAAATTAGTTAGCAACACCATAATCGTTTTTTTAAAGTGTCTATTCATACCTGAATGGAAACGACTCTATACGGGCTTAGATTACCTCTGAGTGTAAACAAGCACATTTTCCTTAAGGACGCAGAAGCAGTGGTCTGTGTTCCATTAAGCTCTGTATTATGAACTGATGTTGTGGGGATTTATCTGCTTTTCCTATCCTCAGAATTCGACTATCACAGCTGCAATCTTGTATGTAAGTTCAATTATGGATTCACAAGTGGATATGGTCAGAGATATTTCTAGGCAATCAATACTCCTTTACTTATATTAATAATTCATAAACTTTATAGACATGATGGCAAAGGAACTCAAGAGTTGACATAAGTACTCTAAGAATGTATTGTACTACAATAGTCAAATAACGCTACAAACATGTCTGAAGGAAATACATAATATAATCGTCTATTTGAAAGTATTTGAGTAAGGTGCACGATGTGTCCTAGAATTGGAGATGAAACAGGTGCCAAGTAGAGAAAGACCCTGCTTTTTGGGATGGTACAGACCAGGCAGTAGGGTACAGATAGACATCAACCCAATAATCATGCAAATAATAATAATAAAACATTCTAAATTCCAGGGGGGGGTGGGGAATGTATAGTGGAAGTGTATAAAGGAGTATATAAAGGAGGGTTTCCTCTGGCCTGGGGGAGGCATTCTTTCTGAAGTGACATCTGAGCTGATGTGATAAAGATAAGTAGATACCTACCAGGTAAACAGACTGGAGGCAGAGGGAACATTCTGGGCAGAGGGTAGAACATCTTCAAATGCCTGTAAGCATTACACAACTGGAAGAAAGCTATTGTGGCTGACTCTTGAAAGATCAAGAAGTGGGGGAAGGGAAGTCAGCTAGGGACAGGAGCTGGAAGCCCTAACGGGGGGCAAGCGCCAGCTCCTCTTTTAGACTATGATATTATCCCCAAACAGTGAGAAGGCATGGAAAGGTATTTGGTAGCTCAGTGTCATGATTACACTCACATTCCCATTAAAAGCTTTGTTCTCTTGGTGTAGCAAGAAATGGGGAGGGGGCTAGGAGTCTGGATCAAATAGGATGATGATCTGACAGAGGGTGCTGCTGGTGAAGAGACAGAGAGGGGGACAGATCCCAGAGATCATTAGGAGACAACATCTGTTATGGACTGAATGTGCCTTCAAAATTCATATGTTAAAAACCTAACTCCTAAAATGATAATATTTGGAAGAGGAACTTTTAGGAGATAACTAGGTTTAGATGAGATCATGAAGATGGGGCCACGATGATGAGACTGTGTCTTTATAAGAACACACAAGAGCTCAGTCTTTCTCTGCCATCTGAGAACAATGAGCAGGCAGTTGTCTGCAAGTCAGGAAGAGGACTCTCACCAGAACTGAATCTGCCGGCACCCCGATGAACTTCCCAGTTACAAGAACTGTGAGAAGGAAATGTTCTCCTTGCCACCTGGTCTAAAGTATTTTATGATAGCGATCCAAGCAAAAACAATACCCATAGAGAAGGTGAACCAAATACAGGAGGAGGGAGGAAGTTACTAAGAGTTATTTTTAGATAACTTGCTTCAGTAATAGATGCCATAGAGAAAAGGAACCACGGAAGAGCCTATATTTAGGTTGGTGGGTGCTGGGCGGTAACCACATTCAGATGTGGTAGAATTTGAGCTGTCTTTGAGACTCTAAGTAGTGGTGTCAGCTAAGCAGCTAGATTTACAGCTCTGCAAATCAGAGAAGGTGTCTGGGTTAGAGATACACTTTAGGAGTCATCGATTCCACGTAATAATTAAAGGCATGTTTAAGAGTGCTCAGGAAGAAAGCACAGAGTAAGAAAAAAAGAAACCCAGGATTGCCTGGCTATTAACGATCTACAGCATTTAAAAGCTTTGTAAAAGCAAAGATGATTGAAACAAAGTAGCCACAGAGAAAGGCAAGAAGGAGGAGGCACATTCATTGAATTCATATGAAATTTTCTTGAAGAAGGCAGACAAATGCATCAGTGTCTGAGGCTCTAAGAGATTAAGGGGGATGAAAACTGAAGAGTGCCCATGGATTTAGTCGCCTGGAGGTGACACACACTCGACTGGAGTGGGCTGGGAATAGTGTCAAACTTAGAGAATAAAATCAAAGAATTTTCTGACTGAAACAAATTTTAGAGATCACCTCATAGTTCCCTCTATTGTCAGCACTCCCCTTCACCCCTGAAATGTTATTCCATTTATAAGCGAAGAAAGAAGAGTGGAATTATCTTGGTAATGCTTATTTTGCATTCTGAATTTATAGACATCAGATGCTCTGGGAAAGATAATGTGTGCACAGAAGAATGACGAAAAACTGCATAGAAGAGATTTGTTTGAGCTTAGTTTGAAGAATTAATGGAATCAAGTGAAATGCAGTGGGTAGGAGGGAAGGCTAAAAGTGCTCAATGTTATGAGTCACAACTACAGGAGACCAGGAATGGGAAGACCGGGAGCCATGAGGATACTTCAAAGGGGAGATTGGACCCTGAGCCAGAGGAATTAGCTGGGTCCAGATGACTTTCACAGGGCTTGAATGCCAGCCAAAGGATTTTAGACATTTCTTAGATACAGTGAAGAGCCTTTGAAGCATTTGGTCAGGAAAATGGCAGGAAGAATATGAGTATTTTAAAGAAAATCAATCTCTTTTGCCCATCACTGTGGAAAGAAAGAAGGAATCAAGAAAAATGACAGAAAAGAGGTACTGATTTTTTAAAAGCAGAAATTGATATTTTGTGTGTAGGCAAGGATCCTTTCATATTTTGTGCTAAAAAAGAATTGGGTTCTCCTTATATTAGTCATTAGTACAAGGATATCTTAAAATATGAATAACTTGAGAAAATAAATATAATGCTTGTCACATTTTTATGAAATTTATGATTCTAGAAGGAGATAAAATACAAATAAATGTATCTGTTGAAATAGTTATTCTTACATTTTTGAGAAGCAAGAGAGAGAGATTTGATTTGCAGCAGAAAAAAATTAGAAAGAGATTTTTCTTGAAAACGCTAACAAGTTCCCAGGGTCCTGGATTTTCAGTGACCCTGACTTTGCTTGACTTTTCAGCTATGAAACAAAATAAAACAAAACAAATAAGAATTTTCTATCATGGTTACAACCTGGGTCTGAAATTAGAGAATCATAATGAGTCAGTGGCAGTGCAAGAAGATATGGAATGTGTACCTGTACAATTAAAATGTGGCCCCTATGTTCCCCATAAGAAAATGCAATTAGCATGACATTGATAGGTGAGGTCATCAAGTATTCGCACATGTTCATATTTGGATATATCCATCCATCCATCTAAATATACACACAGACTACTAAATATTTTGCCTCTGTATTTTCATTGTTGGCAAACAATAGTTAAAAATATGAATGGATAACTAATAAGATAGAGGACAGTGTCAGAAATAATAAAAGCAATTTGAATATTATGCTTCTCGGAGAATGGGGTTCAAGAATCACTTTTTGCTCCAAGAAACAAAACACAACCCCAAGTCAATATATCATAACTGGAGTCAATACCTCTGGAAAGAAACACTCACATACACAAACACAGTCACATTTCTATTAAAAATAAGTCATATGATAGAAGTTGGTCACTTAAGGTTTTTTTTCATGGTGATACTGAAATTAGTTCCCACCTACTACAGTCTTAATTCTTTTTCTTTTCTCTATCTGAATGAACTAACAAAAATTACTTCTATAACCTATGCAATCGAGGCCCATTAGGAAAGAAGTATCTGTGCTATAGGAAGGACAGTAAATACCCTCTTAGAAAATCAGTGATATTGGGTGCCTGGGTGGCTCAGTTGGTTGAGCTACTGCCTTCGGCTCAGGTCATGATCCTGGAGTCCCAGGATCGAGTCCCGCATCGGGCTCCCTGCTCGGCAGGGGGTCTGCTTCTCCCTCTGACCCTCCTCCCTCTCATGCTGTCTCTCATTCTCTCTGTCTCAAATAAATAAATAAAATCTTTAAAAAAAAAGAAAAGAAAAGAAAAGAAAATCAGTGATATGGGGAGCTTTGAAGTTGCACTAAAACAAACTGCTTGATTTTAAGGAAAAAATGAAAATTAGCATTTTTGCCTGAGTCTGCTTTTGATTTCTTAGTCCTTTTAGAGAATCCTTTGTTAATTTTTTTTAAAAAAATATTTCTTTATTATTTTAGAGAGAGAGAGAGTTCATATGGGTTGGGGCAGGGAGGTAAAGAATCTCAACCAGACTACCTGCTGGGTCTGAAGTGGGGCTGATCTGGAGACCCTGAGATCATGACCTGAGCCAAAATCGAGTCACATGCTTAACTGATTGAGCCACCCAGGCGCCCCTAACTTTCATTTGAGAAGTACTGTATCTTCCATGGTCTTCCCCAGTTCATTTCTCAGTGATGTCTTCTTCCTCTACCTGGATCCCTCACTAGCATTTTAAACTCTTCATCTTGCCAAGTTTGAGACCTCAGACTGCATCACTTTCATTTGTCTGCATGTACAACCTACGTCAGTTGCCCTCTTTCCTTTACATTAATTAAATTTGACCTTTTCTGAAACTCAAGTTGCCTAAAATGTTGTCTTTATTTCCTGCCTCTTCTGTTCTCCAAACTTTGTTGCTGGAACTCTCAAATGGTAAATACTGCAATTTTAAAATGGGATACCATTTGTCAGAGTTGGAGTTGGAAGTTTTGGGTCTTTTTTATCCATGGGTTGTTCTCTGGGAAAACTGGCAAAGAGAATGCTCCACACATCTCTTGGTAAAGTGAAATGCATGATGGGAGCAGGGAGGGTCTCAGCCTTTGACCTCAGCAGATGCTAAGTTGTGCCAATGGTGGAAGACAGATCAAGGTTGATCTGTGAAGGCTACACACAGTTAAACTTTAATTTGAAAAAGACTCACCATGAGATACCTGATTATTTTCTAAATTCTTACAGGCATAGAATATACAAATCACTGAATCCCAATAATGGAATCAACCTCAAAAAATAGTACTAATTCTCAAATTATTCTCTGTATAACATACCTGAGGGTGGTGTTTAATATTTGATAGGGCTCTTCAAATTATCACTGTTTCCCAAAGCAGTCTGGGGCATTTCCACTGAGACTGAATTTATTCATATGTATCCCATATCTGCTTTTTGTAAAACTTGCCATTTGAGAGAAACTACTACTTTTTTAAAGAAATTGAAATATTAACATTTCAATTGTATTAAGACAGCCTGACTGCATGAAACATTAATATCTATATATGTATGTCTGTACAAATATATGTATATGTTTTTATCTTTTATTTTTCTTTTATGAATTTTTCTCTTAATTTACTCATTGGATATATTTTATTAGAGGAGATAATATTTATTAAGTGCCTGGGCCAATGTCCAGATTGTAGCTAGGGCTCCATAAACATCTATTCGTTATTTCATCTTTTAATAGAACTTTTGTTTTTGACTTCCATTAAGCTTACAAGTAATATCACTGCTTGGTTTTACTCCACAAATTAATCATTCCTTTATTTTAGACTTCTGAATGATTGTGGATATATTCATGTTAAATGCTTCAGGTTGTTCAGGCCAACATTACTGGAGGGAGCCTCGACTCTGATCCCTCACTCACACCCCACAGTAACTTCTTAAGGAATTTTCCTGCTTCTGTTGTGTCCCCTTCTACAGTCTAATTTTAACACAGCAGGAACAGGGACCCTTTCAAATCGTCAGATTATATCACTCCTTAGCTGAAAGCCATCAAAAGCCACAAGTCCTTTATGCTATCCCACAGGATGCTATAGGAGCTGACCTCTTAATATGACGCCCCTCATGTACTCCACATCCTTTACATATGCCTTCTTCGATGTACTGGATTGTACTAGACTTACATCCCTTCCCTTACCCCAGCTCTAGCTATTCCTCTGCTGGAAAATGTTTCCTTCAGATATCCACATGTGTTATTCTTTCCTCTTGTCCCAGTTCTTGTTCAAGTCTTACTTCTCATGAGACAACTCTTAACCCAGGTATTTAATACTGAAGCCCACAACTCCCCCGTCTCTCTTGGGTCAGTTCCCATACCCCTTATTCTTCCCTAAATTTCCCCTATACATATACCTATTACCTTGAAAATATGATTATTTCTTTTCTTTTCCTTTTTTTTTTAAGATTTTATTTATTTATTTGAGACAGAGAGAATGAGAGAGACGGAGAGCACATGAGAGGGGGGAGGGTCAGAGGGAGATGCAGGCTCCCCGCCGAGCAGGGAGCCTGATGCAGGACTCAATCCAGGGACTCCAGGATCATGACCTGAGCCAAAGGCAGTCGCTGAACCAACTGAGCCACCCAGGCGCCCGATTATTTATTTTCTATGTGTCCCTGCTAAACCATAAGATCCATGATCCATTAATGCAGGGTAGCTGTCCCTATGTGTGATAGATGTAGTCCAACTCCTTGAAATAGTGCCTGAAACTTAGTAGATACCCAATATTATTTTTAAATCAGGATTTCACATTTATTCTTACACAATTTTATTTTTGTTAACTTATTGCAATCATTCCAGTCTGTGAAGGGCATTTAATTTTTTTATCTTGTCATCCAAAATATAAGCTAAACCTAGCAACTCTGGTTAACTTGGATATTTTATATACATGGTTTCAACAGAATTTGCTGCTAAGAATTCTGTTTTTCACAGCCAATGCCAAGTATAGGGCTGTGCAACATGCACATGTTAATCAAGATGGCAGTCTTCCTATAAGCAATCTTCTGTGAATATTCTATTAAAATAGTGTAAATTAAAGATCATGCAATCCATGATTTTAGAATGTCCACAAATTATTTTGAGAAAATCTGTCAAATTCGTGATTGAAATCAACATATATCATGTCTACATTTTAAGTTAATTTTACTAGCTCCATGATAACATTTTTTTTTCAACTTGAAACAACTGATTCATGGTGACTTTGAAAAATTATTTCCTTTTTTAAGAGTTCACAAATTGTGGATTAAAAAGAATCTGATATACAGTGATTGGATTCCACTTCTCTATAAGCTCCAAAAAATGAGGATTCTTTTGTGTCACCTACATTCTGGGCTTTTTTCCCTCATTCTCCTATATTTCTCCCTCCTTCCTCCCCCCCCCTCTTTTTCCCTCCTGGCTCTGAGGACTTAAAATTCATATTTGCATGTTCTTCTAGAATCATGGTCCTGAAGTTTTAAAGTACTTTAAGCAACTGGAGAATGCAGCATCCTATCTGTGAGACAGTTTAGAAGAATAAAAAAGACTTTAGGATAAGTTTTAAAAAGGTGGGTTTCACATTATTGGGTCCCCACACAATAACCTTGAGACTTGGAAAATGCTGTTTCATGTCTCTGAGGTGCAACTTCTATATAAATGCAGCAAGTTATATTCATTCAGTTTACCTCTCATGAGAAAACAAGAATTAACGGATGCAGATGCACATTAATACACATCATATTAAGGCAAGAACTTATTATTGTAAGCTCTTTGAAGGAAAAACACACTACATTATTTATTGTCACATTTCCTCAATACCTAGAAGAGGATACAAGTTGATACACTAAAAATACATGAACCATAATGCATTACAAAATGTGGCCAAAAATTCCATTTTTATTAGGTAGCTCTTTGATACATCTCAAAAAAAAAAAAAAAATTGAACTGAGCCTCTAGAATGGGCAAGTACCCATAGGTATTAATTCTTGAGCAGTTGAAGGAGAACAGTGAGACATGGAAGAAAGGGAAATCCTGTCTTCAGGTGCTCACAACTCTATAAGAAAGCGAGCAGTATTATAAGTCTCTGAAATTATGTTTGTCTTAGTATTCTAGTAGTATCCTTTAAAATCAGAGATTTTTATGTACTGAGGAAAACTTGCATATGTACAGGTCACAAATACACAGCCAAAATATGTCAGTGCCAGCCTTAATCTCTGACTTTAAACAGAACAACTTCAGAAAATGAGTAACTTTTAATATGACAGTTCAACTACTGAAAGTTGATACACTCCAAGATAATGTGAATCCACATTTATCTTTAAACAATGACTTAGCATTTCCTGATTAGATTTTATTGCACTGTGTCATCAGAGTTAATTTTTTTCATATATAAAAAAATAAGGTTTTAAAATTCTATTATCTTGAACAGAATCATGGAAGAAATTCAGGCAACATAGGACATGGCACAATAATTTCTCTGTGAATTAGTAAACATAATGCGTCATGACATGTGCTTAGGTCTTGCCCCAATATATCAAGACTCACAGACACAGATTAATGCAGAGATTGCACTTGTTTGTTCAGGAGTGCATTAATAACTGTGCCTTCTATATCCTGCAAAAAAAAAAAAAATCCACTACAAAAAAAGAGTAAATAATAAACAAATTTTATGATTAGATAAATGAAGTGAGATTTTTTTTAATTGCTTTATCAAAATTAGACCATTCCTTGAAAAAGTAGTAAGAGATCTCAAAAGCATCATGTAAGTAAAGTTTTTGTCTATTGTGGTAGACCAGTTATCCTATTTAAATTTTTACAGATGTCAAATGGTTTGATGGAAGAGAGGATGTTCATTTCTACTTTGAATATATGACTGAAGTTCTGTTCCAATATGAACAAAAAAATGGTAATAATAATGTAAAAAAAGGAGATGATTACACCAAGTATAGACTTATAGTAGGCTTTCTGGGTTATGTTTTCCTATACATAAATGGAAACAAACAAATAGTGAATGAAGAAATAAGCTTATAAAAGACCAAACATATTAAACTGTCTCTATGTTAATTTTCTTCCCTTTTCAATTACATTGAGGATAGCTATCGCTATACTATAATGGAAAATAAGACCTTATAAATGGTAAATTCAGCATTAGTAGATCACTTCACAGTTCTATTTTATTTCTCAAAACCCATTTTGAAGTAATTGCAGACCCAACGTTAGAAAATACTCTTTTCTAGACCATAATACATAGCATAATAAACGTCTCCGGTTAAATTCTTATTATTTTTGAAACTTTTAGGTTATAATTCATGATATCCTACAGAAAATTCTATTTTACCTTCGATTTCACTAGACAATTATATGTCAAGAATTTTTAAGCAAACTAATCATTTGAGCTATTTTTTTTTAAGATTTATTTATTTGAGAGAGAGTGAGAGAGAGAGAGAAGAGCGGAGGATCAGAGGGAGAAGCAGGCTCCCCACTGAGCAGGGAGCCTGACATGGGACTAGATTCTTGGACTCCAGGATCATGACCAGAGCCAAAGGCAGTCACATAACCGACTGAGCCACACAGGTGACTCTTATTTGAACTATCTTAATAAGCAATAATTCAAAGAGATGAAAACTCATTGGGTATAATGTGGTGAGCAAGTATGACTTGTAGAATGGATGTTAAGAGGCACTAGTTTGTGTCCCAGCTATATGGTTAATATTGTTGCTGTCACTACCACCATCTTCTCTAAAATCACCATTTATCCAAAGTATATTCACACAAATTTCTCTTTATCAAATAATATATATTAGATAAAACATATAAACTTACTTTTCTCATCTCTGAAATTAAGAGGCAGAGAACAAAGTAAGCACATGCAAACATGAGGGGATTTCGTGCAACATTAAAAATACCATTTCAAAGCAACAAGGAAAAGATAAATCATCTCAAAATTATATTGTGACAATTTTTTCATCATCTAGAAAAAATACAATTAGATTACTACCTCAAACATGATAAAAGCGTAAATTTTAGAAAGCACAAAAATTTAGATATACACAAATAATGCACTTGAAAAAACAATAGGAAGGGCCCCTGGGTGGTAGAATGGGTTAAGTGTCTGACTCTTGATTTTTTGCTCAGGTCATGATCTCAGGGTCATGGGATCCAGTCCCGAGTAGGGCTCTGCACTGAGTTTGAAGCCTGCTTGAGGTGCTCTCTCTCCCTCTGCCCCTGCCTCCCCCCCCCCCCACTTGTGCACACTCTCTCTCTCTCTCTAAAAAAAAGAACAAACAATAGGAGGAACTTATGTGACTTTAAGTCAGAAAGAACATTGTAATTATAAAATAGAAAACACAAATGAAAATAGTGGCAAAAAATACACATAAATGACAACATAAAGTCTAAGTCTAAGACAAACTACAGAAACTTTGTAACTTAGTGATAAATTATCTTGAAACATATAAAATTCCTGAAAAGAAAAATGCAAAACTCAATATGCAATTGTGCAAGGAATATAAAGATTTCACCAAAAAAGAAATGTAAAGTATTATGAAAAGACATGCAACCTCAGTCATAATATAATTCAATCTATATATTTTTCACTTACAATGAAGAAGAAAAATTTTAAAGAGTATATTGGTAATAAAGAATGAAGAAAGAAATTTTCATAAAAATTCCTGTTTTAATTTTTAATACACTAAATCAATAAATAAAGCCCATATAAAGTAAGGCTCTTTATTTTTTTATATTTATTTATTTATTTATTGAGTAAAGCGATAGAAGTTTATTAAGTGAAGATACAGAAAAAGTGAGAGGGTCCCGACAGGGTTGCCAACGAGGGCCTTTAGGGTTGGTCTTTTTTAGAAAGCTAATTAGGGAACTTAAACTGAGGCTCTTTAAAGCCATCAAGAATATTTAAAACTATTAAAAAAAAAAAAAAGGTCTAGAAACAAAGATGTTTGAAAATCAGTGGCTAGAGTAAAGGTCTCTCACATATATCTCTGGCTTTTGTTAAAGAAGGAGGATATTACTAACATCAGAATTGAAGATGGGGAGTATTACTGAATTAACAGTTTCACAGGCAAACTTTTTGTCTCTCAGGGTATTGTCACAACTAATCTCAGTTCACAAGGAGAGTGTTTTTTATTCAGAGTAACGAATCCCATCCCTGTAACATAAACTGCCAAAGGAAACACTTTAATAGAGGAATATAAACAAAATCATTTCTTGTTCTGTTCATGTTTCACATATACTCTGCTTTTGCTCGGTCAACTGAAGCAGTATTAATACTTCTCTCCATCAGGTTGTGATGGTTAAATGAGCCTGAAAATACTACAAAATAGTGCTTTAAAAAATGATCAAAATGTTCACAAATGCTAAATATAGAAACAAACTTTTTCAGTTAAAGAATTATGTGGAGGGGCACCTGGATGGCCCAGTCAGTTAAGTATCTGACTTAATTACAGCTCAGGTCGTGATCTCACGACCTGTGGTGCTGGGATCGAGCACCACAATGGGCTCGGTACGCAGTGGGGAGTCTGCTCAAGAGTCTCTCTCTCTCTCTCTCTCTCCTCATCCCTTTGCCCCTCCTTCCAATCACATGTTCTCTCTCTTTCTAACATAAATAAGTCTTAAAAAAATAAATTGTGTAGATATTATAGTAGATAAAGCCTGTCAAATAAACATCAAGTGCTATCATGCAGCTTAATATTATATATGACACTGTCAGATCTATGTTTTGATGTAAAAATCATCCCAAACCTCCTCTCCACCTGTTGTTAACAAGATCCTTATTGGCTTACAATAGAAATAGAAAAAAATATTATATATATATATAAAATCACGGAGATGCTACATACTTAATGAATTTACTTTTAGTCTTACTTCTCTACCAACAATTATTCTCTCATCCTTGGATATTTATATATATTCTCTGTTTAATTTTACTGGCCTCTGAAACATTTATTTTGCTATTATTCTTCCAAAGACCATATGAATAATTATTGAGGAATCAAAAAGCTGAACCAAAAAAAGCATTATGTGTCTTCTTAGTATCATTAAAAATGCTCAATTGGGGCGCCTGGGTGGCTCAGTCGTTAAGCGTCTGTCTTCGGCTCAGGTCATGATCCCAGGGTCCTGGGATCGAGCCCCGCATCGGGCTCCCTGCTCAGCGGGAAGCCTGCTTCTCCCTCTCCCACTCACCCTGCTTCTGTTCCCTCTCTCGCTGTGTTTCTCTCTGTCAAATAAATAAAATCTTTAAAAAAGAAAAAAAAATGCTCAAGATGCTCCTGCATTGTGAGATATTTTTTTGGAGGAAAGGAAAACATTGACTTACTTCCCAAATTAGCTATAGATTACTATATTTTTATCATTAGAAAGACAGCCCCCTTTGCATATATTTGGTGACAGCTTTAACATGAATTCTGCAACAGTCTTGCAATAAAATAAAGTGGGATCTCTGTATCGTCCACTTGGATCTGGGTTTGTGGTTGTTTTGAGCAACAGGGTGCATAGAAGTAACACTCTGATTAGGCAAGACTAGGTCTCAGAAGACTATGCAACTCTCTGCTCATTGAGACTTGAGCCACCATGTAAATCCATGGACTGCCAGGTTGTAACAAAGCCCAGGTCACATGGAGAGGCCACTTATAGGCATGTACCGATAGGCCCAGTTGAGTGCAGCCTTCAAGATATATCAACCTCAACCCCAGATATATTGATGAAGAAGCCCTTGGATGATTTCAGCAGCCAATCAGTTAGGAAACCTCAAGCCTTTTATATCTTCCCTTATGAGGCTCCAGAAGCATGAAGCAGAGACAGGCCATGCCCTTTGGGTACTGTCTGATTTCCTGTTCCACAGAAACTGTCAACATAAGAATAAAAGTTGTTACCTTATACCAATAAATATGGATTTTGTTACACATCAATAGATCTGAAAGAGATTATCTCCTTTAAGTATCTTTGTCACTTGTATATGGGTTCAATTTGCTTTCCCTTTGTCACTACACTTCCAACTTCACACATATTACAGAAAATGCAACATCTATCCATCTAGACTGTACTCTAATGAAAATATGAGAACGCATCCTCAAACAGTAGTCATGTTTACTATTTTTGTTTCCTTTTCCCCCATTATAGCATTTTAAATTTTGATAAGACATTAGGAATCCTCTAACACAAGTTTAAAATTAGCTGCATACAGGAAACAAAGAAGTAATGTAGATGAGAAATCTGAGTGAGCATCAGAGACGAGTCATGACTGAAGAGTACTGGGGACCCATGCGGAATCTGAAAGTGTGCAGTTCCAACACCTCCCCAAATGGAATACAACTTCAATACTTCCCATACACCTGACATGGCAGAGAAGATTTTTTTTTTTTTAAGATTTTATTTTCATTTATTTGACAAAGAGAGAGAGACAGCCAGAGAGGGAACACAAGCAGGGGGAGTGGGAGAGGGAGAAGCAGGCTTCCTGTGGAGCAGGGAGCCCGATGTGGGGCTCGATTCCAGGACCCTGGGATCCTGACCTGAGTCGAAGGCAGATGCTTAACTGACTGAGCCACTCAGGCGCCCCTACCATTAACATGTGTTATTCATAAGCCCTAGTTTTCAACTTTTCTATCAATCAAAACAGTCTCATTTTTCTAATTGAATGACTCCAAACAAATTATAGGTAATAAAATTGACTCTCAAGTATGATTATATTGCTTTGACATATTTTCTATGTGGAGAGACTACAAAAGATTTGATATGGCATGACGCTTCAATTTGCTACCAAAATGAAAATCAGTGATCCAATTTACAAATTTTACTTACCATTTTTTTTTCCTTTTTCTTTTGGATAAGCTATGCCTAGGAATTTCAGAATGTAATGGCTAGCAACCAAATTAATTAATTCTTTTAAACATAAATAACTTTTATTTTCAACATGGAAATCATCTACATAAATTTAAAAAATCCATATTTAGATGAAGGATCCAAATAGCTAGACCATAGTCTGATTAATCTAAACATTGTGTCATTCAAAAAAAAAGGCAAACAAAAATTAAATGGATTGCTGCAGGGTTGTTTTTGTCAGTTGGCATTCTATTGGTCTTGATAGTTTTGGGAATTTTACATTGACTTCTTTATTTTTTTAAAGATTTATTTATTTATTTTTAGAGAGACAGAGAGCATAAGCGGGAGGGGCAGAGGGAGAGAGAAAGAATCCCAAGCAGACTCTGTGCTGAGCACGGAGCCCAGCTTAGGGCTTGATCCCACGACACTGAGATCATGACCTGAGTTAAAACCAGGAGTTGGTGCTCAACCCACTGCGCCACCCAGGCACCCCTACATTGACTTCTTTAAAGTAAATAATACTAGTACTTACACTAACAGCAGCTAATGTTTATTGAGTGCTAATTATGTAACCAAATAACTATAAAAAGGATTTAAGATTTTACCTTGCTTTTAAGCCAAGTTAGCCTGCTTATGAGGTTTTTATAAATGGTGGCATAAAACATGGGATTCCCAACTCAGACACAGAAGACATCATTACTCAGGACACAGCATACAGCATGAGTTTCATGTTCACATTAGTTTTCCTTGCCCCACAAGTGTCATGGGGACCCTATGAAATAGCTTGTATGCATGTTGCACATGTGTACATATACTGAGGAATCCAAGCATAGAAAATCCCTAACTTTCAAAGGTAGCTCCTAGCACACGCACTCAACCTTTCCCTAGGATGGAGACATTATCTTTATTATGAGGTAAAAAAAATAAATTTTCCCCCTTTCATGAAAAGAGATCCTATCTCTATGATCGATGGTTCTTCCTATCTCCATATCTATCTTCTCTCTCATCTATGGTTTAGACAGGGATGTCGATGCCTCTTGCTCAGAACATGTGCAGAAACACGAGAGAGTCACAGAGAATGTTCTCCCTCCCAGGTGGCATACTAGTTTACATATGATAACTCGGTTCATCCTCACAAAACTCTGTGAGATAGTTTTGATTCTTGCATTCACTTTATAGAGGAGGTTATATAACTTGCAAAGTCAAAAGACTATACTGTGGTGAAGCCTTGATTAGAACTCAAAAAGTGCCTAACTCCAGATACTAAAGTTTTAACCGATGTAACATCTTGACTCTTAAAATGAGTAAATGTAACCAGTACCTTAGCAATAGTAATAACATAAAATATTTCTTTTAATATTAAAGATCCAAGATTCTAAAACACAGTATGAAAAGATAGATGAAAGAAATTGTCGTGATATGTTATTTTATTTTATTTTTAAGATTTTATTTATTTGACAGAGACACAGAGAGAGAGGGAACACAAGCAGGGGGAGTCGGAGAGGGAGAAGCAGGCTTCCCACAGAGCAGGGATTCCAATGCCAGGCTTGATCCCAGGACTCTGAGATCATGACCGGAGCCGAAGGCAGACGCCCAATGACTGAGCTCCCCAGGTGCCCTGTAATATGTTATTTTAATAAAATCATATTCTGATTAGAGCCACTGCAGGTTAGCTGCTTTCTAATGTGGGAAGGTAATTTTGTCAAGACTATGTATAAAAAACTTAAGGGGAAAATATGTATCTGATGTGAATTAAGAAAAGTGAAATTGAGGGGCGCCTGGGTGGCTCAGTTGGTTAAGCGACTGCCTTCAGCTCAGGTCATGGTCCCAGGGTCCTGGGATCGAGCCCCGCATCGGGCTCCCTGCTCGGCGGGGAGCCTGCTTCTCCCTCTCCCACTCCCCCTGCTTGTGTTCCCTCTCTCGCTGTGTCTCTCTCTGTCAAATAAATAAATAAATAAAATCTTTAAAAAAAAAAAAAGAAATGTGAAATTGAGCCTCAATTTATCTTTAGAATACTGAAGAATTTATGATGTACACATTTATTTGTAAATAAATTACAAGTGTTTACCCTCTGACTCAGGTGATGGCATGCCTTTTCTAAATTCTGCTTTTTTATTGTGATTCTGAGCCTTTAAACAGAATTTGGTCACTGAGCCCGTAAGAGATTTCATGTCTATTAAATCCATTCTATTTTATCGTGTTTATTTGAGATAAATCTATTTATTTACACAACTTGCTCTTTGATCATGCAGAGATCCTAACAACACAGCACACCAGGGTCTATGCTGCATGATTTATTGCCATGGAGAAGCTCAAGCAATACCCAGACTCTGTGAGGAGGACAAAGGCATCTCCAGATTACCTGCAAAGAAACCCCATGGCTTTCAATGGCTGCAGTCCAAATACACTTAAACTGAATTAAATTGCACCCAAATACTGAATGGATTCCACCAAATATGCTGCTCACCAATGAATTAATTTTTTCCCAGTACTAGAAATCATTGATAGAAATGAATTAATGTTTGCAAATACTCTTAATAGGATCTGCCATAGAAAGCTTTATGTAAAAACTATTGAAGAGTTTGTCAAAAAATATAAGAGATGGGAATCCTAGATATGGTCAAGACTACTTCCTTTTGCATTTGATTTAGAAATTGCCAAACATTATATAGATTTCACATGGAAAAGTACGACCCGATATGCAATACTTGCATGCAAGGAACAAAGTATTTTTAAAGAAAGAAATGTAGAATGGCCAAGAATAGAAAAAAAAAGTAAGCAAGACACTGGGAAGAAACATAGGGCTGAGCCTGGACAGATAAGAGCCTAAAGCTGGTATTGCTGTGAATTATCTGTCAGCTGAATTGCAACCCCGAACCTCAGGATCTGTTAATAAACTTATTGACCACTCACAGAAAGTCAAGCTCTACTAAGCTCTTTAAAATGTGACCTTGCTTAATCCCCACCACACAGCTGGATACAGGGACTGTTATTATTATCATCCCATTTTTTGGCTGATGGACCTTAGTCAGAGGCAGTTCCAGAAACTGGGCTGAAAGAGGACTAGAGCATTTTCCAATGTTTTGAGATTTCAGCCTCACACAGTGGTTTCTATTCTTGATTATATGACGGAAGTAGACTTCCATAGAATATTTTGGGAGTCCATTCAAGACTGTAAAACATGTTTTATACTTTTTATAATCGTCAGGAATCACTATGCTTGCCAAGTACACATACATTCATATTTTCTATGATCAATGGCAAAGAAAAAAGCCCCAACTCATCTTTGTGATAAACCTCTTAATAGTTATGAGTCACCAATTCTTCCATTCATGTACTAGATGACTCAAAATTTGGCCTTTGAATCTAATTACTTAACCATTTAGGTTTAGTTTGGCATCAGGCATAGCTATTGAGGGCACCTACATGCTCCGTGTGAACAAAATAGTGCTACTATACACACAGACTACAGGCATTAGGGAAAAGTCTGAATTACTAGAAAGGCTCAAACATTTTCTATGGGAAATGGGAGCAAGCCATAGAAGGAAGGGACAGTAATATAAAGGGATCTTAGGGTGACCAGTAAACAAGAGGTGTTGGGAATAAGGATGGATATTTAGGTGGCACCAGACTAAAGCAGACAGGAAGCATTATGGACATGGCACCTTCCTACATTTATAATTTGCCTTGTCAATCAACTTTTTAATTTTGGTGGATATGTGTTAGGTCTCCATTAGTATGCAAACTTATCTTGGTTGCCCAAGTCTGATTTTCTAAGTCAGAGTAGACATGCACTAGTTATTTAATAAATAAATGGATGGATGGATGAATGAATGAATGAATCAATCAATCAATCAGTGAATGCCTTAACTAGGTCTCAGCATTATTTTCCTCAGATTCTGAAACCCAGAAATTGGGAATCATCTCCATGGTATTTTTAAAAGATTTTATTTATTTATGGGGGGGTAGCAGAGGGAGAGGGACAAACAGAGTTGTGCTAAGCACCTAGCCTGACATGGGGCTCGATCTCACAACCCTGAGATCATGACCCAAGCCAAAAGCAAGAGCCAAGAGTCAGACGCTTAACTGATGAGTCACCCAGGCATCCCTGCATGGTATTTAATGCATGATTTACAAGGACTTTAAAATCAAGAAAGACCCTGATTAATCAGAACCTTATATTTTGATGTGCTAATATGACTACCATAAGCCAAATTTTGTAGCCTAGGCACTGCGTTTTATTTACACTTTCAGTGGTAAATGGACTCAGCTAAACTTATCTATACCTGTTTAATTTTCATATTATATCCACAAATTTCAGGATTCCCAAATTTCCAATGATTTACTAAAAATGAAAACACAATGGCTTTCTGTGGCAGGGCTAATGCTGGTTAGACTCAATCACAATGAGAAGTAGTGGTAGAAGTAGAAACTTAGATGGGAGAAATAGTTTCAGATGCATAATCAGAGTGACAGAATTAAAGTCAAGAATGGCAACTGACATCGACCAAGAAGAGGTTAGTGCATACCAGGTGATATTCAAAGCACTTTGCAATATTAACTCATTTAGTACTAAAAGTTCCTGAAGGGTCACATCCTATAATTATCATCCCCAGTATATGGATGCTGAAAATAGAATACAGATAGGCTAAGTGACTTACTAGAGATCTTCTTCATACATCCCTGATAATTAATAATGCTGGGATTCCAACTCACGGAATGTGGTGCCAGAATGTACATTCTTAATTACACTATTGCCCATGGAATGTGTTCAAAAGCTAAATGTAGAGTAAGAGAGGAGACACAAACAATATATACACACTGGAGAAGCAGAGTTACAACATAAGAGTAAAGGAAACAATGAAAAGGAAAATAAGTTGGCTGTGAGGAATACCCAAATACTAAAAATCAAAAATCCCTCCATCCCATGGAAATGAGAGAGAAAGCATTTCTACATTTTCCACAGTGGCATTTCATGTTCTATAATCTTATCAATCGAGGAGGAAATATTGATCAGGTAGTTACTGCTTGAGAGGTTCCATAAAGCTCCCAGGGACACATGTGTGAGAAATAAATAAAACTGTAAGGTAGCAAGTGCAAGGAGTTCAGAGGCACTTGATTACAAGAGGTCTAGCAGGCTGCTAAGGAACATGCTTCATGAATGCCAGCCTTGCTAAGCTTGTAAAATAGGCCTTGTTTGTGTTATGTAAGATCCATCATATATCTAAAGATCATCATCATCAGTGCTCACAAAGTAAAACAATGCAAAAATAAATACTCAAAAAAACTATATCAAAGATGTTTCTGTAGTTTAATAACCCAATTCAAAACACATAAGACAAATGTCAGAAAAAATCTGAAAAATGAAAAATAAATCAAAACTTGGAAAATCTGAGAGTGGAAAGGGCATCAAGGCCTTGCCATGTGCTACATCTTGATGGATATAATTTAAATATATGCTACAGTCATGGGTTGGTGCAATATGTACTCAGTTACTGAAATATTCATGTAGACAAATAGTATTAGACATACAATGCCAGTGAAGTCACATGAGGTACACTGCTTACATAAATTACAGTACTAATTTTGTCATATTTAAGAATTATTTGAGTGTCATAATCCTACACATATTTTATTAACAAAATGATTCCTGTTAGTTCAAACACGGGATTCTTCAATGACAATTTTATATCTTTTCAATCTAATCTCAGTTGTGATTTCATCTGTCAAGATAACTTCAACTTAGTTAAAATGCTAACACATATCTACAGCTAATTTTTTTTCTCTCAGTTGTATAGGTCTTACAAAGGAAAAAAAAAATATTACTGACTCCAAAATGAAATTTTATTTTCTTTTGAAATTAACATGCCCTTTTAAAATTGTGATGGATATTTTTCCAAAAAAAACGTGATTTAAATTGAGACGTGGATATTAAAGCTATTGATATATTCCCTAATGACAATTTTTTTCTGCTTTAAATATAGCACTAGCTCATTTAAGCTTTCAGACACAGGGCATTTTAAAGCAGAAGTCTAAAATCTGTTGGTGGCTGACTACAGATCCAATACAAAAGTTTTCTCATTCATATTTGCATATGGTGCAGGTGCCTGAAACTTGGTAAACTTTTCAGGTCCAGAGATGGGAAAATGTTACATATAAATATATATACATGAAATATGTATATATACTATGTATGTATAATATTATGTATATTGAATATATATTTATTTTTTTGCTTAACACTGAGTGTTACTATGAGAATTTTGTTCAAAATCTCTCAAGTCTTTCATATATCTCTCTGCTCATATATTAACTCCTGCCTCCAATGTCCCTTTCTTGGCCTATATGCCTCTCCAACCGGTTTTCTGAGTGTTTATCTCTTTACGTAGATACCTATACCTCCTTCTCTCTAAGTTTCATTTTCTCCTTTTTCTCTTAGTCTACCCCTTTCCTGTGCCATCTTTCTTCTCCTTTAAACAAAGATAACTCCAACTGCCCCATTTTGACCTCTTTACCTAGTCTGCCTTTCATCCATTTAAAGTGTATGATTTGTTTTTTTCCCCCCTGGGAGTTGAGTTTCTGGATTGAAATTTATGGACTAAAGAAGGGCTAGAGCATATCACTTTGCAAGCCAATAAGGATGCACTATATATCCTATTTGTAGGATTCTTGGTTCTCTGATATACTAGCAGTTAGGCATTTGAAGGATGAGAGAGCAGTAAGCATGTAAGATCCAGTCTGCTGGGAACACATTGAAGATTTCACAGTCAAAAACACTGACACAAGAAAGGGTCTGTTTGATAGCCAGTGAAGACATATTTAGCATACAATTTCTATATACAAGAGAATGTATATTATATAGTCCCCCCAGCCCTGCTTTTTCAAATCCTGAATCACTCATTCCCTGCAATAATGCCATCTAAATCTACCTAGATGGCCCTTCCAATACGCTGAGCTTTTCAATTTCTTGACCTACTTTACTCCAATGATACTGATCTGCACCATACCTCAATTCCTCTCTATAATGTTCATCCACTAGACTTTATCTTTCTGTTCATAGGCATCACTTCTTTCCCACCATCTCCAATCTTTGCAGCTCATTCCCTTTATTATCTCAACTTTAACAATTCTTTGACCATCCTTGAACCTATGGTCCAGTGATTCTATCATTTTTCATAGTACCTTACATCCACCATGTCCTCACTTTCCTGTTTACCCCATGTAGAATTATTAAAAATATTCTCTTGCATACACACTCAACTCATTTAATTCCCTCTTCTTTAAATACTTAAATGCATCATTTGACTAAATTGTAACACCAGCGAGATTGAACTCTTTTTCTACTCTATGCTTGTGTCCATGCTCACTGGTTTCTCATTAAATTTATGATTACTCTAAAATGTGCTCCCAATACCCTAGAAACTATACAATCTTGCTCCATTCAATATCCTTTGCTACTAGCTGATTCTTTCATTCTTTCTTCTATCTTAAACTTTGACCACTTTATCCCCCATCTTTAACACTCAACTGATGATCAGACTTCTTATTCCACAAGAAGGAACAACCAGAAGAAACATAAGTTCCTACTATCACATGTAACTGCCAACTTAAATCTTTTCCATATTATGTTTTCTCTCTTTTTTAAAATTATCAATAAATGTATTCGTGATACCATCAAATTCCAGGTAATTGACATGTGCATTAGACTTCTTATATTCCTGAGAAAATCATTCTATCAATCATTCCCTCTTTCTTTTCCATCCATTATTTTTCTCACTTTCTTTGGATACTTCTACGAGTATATGAATATGCTCAATATTGGCCCCAATTCCCTCTCTATCTATTCCATCATTTCTCTACTTTCTTGAAAGCAAAACTTTGAGAAAGGGTGACCTATACTCACCATCTCCATTTTGCTTCCTTTTTTTCTTCTTTGTAGCAATTTTAGTCAGCATTTTCCTATCGTCACTCCGTTCAAACTGATCTTAAGATGACCAGTGACCTCCCTATTGTTAAATCCAATAGTTGGTTCTTGGTGTCATCTTCCTAGACCAAACAGGGGGATTTAGATAGTTGATCACTCTTTCCTACTTCAAATTTCTCCTTTTGCTTCTAAGAATTAGAGTCTCCTGGATTTTCTCTACCTTACTGGCACCTCTTCTTAGCCTCATTTTCTGAGGCTCCTTCTGACCCTTAAATTTTTTAAGAGGACCAGTTTTTTGGACCTCTTTACTTTTGTATTATCTAGGAAAGAGATCATATGTATTCTCATGGTTTTAAATAATAAATGTGTATTATTGCCTTGACAATTTTTACCTCTATTGTGGCTTTTTCTGCTGAAATAGACTAAAATGTTCAATTTCCAACACATCATATCTACTTCCGTCTCTAATAGCATCTTAGATTTTGATATTCCTCACCACACTTCTCAACCCTATTTCTCTTGAATTCCTCCCCATTTAAGTAATAAGTTCTAGGGGTGCCTGGGTGGCTCAGTCAGTTAAGCGGCTGCCTTCGGCTCAGGTCATGATCCCAGGGTCCTGGGATCGAGCCCCACATCAGGCTCCCTGCTCAGCGGGAACCCTGCTTCTCCCTCTGCCACTCCCCCTGCTTGTGTTCCCTCTCTCGCTGTGTCTCTCTCTGTCAAATAAATAAAATCTTTAAAAAAAAAAGTAATAAGTTTTAAACATATAAATTTGATATATATAAAATTTATGAGAGGAGGGGCTATTTTCCCTATTGTTGTATAAAAGAATGAACAAGTTAATCCACGAATGATTTCAGGGGCATTAGATTTGGGAAGAGTTTTAATGAGCTGGGCTCTTTTTGTATACATCAGGCCAGTGGAATGAGGTAAATCTGAGTTTATATACAACACTCTGCTGCACTTCAGTTTCTGAAAACTAAACATCTCTCTTTTAGGGACGAAGATAATCCAGTGGATTCCTGTTTCATCTTTCCTAAATGTTTTAATATTTTATGCACCAGCCTTCTTTTTTTTTATTTTTATGTTAATCCCCATACATTACATCATTAGTTTTAGATGAAGTGTTCCATGATTCACTGTTTGTGCATAACACCCAGTGCTCCATGCAGAATGTGCCCACCTCAATACCCACCACCAGGCTAACCCATCCTCCCACCCCTCTCCCCTCTAGAACCCTCAGTTTGTTTTTCAGAGTCCATCGTCTCTCATGGTTCATCTACCCCTCCGATTTCCCCCGCTTCATTCTTCCCCTCCCGCTACCTTCTTCTTCTTCTTCTTTTTTTTTTCTTAACATATATTGCATTATTTGTTTCAGAGGTACAGATCTGAGATTCAACAGTCTTGCACAATTCACAGTGCTTACCAGAGCACATACCCTCCCCAGTGTCTATCACCCAGTCACCCCATCCCTCCCACCCCACCCCCCACTCCAGCAACCCTCAGTTTGTTCCCTGCGATTAAGAATTCCAGCCTTCTCTTTCTAACAGGTATGGGAAGGCCACTTGCAAACAAGCGGGTCCCTAAAAAATTCTTACAAACACTGAAGCCTGAAGCATGCCAGAAAAAATGTTTAAACATTTTTTTAAAAATGCCCATTTTTACTTCCATTTCATAAGAAAAAAGAACGTTCACATACACAGAAAGTATGCACTGGAGGGGCTTTGATTAGAAAAAATGTAGCTTTGAGGTATGGATATGGGAGAGGGGGGTCTTAGGTGATTCTTGCAACAATACCATGCTACCACACATAGGATTGCTTTTACTTACATAAGCATCATTTTTTTTTCTTTTCTTTTTCTTTTTTTTTTTTTTGCAAGTGCTTAGACCATGGTTTTCATGTGATTAATATATTTTTGAAATTGCAAAGAAAATTGATAGGATCCAAAGGTCTAGATCCATCAAAGTGGGTAAGTTTGGGCCTTTCCAATCATTTTTCTTAAGACCTAGGTTGCTCTGTTAATATAATCCTAGATAAAATGTGGGAAGAAAACAATGGGTTTCATAATATCTTTAATTTATTTAGCACATTTCCTATGCATAAGCTTTCAAAGACACAGTTTGGAAATGGGGAAAGAGAAATTAAGTTGTTATTCCAGGGATTGGTCTTTTGTTGTCTGCATTTGTCCTGTACCTTCAAAAGGGAAGGCCCTTCCAAAATTTCTCAAGGGCTCTCACAGTCCATAGGCAATACACTTGTTAATGACCAGCTTATTGCATCTTGAGAGCAATGTTTCGTTTACTTGTTCCAACTTGGAAAAATGAGTATTAATAATAAGCTTTAGATGGCCTGTTTTAGCATGCTTCACTGTATTTTCTATGGGCATCCTTAATTAGGCCAGGTAATTTTAATTACTTGAGAACTTTTTTTTTTTTTTTTATTAAAGAAAAGGAAGAATCTTAATGTATCTGTCATTCATAAATACTGAGCTAGAGGGGCGCCTGGGTGGCTCAGTCGTTAAGCGTCTGCCTTCGGCTCAGGTTATGGTCCCAGGGTCCTGGGATCGAGCCCTGCATCAGGCTCCCTGCTCTGCAGGAAGCCTGCTTCTCCCTCTCCTACTCCCCATGCTTGTGTTCCCTCTCTCGCTATGTTTCTCTCTGTCAAATAAATAAAAATCTTAAGAAAAAAAAAAATACTGAGCTAGATTTTAGGAACAGTAAGGATCTCTTTCCCCCTCTGTCTCTTCCGAATGTCTTCCCCGTGCTTGTTTCTGCTGGTGTGTGTGTGTGTGTGTGTGTGTGTTTTCTCCTGATTGGTCTCCTTTAATTTGTTAACATGATTGTTCTAAATGGTACAATTGAAATGGTGATTATTTCCCAGGTTCTGTAGATCACATACAAGATGTACTACATGATAACAGTGGCACAAATTCATGTTTAGACAATCCATATGAATTTAACGTGATGCCACATAGTATGCTAACACTATGACACTTTCAGTTCTAATTCTCTTATGCTAACAATCCCAAAAAGTTGCTGTAGTTCTCCATATCAAGGCAGTTGATTCAAATGTAGTGTTACATGTTTTTATTTGTTTTGTTTTGTTGAGTCATGTGTTGCCTTGCTAGTTTTAAGCATTCCTCCTTAGGCGTAAAAAGAGCAACGTATCCTTTTTGTCTCAGTTGTTTTTCAACAAGAAATACTGTACAAGTAAGTTAAAGGGCATTCCTTTTATTTTTAAAAGAATTAATTATAAATGATATTTGTTTCTCTTGCTAAAAATTTGTACAAAATGTTTAAGGATAATGTGGGAATGTTTATACAGTAAGTCCTTTAACCTGAATTGTTCTGAATCTTGTTTTTAAAACACTGTATACTGCATATTTAAAAATTTGAAAGCAATACGAAAATGGTTAAAAGCAATGTGCTCTATACTTCTGTAAAAAGAGGGGTCAAATAGCTACTCTGACACTTTCAATATAATGAAATTAATAGACACTGCAAATATGCTCCAATTTTGTTTCTTGGATATCTTTATTTTTTTTTTTTAAGATTTTATTTATTTATTTGAGAGAGAGAAAGTGCATGTGAACAGGGGAGAGACGGAGAAGCAGGCTTCCCGCTGAGCAGACAGCCCGATGCGGGACTCGATCTCAGGACCCTGGGATCATGACCTAAGCCAAAGGCAGATGCTTAACCAACTGAGCCACCCAGATGCCCCTTGGATATCTTTAAAAAAACAAAACAAAATGAAACAAAAACTTGATGGTCTGGAATAATATAAATGCTTGCATTTTGGGGAAAACTGTGGGATTCTTAATGTATACCTTGAAATTTTAAATAAAAGAACACTAGAGCTATCTTTATTTATTTAGCATGTGAATACAAAATTCCATTTTTGGGGAAAAGATTTAAAAATAAAATATAGAGGCTGTCAAATATTTCAGTTAAAACAGGTGACTAATGAATACAGATGTAGTAATACTTGTATATAGATTGTGATATTGTGATCTCAATTTCAAATATACTTCTCATGGACAATAATACCACTGTAAGTATCAGTATGACTAGGTATGCTATTTTCTTTTTTTTTTTTTTAAGATCTTATTTATTTATTTGAGAGAGAGACAGAACATGAGAGGGGGGAGGGTCAGAGGGAGAAGGAGACTTCCCGCTGAGCAGGAAGCCCAGTGTGGGACTCAATCCGGGGACTCCAGGATCATGACCTGAGCTGAAGGCAGTTGCTTAACCAACTGAGCCACCCAGGCACCCTAGGTCTGCTATTTTCAAGTAATTATACATACTGATATTATTATACATGATTAAAATAATTCTTTGAAAAATAAAATATTAATCACCTTTGATTATCATCATAGATGTTTAAAAAACATCAGTATCTATCAAGATTCTTTTTTTTTAAAGATTTTATTTATTTATTTGAGAGAGAGAATGAGATAGAGAGAGAGAGCATGAGACAGGGGAGGGTTAGAGGGCGAAGCAGACTCCCTGCCAAGCAGGGAGCCCGATGCGGGACTCGATCCAGGGACTCCAGGATCATGACCTGAGCCGAAGGCAGTCGCTTAACCAACTGAGCCACCCAAGCGCCCCATTAGTATCTATCAAGGTTCTAAATTTCATGATTAGACTATTGCAGGACAGAAATTTGAGACTGAGGTAGGCAGGATCTATAATAACAATGTAACTGTGGTTATGGAAAAGCGCCTTCTCTGGATACTTATCATTCATTCATCTGGTTAGGCAGTAGTTTTCATTTGGTATAATAACATCTCTTGAGCACTTGCTATGTAATAGAGACTGACATTCTTAGCAAGAAATCAGCATGGAAGTATTAAGTGGGGTAGTGAAGCTATGATTTAACTTCGGGTCTGATGTGGTGAGGCAAAATGGCCAAATAGGGTTAAATGAATGCCCATAGTGGAAAGGGAGAACCTGAGTGATATTGGTCGAATATAAATATAGATTAGAATAATGTTTTTCAATTATTTTGGGTTACAAATGTTTTATATAGCAAGTCAGAACCATAAACATAACAACCAAATATACATGTGTAAAGACACACACACACGCACACACACACACAAATACACATATAAAACTTCAAGAAAAATATAACATAAACAGTATCTATCCTCATTATGGGCAGTAAACATTTCTTATTCTATTCCATTTAATTTTTTAAGGGGGTGGTTGAGAAGGATGAGACTTCCTTTTTGAAATAACCATTGTCTTGAACAAAAAAGTTCCAGAAGTTTTTCTTATTTAAGCAATAGATACATAGACCCATCCTTTGTTATCCACTGTTTAAAAATAAGTCAATTTAACAGCATATATCATGAAGCCATGAAACATTCAGGAAATATGTGACATCCCAAGACCATGACAAAAGGAAGGGCGAAGTTTGAGGGATTGGGGGCCCAGTGATTCCAGTTTGGGGAACTTACTCTGTTGCCATGGTTTACTTTTTTTCATATCCTTTGGTTTATAGTCTTCCTGATTGAAACCCAAAGTTATTTTTTTAACTATTATTATTACATCAGATATCTTTTTTTAAATATTTTTTTATTTCTTTATTTGACAGAGAGAGAGACAGCGAGAGAGGGAACACAAGCAGGGGAAGTGGGAGAGGGAGAAGCAGGCTTCCCGTGGAGCAGAGAGCCCGATGTGGGCTCGATCCCAGGACCATGGGATCATGACCTGAGCCAAAGGCAGACACTTAACGACTGAGCCACCCAGGCACCCCTACATCAGATATCTTGGATCAAAGATTTAATAGAGGTGCCATCTTTCAGCAGTTAGATGTATTATCATATAATGCACTTCATATCCCAATAAAATACATAATTTTATAATTCCATTTTAGAACTAGAAAGGTAAATATAATCAAAATAAATTACAAAGGTCACCAGAAATTTATTTATTTATTTTTTTAAGATTTTATTTATTTATTTGAGAGAGAGAATGAGATAGAGAGAGCATGAGAGGGGGAAGGGTCAGAGGGAGAAGCAGACTCCCTGCCGAGCAGGGAGCCCGATGCGGGACTCAATCCCGGGACTCCAGGATCATGAACTGAGCCGAAGGCAGTCGCTTAACCAACTGAGTCACCCAGGCGCCCCACCAGAAATTTAAAGAATATGCCCTTCTATTATTTTTGTAGGACATATTTTCCAGATATTGTGTCCAATGACTTAAGCAAACTGATTTTGCATGTAGTAATTTGTTTCTGAAATAATTCTCAGGACATAAAGTGTATATATAGGTACTTTTAAATAGTATTGACCAAAATTTTTAGAAAAAATAAATGGCCTTGGAACTCCTGGGTGGCTCAGTCAGTTGAACAGCCAACTCTTGGTTTTGGCTCTGGTCATAATCTGGAGGTGGTCAGGGGGGATAGACCCATGCATCTTGGGCTCCCTGCTCAGCTGGGGGTCTGCTTGAGATTCTCTCTCTGCCTCTCCCCCTGTTCTCAGTCTCTCTCTCTCTCAAATAAATAAATATTTTTATAAATAAACAAGTGAATAAATAAATAAATAAATTAATTAAAATGTCCTTGCCTAATTTACATCTTCAAAAATTATGAAGATAATCTATGCAAGGACACATTTTCATTTTTTAAAAAAATGACTAATTTAATGTAATTTTTAGTGTACTTAAACATATTTTGAGTATGTCTTTATAATTTTTTTTTTTTTTTTTAGTTGGAGTTAGGATTACTGGAATGGCTACTTCTTATACACCAAGAAAAGCATTAGATTTTAATAATAATTTCAGAAAAAAGCAAATACATTTAATAACTGGCCTTTCATAATTGAACCACCTTTTCTTTCCTTAAAAAGATAAAATTATTTGCCAGTAAAATTCATTTAAAATGAGCTCTTCGACAACAATCCAAGTTAATTTTTTCCTCTTCCCTACTGTAGGTCTACCGGTAGTAAACATCAAAGTTTATTATTATGATTATTTTTAATTCAGTGGCATTTTAAATACAATTCATGAAGTAAACATATTTATGAAATTCAGTAATAAAATGTTACATTTCTTAAAATTACAAGCAAGCAATAAATCCTGCCTAGCATTTTATCGTATTCTTAGTAATTTAATTTGTATAAATATGTCCATTTTCTCAGATTATAATCTGGATTTATTTAGCTTCATAGTTTATTTTACCATTGTATCACTGACAAAAAAAAAAAGTCCAATTCCTTTATTTACTGACATTTTTTGTGATAATTTTCTGTCCTAATTATATTTATAACTGTGTGTACACTAATTATGAATTAAAACATAATGCTAGAAAAGTATTTTGTCTCTTAAAGAGTGATTAGACCTAAGATATTTTCTTTCCATCCTTGGGTTGGAATGCAATTTATATACTGGGGACCAAAACTTTCATCTCAACATACGGGATGGTATATTATTAGTGATCATTTTGAATTATTAAATTTAAGACTTGGAAAAAAGTTTGCAATAGCATAGAGTTTCCATTATTTTGTGGACTGAAGCTTGCAATAGCATAGAGTTTCCATTATTGTGTGGACTGAAAAAAAATGCCATCTAGTTAGAGCGCACTTTTATCTCACTTCAACTTCTTATATTGTAATTTTAGGAGACAGTAAATAAAAATCAAGAATTATTTAGATTTATTAGCTTTAGTAATGCTTTCTTCTATTCATATTATTTACTCTAGTTGTACAGAAAAAAGACATGGCTCTTATACCTTTGACAAGTGTTGGGTGATTGTGCAAGAAATGCTGAAAGTTACCAACGTTTGTGAGTTTAGCAACTTGACAGTCTTTCCTTATTTCTAGAAAGACTTTAACAACCTAATACCACACAAAAAAAAAGAAGAAAAAAAAAAAAGAAGAAAGAAATCCCAATAGATGGATATTATTGTATTTAACTTTTTGAAGATAAAACTTCCTGTTTATATGATGGTCAATCAACATTAAACATGGAGAATTGGTAGTAATAATAATATACAAATATATGTTCATTGAGTTATATATGTTTTAAATATTGTAAAAATATAGCTGACTTTTGTCTCCTGTCCTCTGCCATCCTTCTAGCCTACACCAGAATTCTCTATCTTAAGTCACTGCACTATTTTGCTAACTACAGATCTTTAATCTTCAGATGTTTCTCCCCTCTACCCATTCTCTGGCACATCAACCAGACCACTGTTTTTTAATATGTGTATCAGATGGTGTCAAAACCCTTTTGGACCTGCACTTAGAAAAGCTTCTAATTCATTATTTGGCTTTCATTCCTCTGCATAAACTGATCCCTGTATAAATCTCCAAATGTATCCCCAAATCTCTTGTTAGTTGTGCTTCACTCATGTAGGCTTTTTTTCCCCTCACTTGCTCCAACCAATCAAGACCCCATACTAACATTTGTATTTATTGGCCTATGGATCCAGAGAATTCTTTCCCTAGTTCCTTTTCAGTTTTCATAGTATGCTTCAACAGCAATGCCTCAGAGAGGGGTTCTTCAACTATGCTGCTTAAACTGAGACCCATCCCCCAGTACTTTTTCTCCAAAAATCTATTTCCTTCACAGCATTTGCCAACAACAACAAAGTTGTCCCATATTTTTTTGTTATGTTAATCACCATACATTGCATCATTAGTTTTTGATGTAGTGTTCCATGATTCATTGTTGGCGTATAACACCCAGTGCTCCATGCAGAACGTGCCCTCCTTAATACCCAACACCAGGCTAACCAATACCCCCACCCTCCTCCCCTCTAGAACTGTCTCATAATTTTGTATTGTTTGCTTGCTTATTTTTTCTCAAGTAGAATTCAATTCCCAGAATACAAGAGCTACATTTTTTCTTGTTTTACTTCTCTATTTCCAATGCCTATTATAGGATTCAATATATTTTCAATTTATCATCCCCTTAATAAAAAGTGGATGTAAAAAAAAAAAAAAAAAAGTTTAGAGAGAGTAAACAACCTGGCAAAAGTCATACAATAAACACTTGTTTGAGACAGGATTGAATACAGGATTGAATTCACTGTCCATGACCTAAACATCTGCTTTGGACTGTCCCTTAATTACGGTTAAGAACTATTTCAACCATCCTATCTTCTTTGTTTTACAGGAGAAGAAATAGGATGCATCACTGACATATCTTCCTAAGAATGTATTTCAAGCTAGATGAGAAACTGTGACTGATATAAATGGCTTGTCTTGCAAATCATGCTCATTCATCATACTACACTGTTTTCCTTTCAACTCCTGGAGCTTCATGTAAGCCTGGAGATGGCAGTTGTGTTTAGGTCTAGGGCATGAAGACACAACCAAGAAAATGGATTTCAAATAGGAAATAAGATATCAGACAGTTAAATAATAGCTCAGCATCAAAGAGTATATTAAGTCAGGGATCAAGATCATTAAGATCCATGCCATGGGCAGAGGTCTTACGCCCTAGCATTGCTGAAATTTCAGGAGGGTACGGACCCCTTTTTGAAAGAAGAATGTGAAAACTTCAGTGAGACTATTTCCCCTAAATTGAGTCAGATATGATTTCACTTCAACAGATTCTCATCTTTACCTGGGATAACTTAAATCATACACAAAGTTCTTAAAGCCCTGGCCCTTGAAATTAAGTATAATACACTCCTGCCACTGAATCACTAACAGATTAATAAAGAACTCTGCCATTGAGAAGTGATTCTCTGGATCCAGATATATGTACAAATAAAATATTTTCACTTATCAAGGGAGCTACATTTTCACAAATAGTCAAATTTGCCACAGAAAATATGTCTATTCTAAAACTCTAGAAGATAACTTTGATCCTTGACTTCTGGGTTTCAATCTGCCATTTTACCGATATTCTCTTGAAACAAGTCAACCCACAGGCTGAATCCTTCCAAAAGGATTTCACAAGGCTGACAGACATCACCTTTCTTGATTTACCCCGTTTGAGGCTGGCTGAGACAGATTAAGGAATATGACTTTAGCTTGACATCAAGTCAAAAGCCAGAGCCAAGTTTGAGCAGAAAACAGAGGTGAAGGCAGAAACATGAGGTAAATCTCCAGTGTACAGTCAATGTCAAAAAATCCCCTGAAACTCAGGGATAAGCAGTCAAAGCAGCAATTGGACTGGACTCTAGCTCCTGATAGGGATTGATGACTAGCACACACCAAATTCAAGATTTGGAGATGGCTATATATATATACAATGGAATATTATGCAGCCATCAAAAGGAATGAGATCTTGCCATTTGCAATGACGTGGATGGAACTGGAGGGTATTATGTTGAGTGAAATAAGTCAAACAGAGAAAGACATGTATCATATGATCTCACTGATATGAGGAATTCTTAATCGCAGGAAACAAACAGGGTTGCTGGAGTGGGGGGTGGGGTGGAAGGGATGGGGTGACTGTGTGATAGACACTGGGGAGGGTATGTGCTATGGTGAGTGCTGTGAATTGTGTGAGACTGTTGAATCACAGATCTGTACCTCTGAAACAAATAATGCAATATATGTTAAGGAAAAAAAAATGAAGAAGAAGAAGAAGGTAGTGGGAGGGGAAGAATGAAGCGGGGGAAATCAGAGGGGTAGAGAAACCATGAGAGACGATGGACTCTGAAAAACAAACTGAGGGTTCTAGAGGGGAGGGTGGTGGGAGGATGGGTTAGCCTGGTGGTGGGTATTGAGGAGGGCACATTCTGCATGGAGCACTGGGTGTTATGCACAAACAATGAATCATGGAACACTTCATCTAAAACTAATGATGTAATGTATGGGGATTAACATAAGAATAAAAAAAAAAAGATTTGGAGATGGCACTGAGTGAACCATATCACAAATGGAAAACCTGCCTTATGACATACTCTCTGCTAGGTGATAGCATAATGCCTCTTTAAGATAATTTTTAGCTAAGTTTGATGTAAAGAGATAATTTTAGAAACAATGATAATAAAATAATTTAAAAAGTATGTTTACATCATCTCATCTCATCTTGAATCATGATCTTCACAGGACCATGAGGTACACAGGACAGAAATGCTTATAATCCTTGTTTTCCAGTAAGGAATGTAAGAATCAGAATAGTTAAAAACTTTAACAAGCCTATACAGTTGCTTTATGGTGAAGTTCAAATTCATATATAGTCTCTTCAATCCAAATGCCATTTTCATCCCACTATACCATATCAATCTAAGTAATTCAGTTCCCAAAGTGAATTGGAAGGAAACATGAAACTAAATGTAATATTTCAAGGAGATATAGAATGAATCCAAACATATTAATCCTGAGATAGAATTCAGATTGTAAATAACCAATCTTGTCAAGCTATAAAAGCCATTCCAAGCTATAAACTGAGATGTGATTTAAATATCATATTTGAATAACAGTCCTCTGATCCATTATCTGCCTTACATTTTATGATCTAATTTCAGAGAAAATAAAAACAAACAAGTTAACCCTTTATTTTTATCTCAACATAAAAAAATGTATAATATCCTATGAATCTTTGAGAATCAGGATCTAAAGTTTCCAGTGAATACTTTTTATTCCCCAGTGAATACTTTTAAAACTATTTTTATTTCCTAATCCCTTACCCCTTAGGCCATTACAATGTTCCATTTGTAATTAAATATTAATATGAAAAAAACTAGCAGAACACGTATTTAAAACTTTCCTATAAAGAAAAAAAAATATCCATTGCTGTGCTATTTGTGGAAAACTTGTCATTAATTTATAAAGAAAAAAATTCTCTAAGAAATGAGATTCAGGCAGTTGTTTTGTTTTGTTTTTCCAATAATTATTTTATCATATATATCTACTAAAAAGCAGTTGTTACACATGCTCATTCTGACTTCAAACATTCTAACTACCACTATCATAAAAACCAGGTTCACTAATTCAGCCAGTAAAGTAAAACAAACTGATATTCACTTACAATTTAAAGATCTATATGAGTTGAAGATCTGGGGATGAAATTACCTCTTGACATCTTTTCCCTTTTACTTTTCTATTTTAATAAAAAATAGATGATTGTCCAAATGATTGTTCTGGTCTAACATTCAGTCTTCTAATAACTAATGGAGTTTCCAATGTTATCAAGCTTTGTTTTGTTTTCATCTAAATATCTAAGTGTCCTACGTCTATTAATATAATGATATTTGACCAGAAAAAAAAAAAAAAAGAACAAACTCCAACTATTCAACCTTAATTTAGGACTGGGGGGGAAAAAAAAAAAAGTCTGTACTTAATAAACAAAGTATAAAACTTGGGAAATTCTAGTCCCTACAGTCTACATGCAATAAAGGTACACAACTCCTAATATTAAGATTTTGTTTTTGGCAGCAATTGCTTAGACTGGTTTAGAAGACAGAAATATATAAATCCCATCCCCTTTCAACATTGTCCATACCTAGAGAATGCATTGTACTCTACAGAGGTACCTTCTGTTTTTAGAGTTGATGTTTATCCTCTGCCCATTTCACTCAATAACTTTGTTAAAAATAAAATACCCACCTAATTAGCCACTATATTAAGCTGGTATATTTAGTGATCTAGATACATACATGCTATGTTCATTCCCTCAATAATTAGGATACATGCCCATATTAGATGGCATAGATTTACTCTTCCCTACTCCCCTCTTCTAAATACAACTAAATACACTGGAAATAATCCAAAGACAACTATAAAAGGATCTAAAAGTGGGAAAGTCAAAGTGTGCCTGGGTAGGGACTCTAGAACTCAAAATGGCATGATAGTGAATTGCCTGGGTTTTCTTTTTCATTTACTATTAATCTTAGTTTGGCCTCCAGAGAAGTCTACAATCTAGAACCATCAATAACAAACAAGAAGAACCTGCCTCTCTGGCCAAATCACCCAGAAAGGAGAAGCCAAGCACACATCAAGTGAGCAGGCTGCACCCCCATTCCAGTGTAGTGGGGCAGATTCTTTCACATTGCCAGCAGACCCTGGCATCTCTGAACCTCTACTTATTGGCATGAGGGCACCCAGGCCCAGCACCTGCCAGTTCTCTACCCATGAAAGAGATTGCTTTCCCACTTGCAGAAGGTGGCTCAGGAAAACACTATGTGATCCTGCAAGCACAGAGACCAAGTCAGAAATCCAGAAGCCCCAGGAAAAAAAATAAATAAATAAAAATAAGATAAGAAAATATTACAAGGGACCTGAAAATTAAACTGAAACCATAGACTACAAAGGAATGCCAGAACATATACAAAACAGTAAAAGGGCAACTGGTGACATAGTAGATTTAAACAGGATTGAGTCTCCTAACTATAACCAAAGATCCAAGATAAAATCCCTATTCTCTTATCATACTAAGAATGAAGACATTCAGGGGCGCCTGGGTGGCTCAGTTGGTTAAGCGACTGCCTTCAGCTCAGGTCATGATCCTGGAGTCCCGGGATCGAGTCCCACATCGGGCTCCCTGCTCGGCGGCAGGTCTGCTTCTCCCTCTAGCCCTCCCCCCTCTCATGTGCTCTCTCTCTCTCTCATTCTCGCTCTCAAATAAATAAATAAAATCTTTAAAAATAAAAAAAAATAAAAATTAAAAAAAAAAGAATGAAGACATTCATGCTTTGGTGAGAAAAACACAATCAACTAATGTCAATATCAAAATGAATCTGATCTTGGAATTACCTGGCAAGAATTTAAAGCAGCCATCATAAAAGTGTTTTGATAATCAATTATGAATCTTGAAACAAATGATATGGTAGAAAATCTCAGCAGATAAATAACAGTTATAAAAAAGCACCAAGTGGAAAATACAAAACTGAAAAGCACAACAACAACAACAACAACACAATCTGGGTGGGAGCAATAGTAGAGGGAAATGGCAGAAGACAGAATCAGTGAACTTTAGGACAGGTCAAAATAATTTACTGAATCCTATCAACACAAGGAAACAGACTAAAAAACAGTAGAGCCTCAGGGATCTGTGGGAAAATATGAAAAGATGTCATACTGTTATATTTATATTTGAATGATAGCAGTTGTCTTATCTGAAAACATAGAGTCCGGAAAAAAGTAGAACAGCATTGTTCAAGAACTAAAAGTAATGCCAGCCATGAATTCAATCATTATTCAGTGAATCTCATTCCAAAATGGGGGGAAATAAACACATTTTTAGAGAAGGTAACTAATTTCTGTCATCAGTGGGCCTCTCCTTTAAACACAACTAAAGGAATCAAGATAAATAAAAATAAAGTATTAATGGAAGGAAAGAAAAAATGAAATGGGTAAAAAAAGGAGAATATACAATATACCATTCTTCTTCTCATGAGTTTTTTAAGCCATATTTCTTTGCTGAGTCAAAATAATTCCACCATCAGATGTGGTGTTCAATGTATATAAAGACAATACTTATGACAATATATTTAAAAAACAACAAGAAGAAAGAGCCTGACTGAACCCAGATGGAACAGACAATAGTCCAATAACCAGTAAAGAAATTAAGTAATTAACCTGTTCCTATAAAATAAATCCTCAAGCCACAATGTTTTCACTAGGGTATCTACCAAACATTTAAAGAGGAATTAACACTGATTTTATAAAATCTCTTCCAGAAAATAGAAGGGGAGGGAACTCTTCCGAACCTATTTTATAAGGCTGGTAGTCCTGACAACAAAACCAGATACAGTGTGGAACATGAAAAACACAGAATAGTATCTTTCATGATGTGAGATATAAAAAATCTATATCAAATACTAAAAAAATTAATCTAACAAAACATGAAAAAATTATATACAATAATCAAGTGGGACTTATTTGAGATATGCAAGACTGGTTAAATATTCAAAAGTCCAATATAATAACCACCAGGTTAACAGGATATAGAAAAAAATGTGATCATATCAGAAAAAAAGCAACTTGACAAAGTCCAAACCCAATTTATTATAAAGCACTTAGAAATCTAGGATTAGAGGATATCTTCTCTAATAGATAAAGTGCATTAACAAAAAAATCTACAACTAACATATTTGATGTTGTAAGAGTGAATGCTATTACCCTGAGATCAGGAAAAGGGCAAGAGTGTTTGCTCTCACTACTCTTATTCATCATACTACTAGATGCTCTAGCCAGGCCAATAAGGGAAGAAAAGGAATTAAGATATACAAACGACTTAAACTTCATACCTTTATAAAAAAATAAACTTACAATGAATCAAAGGTTTAAGTCTAAATATAAAACCACAAGCTTATAGAAAAAAAAAATTGAAAAAATCTTTGGGAGATTTATATATGTATATATATCTTACATCTTTATATATATATCATATATAATATGCATATATGTTATATATCTTATATTTGTGCATATATCTATATTTATAAAGAGTTCTTTAACTTAACCTCCAAAGGATAATCAATATTAGAAAAAAATTGAGAAGTTTGACCCCATGGAAAGTAAAAATCATTGCTCTTTGACAGTCCTTGTTAGAAGGCTGAAAAGACAAAATACATCTATGAGAAAATATTTGCAAACCACACATCTGACAAAGGGCTTGTATATAAAATATATAAAGAACTCTCAAGTCTCAATGGTAAACAAAAAAGCAATCCAATTAGAAAATGGGCAAAAGAAAAAAAAAAGAAAAAAAAGAAAAAAAAAGAAAATGGGCAAAAGAAATGAACAGACATTTCACTGAAGAAATCTTTAGATAAGAAATACAGATAACATATAAGCACTTGAAAAGATGTTCAACACGATTAGCCATTATGGAAATGTAAATTAAAACCACAATACAATATCATGAAACATCTATTAGAATGCCTGAAACAAAATATGCTGACAAGGATATGGAGAAACTGGATCACTCATTCATTGCTGGTGTGAATGTAAAATGGTAAAATGGTACAATCACTCTTGAAAATAGATTGGCAGTTTCTTTTTACATCTTTTTAAATGTAATGGAAAATACATTTACCATTCAAAGCAGCAGTTGTCGTCATGGGCATTTATCCTTGAGCAATGAAAACTTTTGTTCATACAAAAAATCTGTACATAAATGTTCATAGCAACTTTATGATAATCAAAAAGTGAAAAAGCCCAAAATGTCCTTTGATGGGTGAAGAGTAAACAAACTGTGAGTTACCCATACCATGGAAACTACTCAGCAATGAAAAGGAATGAAATGTTAACACCTGTGATAGCTTGAATAGACCTCAAGCAGATTATATAACATGTTTAAAATAAAGTAATTTGATGGGGTGCCTGGGTGGCTCAGTTGTTAAGCGTCTGCCTTCGGCTCAGGTCATGATCCCAGGGTCCTGGGATAGAACCTCACAACATGCTCCCTGCTCCGGAGGAAGCCTGCTTCTCCCTCTCCCACTCCCCCTGCTTGTGTTCCCTTTCTCACTGTGTCTCTCTCTGTCAAATAAATAAATAAAATTTTTTTAAAAAATAAAATAAAATAAAGTAATTAGAGAGACTGAAACACATTAATGGTTACCATTTGAATGGGTTTGCATTTGGGTAGTAGCATTAGGGTGTCTGATAGAGCAATTCTGCATTTTGATTGTTGCTGTTGCATATAGCATAGGACTATACATACACATGTACACACAAATAAGTGTATATTTTACAGAATCTGAATCAGTTTTGTGGATTGTACAAATGTAAACATCATGGTGTACTGCATCTATGCAGGATGTGAACGTCACAAGAGAAGTGAAAAGTGAACTGGGCCTCCCTGTACTTATTTCAACTTTCTGAGAACCTATAACTACCTTAAAATAAAGGTACAGAGGAAATGTATTCCATGTGCCCAAAGTTTGCTCAAAAACTCAAGCAAGCTAAAGAAAGCTAGCTTTAGTTTAGTCTGTATTGAAGTGGTCAGGACTGTTCTTCTCCATGGTATTTATGTCTAAGCAATGAATCAAGCTTTCCATTTTATATATGATTGAATGGTTGACCTACTTCATAATCATAGACAGTTATGTTTAACAAATAAAAGCAAGCCCAGCTACACATGTGGAATCAAATATTATATTAGCCATAATAATAAAATTACATGTTCTTAGGATGTTTCTTCCCTGGGCATAAAAGGAGTAACACTAAGTCTATTCTTAGTATCTCCCAAGAGATTCTGCCTTAAAATGAGTTTTCCTTGGTCTTGTACTTCAATCCTAGTCTTCTGTTTAGAAAAAGGAAAACAGGTTTTGAGGTATGTGCATTTTTCCCCCTTTAAACACTTGGTAACAGAAACTCATCTAAGTATTTGACACATTAGAGTTTACAGCCACTTCCCAGCTTCCTGACAGAATCTTTGACATAGAAGCAACTATGTGTGAGATCTCACTCCTATTTTGAACTATATAAGCTAGACCTGCACCCTCAAGCTCAGTCTTGTCCATTTGGAAACTATGTGTAAGTTTTAGATTTAAATAATATTCCCTCTAAATTCTAAAGAGAATATAAGCAAGTAAATATACCTTTCTTTTCAGAATTTGGGCTGGGAAAAAGTATTTAAAATAAGTACATTACTCTTTTATAAATTGAATCTTTGTTTTAATTTTGCTGGGAAGTAGGGAAGTTATAATTTTTGGCTAAACCAGAACACATCAGCTTTGCTTAATAGATAAAATATAGTTACAAATTATTTGGTTCGGGCGCCCGGGTGGCTCAGTTGGTTAAGTGACTGCCTTCGGCTCAGGTCATGATCCTGGAGTCCCAGGATCGAGTCCCACATCGGGCTCCCTGCTCAGCAGGGAGTCTGCTTCTCCCTCTGACCCTCACCCCTCTCATTCTCTCTCTCGCAAATAAAAAAATATATATATATATAAAAATATTTGGTTGGTTTTGGTCTAACAACTGCCTCCAGTTACAAAAGAAAAAAAGGTTTATAATATTTTTTAAAAAGTAAACTATCAAGGGGCACCTGGGTGGCTCAGTCGTTAAGCGTCTGCCTTCGGCTAAGGTCATGATCCCAGGGTCCTGGGATCGAGACCTGCATTGGGCTCCCTGCTCAGTGGGAAGCCTGCTTCTCCCTCTCCCACTCTCCCTGCTTGTGTTCCCTTTCTCGCTGTCTCTCTCTGTCAAATAAATAAAATCTTAAAAAAAAAAAAAATAACTATCAAGATAATTCTATTCCATAACATACGGAAAATGTTAACTACAATTGTGAGGATTTTCTGTGACCGAAATTTTTCTCAATACCAATTGTCTCTGCTAAGTACTGCCTGAAATTTAAGTTATCAGGTAAACCATACAATGTGGATATCAAGAAACAATTGCATGCATTCAGTCATGAAATTAAGAACGTTACTGTAAATAGCTGTTGAAAATGTATATATTTGATATTTAATGTGTTATTTTACATTGCATATAGATATTAATAAATGGAAAACAAACATGACTTTTACTATAAGGCTTAAAATTATTTATCAAAAGTTTGTCAGCCTGCAGACAAATATTTTTAAACCCATACTTCCTTACTAAAATCGTATTAAGTAAAATTATCAGGATACTTTTGCCTCACTTGGATTGGGTCATTCATTGCTTGGGTTCACTGACAGTGACTATTTTAAGAATCAGTTTAACTCATGTTTTTGTGCACTAATTATATTTAATTAGATCTGGGGTGAATAAGTTTCAAGTTCAGGGTCTGCTCCTTTCAATTGGCTGTGACAGCCTTGAGCACGACTTTTTTTTTTTTTTTTGAGCACAATTTTGAGTAGGAATCCAAGGCTCAGTGAGAAAGCGCAGAGATAGCTTTCAAGTGTGTGAGACGCAGAGTGTCATGGCATACCAGCTAAGTATTTTTCACCTTGGGTGAAACATCTAAATGCTGTAAATGTAAATGAGGCTGAAAGTTTGTGTATCTGTGGCATTGTAAACCTCATTTTATTTAAAAGTAGAAATCGTAAAACCGTGCTTTACTTTTTTATTTTTATTTTTTAAGATTTTATTTATTTATTTGAGAAAGAGAGCACATGCAATGGTGGGGTAGGAGGAAGAGGCAGAGGAAGAGAGAAGCAGACTCCCTGCTGAGCAGGGAGCCCAGGGCAGGGCTCATCCCAGGACTCTGGGATCACGACCTGAGCCAAAGGTAGATGCTTAACTGACTGAGCCACCCAGGTGAGCCATGCTCTACCAATGCATCTTTGAAGGATTGTTTTTCCCCACTCTTTGTATTTTTTCTAGAATAATGCATTTTTTCCTTTAAAATACATTATTAATTGACAACACATTTGAAATTGACACTTTATTTTTATTATTTTCCTCAAGAATTTAGAAAGTATTGGAATGTAGTCTATTTAATTTGAAACTGGCTTATGTTGTGCCTGAGAAACCTTAACAGAGTAATCAGGGATCTGATATCATAAAACTGAGTTAATTAAATAAAAACAAAACAGACTCTTAACTATAGAGAACAAACTGATGGTTATCAGAGGAGAGGTGGGTGGGGAATGGATGAAATAGGGGATGGGGATTAATGATGTTGTGTGGAAGTGTTGAATCACTATATTGAACACCTGAAACTAATACAACACTGTTAACTATCCTGGAATTAAAATTAAAAAAAAAAAAAAAAACTGAATTATAGTAACTTTATAGTGTACAGAACTCTGGATTAATATATTTCTGGTAGGAGTGCTAAAATTATTGTATTGTAAGGACATTTTGCATAAGAATACACATTTGCATCTTAAAAATACTCTCTGCTTTTCAATTATATGGTGGAAGTAGGGGGGTGTTTTCATTATCTTCCTTTGCTTTTGACTTCTCACCATTCAGAGGTATGGATCCAGATGGTTATAAATATTTAGAAATCTGAGGCATTTCAAAGTCATTGAATCTGTTATATTCTAAACACAAAAGCAACTCACTAATTCTCAACTCACTTAATTTGAAAATCTAGAATTAAAATATAAACATATATTATATATAAATACAAATATATAAATAAGTAAATATATACATACATGTACACCTTAGTTCTTTTTCTGAATGTTCATTCTAATTATTCTGTTTCTATTTCAAACTGCAACAGAGGCTGAACTGTAACCTAATGACTACCTCCCAGAATATTGTCTGATGGCTTCTCCTGGCTTACTGATCCCTTTGTGTCTCCATAGCCCTGCTGATGCTCTAAAGCCAAAATACATATAAAGATGCACACATACATCATGAAAATACATGATGTGGCTCTCTCTCTGACTCTTCAGTAATCACTAGCTCATAGTCTCTAGTTTACTTCATAGAATAGGCAAACGTTAATATACTTCAAGATAAAAAGTTACTGAAGTAACTTATGAAATTATATTTCACTGCATTTTTAAATTATCAGCATTTTTGCAATAAATTGAACTGACTGCTATGTAGCAAAGTTAGCAATTCCAGGGCTCTCAATATTCAGTGTACTCAAACTCCACATAATATATTTACCCATATGAGAGAAATGTAGAGGAAAATTTCTGACAGAAATGAAGATGCGTCACAACAGTAAAATGTAATTATAAGATTGTTCAATTGCTTGAAAATAGAAGCTCTAAAACAGAAAATGAATCTATGGAAATGTCACCATCTGAATTGTTACAAATATCTATTTTATCCATTTTTACTGATCAAACAGGGAAATAAGATTGGTGAACACATATTTACTATATTACTAAATAAAGCAATTACTTGGGTTATATTTCAAAAGACTCATCACCTAGGAAAGAATTTCATGTAAACAGCTATGCTCAAAATATCCATCATTGGGTTCTAGGACAGAAAGGCATGCACAATACTCACAGATTACTTTGAAAGAACATAAAATCTCAGCTCTTTCCAAAATACCTAGAATACCTATGATTAAACATATTCATAGTAGCCTATAAATTTTTTAGAAAGAGTATAGTTAACCATAACAAAAACACATGAAGTCTGTGCACAGAATTAATGCTGACTATCTTAAAAAAAAACAAGGAATAAATGTGTTTTTAATACCTACAAAAAGAAATATTAATTCATTCATTCACTCATTAGAGTAATGTTTATAATCTTGTTCTTGGTTTGCATTATTTTGGCCCAATGCAATGGATAGCAACAAAAAGTAATCTTTAGAATTCCTCTGGTTTGTTAATTATACTTGATAGGCATTATTGGTAGGCAGAAAAATTCCATCCGAATAAAATATGAAATGATTAGTGTTTAAAAACAATTGCAGACAACACCATAACTAATGAATATCACACATATTCTTCTCTGACAAAAATGAATCCACTTTACTGTTCATCTTTAGTTTGACAAAGTGATGTATAGCTTGTTTCCTGAGGTAGATTTAATAGTGTAGATTATTTTGCAGACTAGAAAACAGCACAGAAAATCAGTATGTTGCTTTATGTCATCCTGACATAGCTTTCGTCTTGCCAGCAAAGCACAACTGGAGCATTTGAATCTAGTCAAAATACGGGAATGTTTGACTGTTTTGATTTTTGTCTGTGTGTTATGAATATTTAGGGGTGGTAGAGCAGGGCTGGGGAGTTAAATGTAAAAAAAAAATATATTGGATCAATCGAGTTATAGGAGTTCTAATTGTTTTTAGAAAAGGAAAAATCTTTTTGACAAAAGAGCTATATCTATAGCTATAAAAATCTAAATCTATAGCTGAAAACTAAATCTATAGCTGAAAACTAAAAATCTAAATCTATAGCTGAAAACTAAAAATCATAGATCAGTAAAAGTATCTATTTTTAGGAGACTATAATCAGTGAATTAATAGAATTTCATTCTACCATATCTTTGCATTTCATTTTAGGCCCTATTACATTATCTATACTTAGTAAATATTTTTAAAATAACACCTAAATCTAACCTTTGGATCATTTGGGATTCCTAATTGATATTTATGAAAAATATATGTTGCTTTTCAAAAAGCTATTACTGACCACTTAGTAACTCCATGTTGATTTCTGTTAATATAATAAACCTAATTTTAGGAAAAGAAAAAGTAAAAAGGCTGGAATCAGTATTAAACTGATTTTTTTTTTTTTTAGTTTGTTTAGTTTTATAGAAGTGTGCATTAATGCTGTGAAGAGAAGCACCAAGATTAAGTCCTAAAAAAAGTATACTCAATATGAAAATTGAGAGAAAACCTAGAAATATAGATCCATATTTGGAAGATTACAAAGTTCTCATTAGATACAGCAAAAAATATGCTACATTGGGTGTCATATTTGGGATATGGCCCAGCATGACTATAGATAAAACCCTACACAGATTTATATTAAATATGTCCTTAATTCATAAATACATTGGAAAACCAAAGATCAGCAGACATTTAAAGAAAACACTTCAATTGGAATAAACAAATAATAAAACACAGCAGAAACTAAAAAAACAAGATAATCTGAACAGATTTCTAGAATGACAATAGCATGTTCTAAATATATGTACATACTATTCTAAATATGTATTCTTAATAAATATATTTCTTTCCTAATTTTTTATTTGTCAAATATGCTACATATTTGAAAATAACATCAATCAACACAAGAAGCATGCATTAAGAAAGTAGTAATCTCAAAAAAAGGAGTTCTTGGGAATTAAGAACATTACTGTAAAATGAAGAGAAGCGAAGTTTAGGGTAAGAGTGAGTTAGAGTGCTCACCATTTCATGATAGTGTCAAGATGGTAAAGGAAAAGAAGTTTCACAATTGTAGCATTACGGAAATAAGCCATAAAAAAAGAACAAAATGCAAAAAAATGGTGCCTATTTTAACAATTTCATCAATCATGGTGAAAGTGGTGAATCAATTAAATTTGATCCACACCTCTGTATTTTTTTAAAGATTTATTTGTTTATTCGCTCATTTTAGAGAAAGAGAGCACAAGCAAGGTGGGTGAGGGGTGGAGGGAGAGAGAGAGAGAATCCACAAGCAGACTCCCTGCTGAGCACTGAGCCCAAGGGGCTGGATCCTAGAACCTTGAGATCATGACCTGAGCTGAAACCAAGAGTCCACTGCTCAACTGATTGAGCCACCCTGTGCCTCCACAACTTTGTATTAAACATTTATTGTAACCTGTGCTTATATTGATTTTATACTAACTAAAAAAATATTTTAAGAGAATGGTTAAGAGATAATACTGTTATTAGTTTTAAAAATAATAGAGTGGCCTGGCAAGCCTGAGGACAAAGGAAGAGGCAACATTTAAATTTTATAGCACATAATGAATATTACCAACTGCTAAAGAATTTAATGGAATGTATAGACAGCAGAGTCAGAGTTGAAAAAATTAGAGCAGAATGAGAAAGAGTTTAAGAATGAACAGGAAAATTCACAGGCCAAAGTGGCTACAAATTCATGGTTAGTAGCTACACAGAACAAGGGTATGTACACAAGTCTGTGGATCTAGTCACCTAGTAAATAAGCTTGCTGACAAAAAGAAATATGCCTGTTGTAAATATCTATTTTTATGAAATCCATCACAAAAAAATTTACATATAAAGTTTGAGATACCCAAGCCCAAATACATTGCTTTATTTTTTCTTAAAATACTAAATTTTGAACATAGTAAGGGGCATTTTACAATTAAAAACAATGCCCACTTCAGAGCAGCATGCTAATTCCATCATACTTACTTAAAAACTGGCTGTACCTTATTTACCTTACTGTGGCATACTTATAAGGGAAAATAAACTTCCATAAACTAAGCTTTATTCAAATCAAGGGAAAATCAAAGATATCATTGGAAATGTAGGTTTTCTCTCCTCAGTTGAAAACCAATGTTATGTATAATTTAGATACCAAACGGAACTGAACCTTAGGTAACTCTTTCCATACTCTTTCATGAATTATATATTATATAAAATGAAATAAACATATGCTCATTTTCAACCTTTTTCACCTCTCCACTTTCTAAATAGGAATTTATTTGTAGTAAGGAACTCTGAAGGTAACCCTCTGACTACATTTCTTAGCTACTAAAATAGGTTATAATAATTTTTATTTTTATTTATTTTTAAATATTTTATTTATTTATTTATTTGAGAGAGAGAGAGAGAAACAGCATGAGAGGGGAGAGGGTCAGAGGGAGAACCAGGCTCCCCGCTGTGCTGGGAGCCTGATGTGGGACTTGATCCCAGGACTCTGGAATCATGACCTGAGCCGAAGGCAGTCACTTAACCAACTGAGCCACCCAGGCTCCCAGTTATAATAATTTTTAATCATCAGCAGTTAGTATTAAGCTGGCATTAAGTTAGTATTAGTATTAATTAACAATAAATTTAGTATTTAATTCCATGGTGAGCTTCTCTATTAATTACTATGCAGGATTTACTGTGCAGTAAAAGTGTCTTGAAATATTTAGTGATAGTTTATATTCAATACAGGTTGAATTTCAAATTATACATATGAAGAAAGCAGTAGGCTTTAAATTATTGTCCTTTTAAAACTATCAAATAGGAGGGGGGGAAAGGTGGCAGAGGAGTAGGGGGCCCTATTCCAACGAGTCCCCAGAATTGAGATGGATATCTACCAGACCACTCTGAACACACATGAAATCAGCCTGAGATTTAAGAAGATAAATCTGGATCTCTACAAACAGAATATCTCACGTGGTTGGTTTCAAGGTACAAAGCAGGGAGCCATGACTCCACGGGCAAATATCAGAGGATAAATGGCAGCGGGAGGGAGCCCAGCCGTGGGGATCCTACAACGCCGGTGAGCGATAGCCTCCCCTGCTGGGGACCGGACACAGACTCGCAGACTGGTAGCGACTGGGAAGGGACTTTAGGGCACCCCCCAATGGAAACCTGGAGCAGTGAGGCTGCAAGTGTGAACTGGGGGTGGCTGGTGGTTCTAGAAGCACAAAGGGCAGAGATGAGCCCCAACCTGAAGGCGAGGACTGGGAGTGATGCTGAGGGGCGCACAACCCAGGATGCTGCTGTTCATAGCAGCACAGACAGATATAGAGATAGTGTGGCCTGGAGAGCTCACTGAAGAACAGACTGCGGTCTCTCTGCTCTGAGGCAGAGGGTTGGAAACAGTCTCTTCTGCTCTGACTCTCAGAAGAGACATGGAAAGCTGCTAGGGAAAGCCACCAGAGAACAAAAGCCCCCCAAAAATGGTTTTCACTGAGCCCATCCCCCACCAGAGGGGCCACGGCAACTCTGCCCAAACAGTGTTGCCTAACAGTGCAGCTGGCCCCTCCCCCACAAGACAGGCTGAGAAACAAGAGGCCAGCAACCCTAAGGTCCCTAGGAAACAGCTGCATCTTGCTCAGGTTGTAGTCAATAATTTGGACCCTATACATTCCCTCAACCACCCACCAACAGAATGACTAGGAGGAGGAACCCCCAAAATAGGAAAGACTCAGAGATTATAATTCATGTCACAGATTTACAAATGGATTCAGATATAACCAAGATGTCGGAGATGGAATTCAGGCTAGCAATTGTGAAGACAATAGCTAGAATGGAGAAATCAATTAATGGCAACATAGAGTTTCTAAGGGCAGAAATGAAAGCTGAATTGGCAGAATTTAAAACTGCTATCAATGAGATCCAATCTAATCTAGATAATCTGACAGAGTAAGTGAGTCAGAAGAACAAATTAGTGACCTAGAAGACCATTTAATAGAAAAAGGGAAAAGAGGAGACCAGGGAAAAACAACTCAGAATCCATGAAAATAGAATCAGAGAAATAAGTGATACCATGAAATGTTCCAATGTCAGAATTACTGGAATTGCTGAAGGAGTGGAGAGAGAGAGAGAGAGGACTAGAAGATATATTTGAGCAAATCGTAGCTGAGAACTTCCCTAATATGGGGACTGAAACAAACATTTGTATCCTAGAGGCAGAGAGGACCCCTCCCAAGATCAAGGAAAACAGGCCAACACCCCAGCATGTAATAGTAAAACTCACAAATCTTAGAACCAAGGAAACCATCTTAAGGTCAGGTAGGGGGAAGAGATTCCTTATGTACAGAGGGAGGAATATCAGAATAACGTCAGACCTATCCACAGAGACCTGGCAAGCCAGAAAGGCCTGGCAAGACATATTCAGGGTACTAAATGAGAAGAACATGCAGCCAAGAATACTTTATCCAGCAAGGCTGTCATTTAGAATGGTTGGAGAGATGCAGAGCTTCAAAGAAAAGGCAGAAACTGAAAGAATATGTGACCACTAAGCTGGCCCTGCAAGAAATATTAAGGGGGGTTCTCTAAAAGGAGAAAGACCCCAAGAGTGTATAGAAAATAAAGTTACAGGGACAATCTATAAAAACAAGGTCTTCACAGGCAACATGATGACAATAAATTCATATCTTTCAATAATCACTCTCAACGTGAATGGCCTAAGTGCTCCCATAAAACTGCACAGGGTTGCAGGTTGGATAAAAGGACAGGACCCATCTATATGCTGTCTACAAGAGACTCATTTTGAACCTAAAAATACAACCAGAGTGAAAGTGAATGGATGTAGACCCATCTTCCATGCCAGCTGACCTCAAAAGAAAGCTGGGGTAGCAATTCTTATATCAGACAAATTAGATTTTAAGCTAAAGACTGTAGTTAGAGACACAGAAGGACACTATATCATTCTTATAGGGTCTATCCAACAAGAAGATCTAACAGTTGTAAATATCTATGCCCCCAACATGGGAGCATCCACCTACATAAGCCACTGTTAACCAAAATAAAGAGTCATATTGATACAATACGTTAATTGTAGGAGACCTCAATACTCCACTCTCAGCAATAGACAGATTATCTAAGCAGAAAATCAACAAAGAAACAAGAGCTTTGAATGACACACTGGACCAGATGGACCTCATAGATATATATAGTACTTCCACACAACAGAATACTCATTCTTCTCAAGAGCACATGGAGCTTTCTCTAGAATAGACCACATACTGGGTCACAAACAGGTCTCAACCGGTACCAAAAGATTGAGATTATTCCCTGCATCTCTGAGACCATAACACTTTAAAACTGGAACTCAATCACAAGAAAAAATTTGGAAGAAATTGAAACACTTGGAAGCTAAAGACCACTCTGCTCAAGAATGTTTGGGTAAACCAGGAAATCAAAGAAGAACTTGAACAATTCATGGAAACCAATGAGAACGAAAACACATCAGTCCAAAGCCTATGGGATACTGCAAAGGTGGTCCTAAGGGGAAAATACATAGCCATCCAAGCCTCACTCAAAAAAATAGAAAAATCCCAAATTCACCAACTAACTCTACACCTTAAAGAACTAGAGAAAAAGCAACAAATGATGCTAAGCCACGCGTTAGAAGAGAAAATATTAAGATTAGAGCAGAGATCAATGAATTAAGAACCAGAAACACAGTAGATCAGATCAACGAAACTAGAAGCTGGTTCTTTGAAAGAATTAATAAGATTGAAAAACCACTGACCAGACTTATCCAAAAGAAAAGAGAAAGGACCCAAAATAATAAAGTTATGAATGGAAGGGGAGAGATCACGACTAACACCAAGGAAATAGAAACAATTATTAGAAATTATTATCAACAACTATATGCCAATAAACTGAGCAATCTGGATGAAATGGAGGCCTTTCTGGGAACCTATAAGCTGCCAAGACTGAAACAGGAAGAAACTGACAACCTGAAGAGGCCAATAACCAGTAACGAGATTGAAGCAGTGATCAAAAACCTCCCAAAAAACAAGAGTACGGGGCCTGATGGATTCCCTGGGGAATTCTACCAAACATTCAAAGAAGAAAAATACCTATTCTCCTAAAAATGTTTCAAAAAATAGAAACAGAAGGAAAGCTTCCAGACTCATTCTGTGAAGCCAGCATTACCTTAATCCCCAAATCAGGAAAGACCCCATCAAAAAGAATTTCAGACTGATATCCCTGATGAATATGGATTCTAAAATCCTCAACAAAATCCTAGTTTATAGGATCCAACAATACATTAAAAGGATCATCCACCACGACCAAAGTGGGATTTATCCCTGGGATGCAAGGGTGGTTCAACATTCGCAAATCAATCAATATGATAGAACACATTAATAAGAGTAGAGAGAAGAACCATATGGTCCTCTCAATTGATGCAGAAAAAGCATTTGACAAAATACAGCATCCTTTCCTGATTAAAACTCTTCAGAGTAAAGGGATAGAGGGAACATTCTTCAAGTTCATAAAATCCATCTATGAATAAATCACAGCGAATATCATCCTCAATGGGGAAAAGATGAGAGTCTTTCCCTTAAGATCAGGAACACGTCAAGGATGCCCACTCTCGCCACTATTGTTCAACATGGTACTAGAAGTCCTAGCAACAGCAGCATGGTACTGGCACAAAAGCAGACATATAGACCAATGGAACAGAATAGAGAACCCAGATATGGACCCTCAACTCTATGGTCAAATAAACTTCGACAAAGCAGGAAAAAATATGCAATGGAAAAAAGTTTCTTTCATAAATGGTGCTGGGAAAATTGGACAGTCACATGCAGAAGAATGAAATTCGACCATTCTCTAACACCATACACAAAGATAAACTCAAAATGGATGAAAGACCTCAATGTGAGACAGGAATCCATCAAAATCCTAGAGAACATAGGCAGTAACCTCTTGGACATTGGCCACAGCAACTTCTTTCAAGATACATCTCCAAAGGCTAGTGAAACAAAAGCAAAAATGAACTTTTGGGACTTCATCAAGATAAAAAGCTTCTGCACAACAAAGGAAACAGTCAACAAAACAAAGAGGCAACCCACAGAATGGGAGAAGATATTTGCAAATGACACTACAGATAAAGGGCTGGTATCTAAGTCTATAAAGAACTTCTCAAACTCAACACCCAAAAAACAAATAATCAGTCAAAAAATGGGCAGAAGATATGAACAGACACCTCTCCAGAGAAGACATACAAATGACTAACAGATACATGAAAAAATGTTCATCATCATTAGCCATCAGGGAAATTCAAAGATTTTATTTATTTATTTGAGACAGAGAGAATGAGATACAGAGAGTACGAGAGGGAGGAGGGTCAGAGGGAGAAGCAGACCCCCCGCTGAGCAGGGAGCCCGATGCGGGACTCGATCCCGGGACTCCAGGATCATGACCTGAGCCGAAGGCAGTTGCTTAACCAACTGAGCCACCCAGGCGCCCCGCCATCAGGGAAATTCAAATGAAAACCACATTGAGATACCACCTTACACCAGTTAGAATGGCAAAAATTGACACTGCAAGAAACAGCAAATGTTGGAGAGGTTGTAGAGAAAGGGGAACCCTCTTATACTGTTGGTGGGAATGCAAGTTGGTACAGCCACTTTGGAAAAAATTAAAAATAGAGCTACTCTCTGACCCAGCAATTACACTCCTGGGTATTTACCCCAAAGACACATATGTAGTGAAAAGAAGGGCCATATGCACCCCAATGTTCATAGCAGCAATGTCCGCAATAGCCAAACTGTGGAAAGAGCCGAGATGCCCTTCAACAGATGAATGGATAAAGATGTGGTCCATACATATAATGGAATATTACTCAGCCATCAGAAAGGATGAATACCTAACTTTTACATCAACATGGATGGGACTGGAGGAGATTATGCTAAGTGAAATAAGTCAAGCAGAGAAAGTCAATTATCATCTGGTTTCACTTATTTGTGGAACATAAGGAATAGCATGGAGGACCTTAGGAAAAGGTAAGGAAACATGAAGGGGGGCAAATCGGAGGGAGAGATGAACCATGAGACTCTATGGACTCTGAGAAAAAAACTGAGGGTTTTAGAGGGGAGAGGGATGGGGGGATGGGTTAGCCCGGTGATGGGTATTAAGGAGGGCACGTACTGCATGGAGCACTGGGTATTATATGAAAAAAATGAATCGTGGATCACTACATCAAAAACTAATGATGTATTGTGTGACTAACATAATAAAATAAAATTTAAAAAATAAAGAAATACATACTAAAGAATCCCAGAAGTAAGGGACATTATGGAGAATTATATAGGACATATTAGCGATTTAATCTCAGTGCAGAAAAAAATTTTGTACCATATTTTCAACTTTTCTATAAATTTGAGTTTATTTCAAAACATTTTCAAATGGAAAAAGAAAGCCACAAAATACATATATAATATGTGATTTCATTTATCTGAAGTCAAAAACAGACAGAAATATTTGTTTAGGGATGTGTAATTTGGTGGCAAAACTAAAATGAAAACCAAGGAAATTAATACATAAAAGTTAGGCTTAATGGTTACCACTAAAAGCATGGAAGAGGGTGATGATTGGAAAGGGAATCTTGGAGCTTTTTGGGTGCTGGCCATCTTGTATTGTTTGACCTGGGTGATAGCTAAACAGATACTCATTTACAAATATTTGTTATTTGTAATATTACAAATATTCATTAAACTGTATAGTTTTGTTTTTAAAAAAATAAAATCTGTCAAATAGCTAAAATCATAGCAAATATATATTAATGATGGAATATTTGTGCTATGAAGAAAAATATGTATATGTGTGTGTACACACACATATATTTTATTTTTCTTCTGCATAATATATTGAACAACTGCCAATAATAGCTTCAGAATAACAGGAAGACCAGATGCGGCCATCGTTGAGTTAAATAAGGGTAAATTACTTCCTGGTACAGGCAGAGGTCAGACCAGTCAGGACACATAGCAGAACCGGTGAGAAACTTTCTTCAGGGACACTGTTGCCAGTGATTTGACAAAATGATGCCACATCACACTGTTTTAAAAGTTTAACATTATCCATAAAAATAACAGAATATGGTGCAGAACAGAACATCACACGAGTTCATGTCTTATTTTTACTCATTAGCTTTTCCAAACTTAAATGAACTGGCTCAAAAAACTCATTTAGGGCTGCAACCTGGGGATCCCTAAGGTGATGCTAACAGGCTTTTAGTATGACACAGGGAGTATTTTACACAGCCCTTTCCTCTTACATTTTTGCTATTTTATGTATTCTTTCAGCCAATATTGCTTGGTTTTGGACATGTGCTAGGCACTAAGAGCAACAGGGTAAGAATAAAGACCTAACCCCTAACCTCAGGTGGCTTACAGGCTCTCTTTGAAACTTCCTGATAACAGGTTGTAAATCCGTTGTATTTCAATTCCAGTGCAATTGAGACCAGCACTGACAAGATATCAGGGCATTTTTCCATACACTTGCTATATTTTGAAGTGAAGCACATTTGTCATTAAATATCATAGAGTTTCATAACCTCAACAAATATGATAAATATTGATGTAGAGTAGAGATTCTTATGCAGCTTTATCCTTAGACTATTCATGGGTGTTAATCCTTCTCAGAGATTTTCACACTTCAACTCTTCTTGTTTTCAGTTGTCATACATAATTCATATAAGAATCTCAAAAGCAGAAAACTGTGAACTAAGAATACCTTAGTAAAATCTCAAGTAGTGAAGGTGGTTATAAATCTGAATTATTATATATATATATATATTGCCCCTTTTAATTAAATTTTATTTCTACCCTGATAAGTGTGTAGAATATTCTGGAGAAAAATAAACTCTGTTCCTTAGCTTGGTAAAGTGTCAAGCAGTATCTTTTTATGTTTCTCATAGTATAGAAATTAAGTATCTTTGCCTGTTTTATTGATCATTTTTAGGAGAGAGAAGCACTAGGCAATCTGCATTTAATTTGATGAATAAACAAGAAAAAACATTGAGAATCATTTTCTATTTTCACAGTGATTTCAGACCTCTGTAGACAAATATATATATATGTACATAAACATATATATGTATGTTTGGAAACATGTATGTCTGGAAATATGAAACACAGAAAATAAAACATATATGAAAGTATTTTACAAAGCAGGGAATAATTTATCTATTAGTTATATGTGTTATGTACATATAAAGGTTTATTTTAAAATAGCTACATAATATTTGTATATCCTTTTCTTTTAAATTAAGACATGCATTGCAGCCAGCTGTGACCAAAGTTTCTATTTAGATATATGGAGTTGGTCTAGTTATGGCTTGTTACATGGCTATAAAAGACTAGCTATATACAGAAAGAATTGTCAACAAAACTCTAATAATCTAGTATTGGATTTTTTAGGCAAAAACATGTTTGTAATTTATTTAAGAGTCGACATTGGCATTACTGTCTGTGCATTTGAAGATTGCATGCATTTTCTTTCTTCTCTTCTATCCTCTATTGTAATTGTGAACTGACGCAAAAAGAGGACTGTTTGTTTTCAGAGTTAAAGCACCCATCTGAGAAAATCAAATCTGCATTTTTATTAAGGAGATATTTTCTATTAAAATGTGATATTTGGGTAACCAAAAAAGGGAAACACTTTACTAATCATTATGATGCTTAAGCATTTCATTGACGAATCCATTTTAAAATGAAAGAAAGTAGACAAATAAGTCTTTATGAGGGAAGTCTTTTTTAAATAAGTCTTTTTTTTCTTCTTTCTGGGCTTACAACTAAATTACTTTGCTTTTAGGAACGACCAGTGATGACTGGCCAACCCACATGTTTTCCATCTTTGATCCTGTTTCCCCTTCAGCTAGCTGACTGATAGTGACCTACAGGGAGAACAAAGCCATATATTGCTAACGGCAGAACTTCAGGCACCCTAAATCCCTAACTGATGTGAGTAGATACCCTCTACTACTGACCTGGAGCTATGCTCGCTCTTCAAAAAAGACCCATACTTACATCTAAAACCTATGATCTGCTGTTAGTAAGTTTCAAAGCTGGACTGTACCTACTGGAGGCCAGGGTTTAGGTGTTTAATCTTACTCTGGGCCCTCAGTGCCCCCCATGTGCCAGGAACTTGATAGGTTGCAAGCAATATTGGAATATTGGAAAAATGATTTTTTTTGGCAAAATTTTATACCATTAATTACATGCAAGACTGGGATTCATTGTATGCATTCTTTGAGATTATATTCTTGGTTTTGTTTACTGCCTGTCCTCTATGATTTTTTTAATTTCAATGTTTCTATGCATTATTTATATAATTCCTTATTTTATAATCATGATAACAGTCAAGAGATTTTCCATGTTTTTACTATTATAACATAATAAAATTGCTGTCCTTTCACTGAGATTGAAGTAAATATTTTATTAGTCCCATTTATTTATTTTTAATTATTATTCCAGAGGGCTCTAATTTATATATTTTCAATCCTAACCATTTTCTTCTGCAATATTTTTTTTCTAAAATTTGCAAGATTATATTAACCTTTCCTCCCACAGGTAACATAAATATTCACTATAATTCCTTTTGGTTTTCTAAGATCTTATTTTTTATAATTCATTCCCAGTGCACTATTATCTTGTTTGAAAAGATTTTAGTTGACTTCTCCAATATTGGCATAATTTATTATCAGATACCTTCTTTAACCTTAATATGACGTTTCCTTGATTGCATGATGAATGCTTATGTGTAAAATTATTTACTTATGGATATTCTGTTACCATGATTTATCTATTTTTTATTTTGGTCTCTCTTGTCTTACATCAGTGTCAGATTCTAGTTTTTAAAGATAGAAATATATATGTGTGAGTCATATTTATTATTTACAAACATTTAATAAGTTGGAAAGGTAATATGGACCCAGTGATAAATCCATATTTAATGGATAAATTACCCATAATTAATAAATGATGAGTCTGTAAGTTAGAAAAACCAAAAACCAAAAAAAATCAGAAAATTCACTATCTTTAGAGTATTTGACATAGTTAGCTCTGCTATCAAAAGCTCTATGCTAGATAATATTATCCTAAGCTTTCCAAGAAAATCTTAAAGAGATTCAGTCTAATGCTTAAGTCTCAGAAAATATTATTTTAGTATTCATTATACATGATCCATTTAAAATGATATGACTTCCCATCTAATTCACCAAGGCAGGAAATATATTAATGAGATTATCACTTCTCTTTTGTAACTCACTGATACTATATAATGACAAAGGAACACTTTGTATTTCCTTGATATTAGATTGTTTAAATTTATTTTTTGATCTTGAGTTTAAAATTGAACCAGACATGGCTCTTAAGCGATCTGAAAGAAAAAGAACATATAGCAACAATGAGCCATAATAAGCATAACCCTCATGGGTGGGCCAATATCTACTTCCTGTTTATTTATTTAGATTACACAAGTTTTCACAAAATCATGGATTTACACTACTCCCATTTATGAAGTCTTTAAAAAAAAAAACTAGTTTCTTGACCTTCCACAATATATTTGCATACATTATTTTATGAATTTTCCAAAAAATTCTTAAAAGGATGAAAATGATTGACTTTCATTCCAATCTAACTTCCCTTGAAGGTATAAGACAAAGATGCTGTTGAAAAAGTGAGAACAGTGGTGTGAAAGAGAAAAAACATAATACCCGGAATTTTCAAATGTTTTTAAAGTCTATCACTTGACTGAAAATTTTTAGAACTAGAACATGATAGAATATCAAAGAAAAGACATACCAAGAATATTTCCATATGTTGTTTCAGAAAATGCACTCAGCCAGCTGAGTAGTCAATGAAAGTACACAAAATGGGTTAGTCATGCAGATAAGGAGAACTTGAGTAAAGTTTTTAAATTGTATCATGGAACTATACATTTAGAACCTAAAAAAAAAAAAAAAGATTTGGGGTGCCTGGATGGCTCAGTCCTTAAGCATCTGCCTTCGGCTCAGGTCCTGATCCCAGGGTCCTGGGATCGAGCCCCACATAGGGTTCCCTGCTCAGTTGGAAGCCTGCTTCTCCCTCTCCCACTCCCCCTGCTTGTGTTCCTTCTCTTGCTGTGTCTCTGTCAAATAAATAAATAAAATCTTAAAAAAAAATCATGCATTTTGGGTAGTTTCCTTATGGGACCTAAGCTAAGAAAATGATCAGAAATTCAAAATGTATGAACAAAATGACCATACAAAAATTTGGATAGCAGCAATAAAGAGCCAAACACAGTGGTTTGGATATGCATTTTGACACATCCATTCAATATTATATTGAAATATTTAAGGCTACTGGAACAACCAATGCTGTATCATTTGGTGCAAAAGTGTTCTAAAACCTGTATATGTGCAACATGTAATGTAATAAAGTGATTCTATATATATGTACTCTGAAGAACATGTAGTGTTTACAATGATTATCTTTGAATGGTGGGATTGTAGGAGGTCTTTGTTTTGTATTTTATGCATCTTCTACACATGCATAAAAAATAAATTGGTATTACTTTATTGTACACTTAAATAAAAATGAACAATGCAAGCATAGCAATGCTATAAGCCATTCTTAAAAAAATAAAAACTTCATCTCTGGAAATTTATAACAAATAATAAGTCCTACCTGAATATAAGTTAACAGTATAACAATATCTGTGTGAGAATATAAGGGAGGACAAACATAATAGATTTTCTCCATAACTCTGACAAGCAAGAGAAAATCTTTATTAAGAAATTAGAAAGATTTCAAAAGAAAATAGAGAAATTAGAAAGATCTGAAATAAACAACCTAATTGTACAGATCAAGGAACTAGAAAAAGAAGAACAAATTAAGCCTAAAATTAGCAGAAGGAAGGAAATACTAAAAATCAGAGTAGAAATAAATGAAATAAAGACCAGAGGAACAAAGAAAAGATATAAAAAACTAAAAGATAGATGGTTTTTCCAAAAACAAAAACTAAAATGGGCAAACCTTCAGCTAGACAAAGAAAAAAAGAAAATTCAAATAAAATTAAAAATTAAAAAAGAGACATTACAGTTGATTTTAAAGAAACATGTAGGATCATGAGACTACTATGTCAATGAACGGGAAAATTCAGAAAAAATGGATAAATTCCTAGAAATATACAACCTTCCAAGACTGAATCAGGAAGAAACAGAAAACCTGAATTGACCAATAGTGAGTAAAGAGATTGAATCAGCAACCAAGAAACCTCCCAGTACAGTAATCCCTGGGACCAGATGGCTTCACTGGTGAATCCTGCCAAACATCTGAGAAACTAATTATGAACTCTGATGTATATACAATGTGTTTAGATGGCTCGATACATTCAGACCATTTCTATCTTTAGTATATTTTAAAAATCTTGTAGCAAATTTTCCTGATATAGAGAAATATATTCAAAATAATTTTATTGAGTAGATTGCATAAATAGCATTATATATTAGCAAAGTACTTATTGAAGCTGAATTCATGAGCTAGAATTGTGGCATTGACTTTTTAGATATTTTTCACTCTGGTGATTAGTGTGGAGAGTACAAAATCTGTACGGAGGATCACCAGTTTCACTATCCTGTAGGTTATATTTCCCTGGTAATATACCTGGTATATTTCCCTGGTAAGGGTAGGTTTAAGAAAGGAACAAGGAAAAGAAAAGAGGACTTTAAAGAGCTAGGCTTGTTACATTATGGGGAAGAGTGTTACCAGAGAACAGAAATTCTTAATGTATTGCCCTCCATGTCAATAAATAGCTAAATCTGTCCCAGTGAGGATACTTGCAATATGGAGGATGTATGCATGCACTACAATGGAACACAACGTTTTGTTTCCTTTTTCTACAATGACACCTATATAGTAAATACTGAACAGATGGTATGGAGTGATCATAAAAAAAGCAACGTGTTTTCAGGAAGGGAAAAAATATTTTTATTTTGTGTTTGAACTATCTTACATTCTAATTTGATTTATATATGAAAAGAAAGACAATAGATCATTTCTAACCACCAAGTGGAGGTTACTGGTCATTAAAACATAGTATATGCTTATTTCTGGGCAGCTGTTCTGTTCAGATTATTTAATTCAATTATGATGAGACATAAATAGTATTTCCAATAATGCTTTTGTTTAGAAAGAAAAATATGGCATAACTTTATGGATATGAGTTGGGCTTCTAATCTTTAATAACTAAAAATATGGAAGCCTGAGAGAAGATTAAGAGCTCATAAATCTGGATAAGAAAGGGGAAAGTTTATCACGTTTTAATATTACATTAGCTATACATATAACTTTATATTCCAATTAGATAGTATAATTTTTTTTATTTTCTCTATATTATGCCTGAAGGATGTAAAATGATATATATAGCAAATCTATATTAATCAAAAGTCCTTAAAAAAGTAACACAATTGGGGCTCCTGGGTGGTTCAGTCGTTAAGCAACTGCCTTCAGCTCAGGTCATGGTCCCAGGGTCCTGGGATCGAGCCCCACATCGGGCTCCCTGCTCTGCGGGAAGCCTGCTTCTCCCTCTCCCACTCCCCCTGCTTGTGTTCCCTCTCTCACTGTGTCTCTCTCTTCAAATAAATAAATAAAATCTTAAAAAAAAGTAACAAAATTGCTACATCATTAAATAGGAAAAACAACTTTTTCTTTTTTTTTAATAAACACATTCTAGTTGTTGAACATTCTACTCATTGAAATGAGTTCAAAGACTGGCATTTTGGATAAACTTCCTTTTCCATTAGCAAATTGCAAGCTATTATTCTCAGAGCTATGTGCTTACTTATTCACATAGTCAATAATAAAGAAATAAGGCAATGCATTTAATTAATAGTTCTGGTCAGCTGTTTTAAAGTCATTTCAGAATATCCTCACAGTTTGATCAGGTTTATTTTTAAAAGATACCTAGGTAACAAAAAAGTATAATCATATTGAGTAGGCATCAGACCTATATGTCAAAATGGAATTAGGTATATTTCTTCCAAACCAACCAAATAAAATATATGCCAACCACATAACATACCACCAGGCCAGGGGGACATATAAGAGAAATTAATGATGTGATGCTTGCTCTCAAGCAGTTTGTAGAACACTTAGGTCATAAAAGAAAAAAAAAGTGAAAAATAATAGTAAATGGAAAAGAGAAGAAATGCAGTAAGAACTACTGCAAGCCAAATGAGCCAGATTAAGGATAATGATCAGTGTTAGTCATTGGAATATAGAAAATCTGGTTATCCAGAAGATACTTAATGACAAAGAATGATGGAACTGGAATCTGATTAGAAAAGGAATACTCAACTATTACTTTAGGCTTTCTGACTTTGATGGAATCATGGTGCTGTCAATGTTATAAACAGAAAAATCAGTAGATTAATTGCTAGAAAAGAAATGATGAAGACCCATGTTTTACTGAGTGCCTTTTCTCTGCTTGACACTGTGCTGTGCTAGAAACATAACATTTTAACCCTTTCCATTAGTGTTGTGCAATTTTATAAATAGAAAATTAAATAATCTGCTTGTGGTGATGCAAATATTAATGTAATCAAGCTTCAAACCAATTTCTGACTGATTCTAAATCTCACTCTCTATACTATATCGTGTTGGTCTCAGAAAAATAAAAGAAGGTATAGTACATATTGCTCTTATTTCAATTATACAAAAATATTCTTAGACTCCAAAGAGGGGTCCTAAATAGTTTATATTTTAGTACTTTGTTAGAGTAATATAAGCAAAAATCTGGTATTACAAATCTAACAGTGTTATATACTGAATAAGATTAAGGGAAAGAACATGATCATGTGGTAGAGGTCTGTTCATTGCTGGAAATAAAAGATCAGATCAGAGGTTAAGAGTCAGTGTTAGATACATGGAGTCATAAAATTATGAATGATTACCATGAAAGTTGATGAGCTGAACAAGGGAGTAAGAATACTTGGAGAGTAATGAATGGCCAATAAAAGAGCATTGGGGACACCTACAGATGCAAGGCGGCAAGAATAAAAGGGACTAAAAAATGAGACAGAAAGAGGCAAACCAATCAAGCAATAATAAATTGTAGTATATATTATAAAAAATAAAATAGTATTTTCCTAAAACAGATACTGCCATGTCCAGTTTTTAAATTTAGAATAAATATAAGTATGGATATTTGAAATTAAATTTGTCAATAAGATAGGATATCCTTTGTTCCAAGATATATGTTAAACATTTTGTTCTTCTACATTGCATTTTTTAATTTAATATCACAAGAAGAAAATGAAAAAAAATTAAACATAATCAGGTTAATATATAGTAGAGGAAACCCTCTAACTTTTTATCTCAAGTGTTTGAAACTAATACCTTATTACTTTCTCTTTTAAAATGGTATGTGGTCTTCTGGATAAATGACATCAACTGCAAAGATTTAACTGAACAAAATGGAAATGCTAACTTACTTGGCTCATGGGATGCAGTTCATCACGATATTTTTTTAAAATTCTTAGCAGGACAAATAAATTTTAATGTATTTATGTACACTTTAAAAATCATGTTTAAGCTTGAGATGTGTATCAGAACATTAAAAAAATATATATATTTGTTCTGCCACACAAGATCAGTTTAGTATTTTAAATAATAGTGAAAACAATCCAATTAGAATTTCTAGGGAAGATAACATTGATAGAGGTAAAACAATTTTTTTTTACATCAAATAATTAAGGATATTGAAAATGGAATGAATCTGTTTTACAGAAAAAGAAAATAGCTTATTGAAGCTTGTGGCATGATCTCATATCCATCTCTAACTGCTAGAGCATATCTTTTTTACTTTCAGATTTTATTCTAAAATATATATTTTAATATGATGATTTTAAGATAAATCAAATTAAAACAAAATATGTTTACTGATTAAATGGAACTCTCACAGACCAAAAAGAAGTAAAATTTCTGATAGGGGGAATGTATAAGGCAACAAATATCCAAAATGCTTGTTTGTAAGTAAATATTTTAAAAACAACCTCATATAACAATAAACAGTAAATCAGTATTTCATAAAAATGGTTTGTAGTTTCTCATTCATTCCAGAGATAGGGTATAAGGAATTAATGATACACATTTCTTATAAACCTAATTAAAGAAAAAAAAATCCAATGCCCCTAACAAAGACTTTGTGGAAACAGATTTGAAATATATTATCAGAGCTTCTTTTCATAGACAAACATGCTGCAACTCTTTGGCTGTCCCCGTTATGCCAATAAGCATTACAAAAATGAGAAAACTGTTTAAGTTAAAAAAAAATGCAAACATTTGCTCCCTGGCTTCCAAACTACCGTCCTTTGGTGTTTAATAACTATCTTTGTACTAATTAATGAAAGATACAAAGAACAGGTGATATTCTTCTTTTGCCCTGATGGTGGTATTATCTACAAATGTCAGGTGGGGCCAGCGTCATATTTTAAATATGGTGAACAAAATGGATGAGCTCATTTATTTTTGTCATGGCCTTTGTTTTTCTCATTTATATTTTATCCTCACAAGTTACAAAACATAATTTGTTTCTCTAGCATCTGAAATAAGTGTACTTATTACATTGTATTTATATTGCACCTTGCCATTTTACTTGGAAAACTGTTAAATAAAAAAATAAAAATAAATATGTTCAGAGAATGTCAAAAGTGCTAAATCCATTCAGAAAGCCTGCATCTAATGCCTAATAATTGTTTTCAAATGGCCAGAAAAATAAAGATAGCTAGTTACCAATAAAGCAAAGGGGCAAATAAAAACAACTGATGGATTCAGTGGTAGAACGTGAATGCTAATTACATTACTTATTAAAATTTACTGTAGTTTTAGGGGTGCCTGGGTGGCTCTGTTGGTTAAGCGACTGCCTTTGGCTCAGGTCATGATCCCAGGGTCCTGGGATGGAGCCCCGCATCAGGCTCCTTGCTCAGCGGAGAGCCTGCTTCTCTCTCTCCCTCCGCATGCTGCTCTGCCTACTTGTGCTCTCTATCTCTGTGTCAAATAAATAAATAAAATCTTTAAAAAAATTAAAAAATAAAATTTACTGTAGTTTTAAATACGAAAAATATAGTTTAGGGAAGAACATAATGGGATATCTTTGCATATCTGCCAGGATGACTAAAATTAGCAAGATTAACAGTAACAAGAGTAACTCGCATACAATGATGTGGGAGTGTAAATTAGTACAACTACTTTGGAAAGGCATTAGGGTGTATTTATTAATGTTGAACATTACCCTATAACAGAGCATTTCACTCCTACCATATACCCAGGAAAAGGTACACATATGTCTTCCCAGATTTCAAATATAAGAATGTTCTTAGTTGTATTATTTTTAATAGTAACTGGAAACAGCCAAATGCCCTTGAGTAGAATGGATAACTCATAGTATATTCATACAATGGAATAATCTATAGTAATAAAATGAAAAAAAAATTAAAAACCTACTGATTCAATCAACAAAATGAATTGTACAAAAGTAATGTTGAGAAGCCAAATACAATAGAACTATGCTGTATGATTCTAGTTATATAAAGTACACAGATGAAATTAATCTATATGGTAAGGCATCAGGAGGAAAAAAGTTTACATCTGGGGAAGAGGGAGGGGTTGTGAAGGTATACAAGGAAGGTTTCTGGAATACAGGTAATACTCTATTTTATATAGTATAAGTATGTCCAATCTGCAGTAGTTATTTATGTGTATGTACATGACTTATGCAGTATCTTCTATGTATACTTGAATTAAATGTTTTTAAAAGTTTACTTCTAAAAGCCTAACTTGTTTGAATTATAGTCTATATTTGTCTTTGGATATATTCTGGGCTATGTGCAGGCAATATTTTAAATATCGTTGACCCAAAGGTGAATGGAAAACAAGATCTTGGTTCAAGGAGGGTTTACTTCCTAGTTGGAGGTGGGAAAAAAAAAAAAAAAGGAGTAAATTAATAAATAGTATCATTGAAGAACATGAGAAAATATGTGAGTATAGCAGCTACTTTAGGAAAAAGGGCATTATTTTTAATTGGATGAGATTAAACACAAAAGATAAAGGTGTAGCCATAGGAAAATAGTAGAGAAGAGCATTTCAGACAAAAGGAATAACAAGTTCAAATGCCCCCAAGGAAGGCTCAAATATATGAGGAGGGGAAAGCGTTAAAGTATAATTTGGTGGGTATAAGTGAGGATCAAGTTGGAGACGGAGGCTGTGTGAAGTCATATAGGATTTTAGAGGCCCTGACAAGAACATATAGTCTTTTATTGTACATAAAATTGAGATTCATTGAAGGGTTTTGAAAGAGAAGAGCAACACTGCTGATTTATATTTTTAAGAAGTTTCTGCTAGCTGGTATATCGTAAAGGATTTAAGGACAGCATCTGCTGATGAAAGCAAATGAGAGGAAACCTTTATAGAAGGGGTCACGGTGATTTGAATTAGTGTGATGCCAGCAGATATGAAAGTCGTGAACACATATTAAATATATTTTAGGGCTACAATATATAAAACTCGGTATATGGACTATGTAGAATTTGATTAGTTAAGAAGGGATAATATGATGATGCAACCGATTCAGAGGAAGAGTCAGGGTGGGTCTAGGGTGGGAATCCTGAGAACTGGGTATGGGTAATAACAAGAATGCTCTTTACCGGTTTACATGTAGATTTGGTAGTGACATGAGATAGTCAGTGTCCCACTGATTTTAGAAAGCTTTAGAATTGTAACATGAGGCAAGGCCATCAGATCCACAATCAAGGGGGTAAGGAGGATGAATGGTGGAGAGGTACAAAAAATGGAAGAAGACAGGGCATGCTCCATTGTGATTCAGCTATTATGAAGTGTGCCCCATTGGACAAGTCTGTGAATTTGTATGACTTCAGTTTACTCCCATAAACAATGAAGATAATATCTGCCCAACATCCAGAGGTCCCAGAAAAGACTTCCAGTTAGCGTGGCTAACTACACACATACAAATAAATTATAAATGATAACTTATATAACAATAAATGTAAATAAATTAATAAGTTAATTGAAATGAGTTCAAAGTATACATTAGATAATTTCTCTCAACTTTTTCAGTATATCAAGTCTCTATAAAAATTACATGAAATTCATCTTTTTTTATCCAATGAAACATATTTTGCTAGAATGTGCTTTTACATTTTATAAAATTGCTATATTTCTAATGCAGTAATTTTTAATGAAATGCAATAAATTGGAGAAAATGTACTGTATTGGGTGAAAAATTAATATGCAGAAAAGTAAATTGAGGAGTTTCCAGGAGAAGTGTGCACTTTGATAAACATCTGAAAAGCAAGCTCTGAGTTAGTATTTACATAGAGCAGAAAGATCAATAACAATTAAACACAATCTGAGGTGAAGCAATTGTTATTTTAAATATTTCATGTTGTTTAGAAAATCAAAATGTTATAATGTTCTTTTGTTGTGATAAGTTAGAGACATAAACATGTATTAGCTAAGAATAAACTACTCTTGTAGAGTTTATTGATTAGAACAATCTAGCCTTTTCATTGAGTTAATGTGTTGCTTTTTCATTTTAAATGTTTGGCATTTGCTTTAGTAAAGAATGGGTATCATTTCCAGGATGCTGACAGAGTGTCCCAGTTTACTTCTTTCTGAAAGCCACAATTTTACACTTGGAAGAGTCAGCAATTCCATGTTAATACCAAATTTGTGTTAAAAATACCTTTTTGCATACACATGAAATTCTCCTTAGCACTGGACTGAAAATAGAGTGAGTTTCTTTCTCAGGGAGAAACAAGCTCTTCCCAACTGCTATATATCTCCAGAGTCACACAGGAGATGTCTTCGAAGTTGGTGAGAACATCTCATCTGAAAGGGTGATTCATGCCTCGACTATTTCAAACCAGTGATACTCATATACTACTGATTGTCATCTCCTGAGTTTTTCTTTTTATTACTCAAGTGAGTAATAAATGGATCAAAGTCAATTTTTTCCTTAATGAAATGTCCAGAAATTCTGTTTAAAAGCCCTGAAACAAATAATTTTAAATTTCACTTTATATAATGCATTCAATAAATCCAGGGGCAAAAAAGTCATGAGATATCCTAGACAACACAAAATGTCACAGATTTCAGCAACCTACATAATTATAGGAGAAAGAATTTAAAAAAAAGATAATATATTTTGTGCATGCACATAAGTATCATATATTATATATTATTCTCTGCATATTTATATACATTTACATTTACTAAAAACTTGTTGCTTCAGCATTTTAGAGTACAGAGTGGGCACAGAAGTCAAGCAATACTCATGACCTTTAAACTGTCTTGAAAAGGGACCTAACTGATGATTATCACCAAACATTTCTGGGAAGGAGTGTAGACTTAGTTTCTAGTATTTTGAAGGGTTTCAGAAAAACAGATGGCTATAACATTCAGGTGTATTCTTAAAAGTCATATAAGGTGACTTTGGAGAAAGAGGTGAATGAGGACTGGAACATAGTGAGGAGACTGAAATGACTGGTAGAATAAAGAATGGCAGAGGGAAGAAAGAGGGTGTTTAGAAATTAAAAATAATAATAATAATAATAATTTTTAAAAGAGTTGAAAATAGGAAAACAGAAGGAACTGTTGCTGTGGACTGAAGCATGTACCTCCAAAATTCCTATATAGAAACCCTAACCCCCAGTGTGATGGAATTTGGAGAAGGGCCTTTGGGTAGGCAATTTGGTTTAGGTAAAGTCATGAGGGTAAGGCCCTCATATGAGAATAATGTCCTGATCAAAAGTGACACCTGAGAGCTTGCTTTCTGCCATATGAGGACACAGCAAGGGGCCATCTGTAAGCAGGAAGAGAGAAGAGAGCATTCACCAGGAAACTGAATGGGCCAGCACCTTGATCTTGGACTTACTAGCCTCTACAACTATGAAAGATAAATTCCTATTGTTTAAGATACACAGTCCTTGGGATTTCATTATGGCTGCCCAAGCTAGTCAACTGATATAGGATCAAATGAAAATTTGGAGGGATAAGACTGAAGAGGGACAAAAGAGAAAAATGATGCAATGTGGCAGGACATAAACACAGAAGCAGGGATGAAAACAAACTAATCCAGAGACAATAAAGACAAGGAAGAATCAGACTGATGTAACTGATGTGTAGAGATTTTAGTGATCCAGTTTTATGTAAAAATGCACAGTAAAATAACATACACATTTACATTAAAAAGTAGAAAAAATCTATGTCTGTATTATATCTATATGCATATATAAGTTCACATATATATGTTCACACATGTTTTATAGATGTATAAAGAAAGGTATACATGGATAAAAATTCTAATTTTTGGATATTTCAGCTCAGTAGGCATTGAAGAAAGGGAAATGGGGGTTGTTAACCTTATCATTTGACTTGTTATACTGAGCACCTACCATTTAAAAGATTAATAGAATGAATATAAATCAGAAAAGCAAAACATGTAAGAAGAAAATGAAATGTCACTTGATTATGTGCCAGGGATGAATGCATGACACAGAGTTGGTTCTGTCCCTAGGCGGCCAGCCAGGGATTTTGGAAGCAGATCACGGAACATGGATCAAGAGTATGGAAGCTCAGATGAACAATTTGTTCCAGTGCCTCCAATATCACCAGCCAGCCAGATTAGGGAAGACAGGTGTGCGTTACTCATTTGGGTTTTCCTCCTGCCCTGGAATGGTTCACATGCAGGTGGGCAGGTCTATTGTCACTATTAGAACCATGTGCTGAATAGGGCTTTTGTAACCAGGTATGAGCAAATGATATATCTGGGACATTTCAAAGACTGAAATAAAATTGTAATTAGCCAAATACTGCTAGAAGATTTGCTTTGCTACATTCTTTTAGTTTCTATACACTTGAAATATGCACAACATTTTTCCATGAACATTCACCTGAATGTTATGCTTTAAACATGAGGAAGAGCCATTCAGAATGGGAGGCTAAATAACTTTTCTCCTGTTTAAGAGTCATCTCATTCACTTATTTAAAAATAGTTAGATCACAGGGGTTCTCCAGGAGGCCCAGTCAGTTAAGTATCTGACTCTTGGGGGGCACCTGGGTGGCTCAGTTGGTTAAGCGACTGTCTTCGGCTCAGGTCATGATCCTGGAGTCCCGGGATTGAGTCCCGCATCGGGCTCCCTGCTCAGCAGGGGGTCTGCTTCTCCCTCTGCCCTCTTCCCTTTCGTGCTCTCTGTCTCTCATTCTCTCTGTCTCAAATAAATAAATAAAATATTTAAAAAAAAAAAAAGTATCTGACTCTTGGTTTCAGCTCAGGTCATTATCTCAGGGTCATGAGACTGAGCCCCACATGGGGCTCCATGCTCAGTGGGAGTCTACTTGAGATTCTCTCTCTCTTCCTCTCCCTCTGCCCCTTACCCATTTGCACACTCTTTCTCTCTCTAAAATAATAAATCTTAAAAAATAGTTAGACCATTGAAAGAACACAGATTTCTATATTCTCATTCTAAATTCATCTTTCTTAATCATACCAGGTTATATATCTTTATACCCTCTAAACTACTGAATGGCGTATCATAATGAAATTTGCTTTTTATAAAATGGTATTGCTCAAAAGTTGAATATTTCCTACTGTAAAAGTGAAAAGGGGAAAGGTGGTTTATACATTATACATTGCTATACATTCTATTTCTTAATTTGTAAGTTGATGCCTGCATTGTTACATAAATGAATAATCTACCTAAAAGAGCTATAGAAAAGAATTTGACACTCTTTAAGTCATATTCGGACACAAGAACTAGAAGTCCAATACACTCATTAATAGAAGTACAATGTACTTACTGGGGACAAGAATGTACACATTAGGTAAGATACATTGTTTTCTTTCATTAGGGTATAATTATACTTTACATTCCATTTTAGAAAACATCTTTCAGGGTTGATACCATGATTTTTTTCCAACAATTTATAATGTTGAACAATATAACAACATCAGGTTAATGGTATAATTATTATATATTCAATAATATTCTATATCTTTATGCTCAAAAAATTAACATGATTTGTTTATAAAAGGCGGAACTTAAAACACCTCCTTATGCTAGGTAGCTGTATCAGTTTCCTATTGCTACTGTAACAAAATACCACAAATTTAGTGGCTTCACATCACAGCATCACAAAGTTGTTATCTTATGGTTCTGTATGTAGATAAAGGAGTCTGAGATGGGTCAAGTCAGTCGTCTGAAATGAGTCACAACTGCACTAAAATCAAAGTGTCTTTCATGTCTGCCTTCCTTTCTAAAGACAATAGAGGAGAATCCTTGCCTCCCCCAGTTTCTAGTGGTTTCCCAAAGCACTTAGTGCTTGGCCCTCTTCCTCCATATTCCAACCCAGCAACATCAGAGTTGAGTTCTTCCCACATATCATCACTCTGACCTTCTGTATGCCTCCTTTTCCCACCTTTAGTACCCTGTAATTACCATGAGCCCACCTGGATCCTCCAGGATCAGCTCCCTGTTTTAGATTAGCTGATAAGCAACCTTAATTCCAGCTACATTTTTTTTTTTTTTTTTTTTAAGATTTTATTTATTTATTTGAGACAGAGAGAATGAGAGACAGAGAGCATGAGAGGGAGGAGGGTCAGAGGGCCAAAGCAGACTCCCTGCCGAGCAGGGAGCCCAATGCGGGACTCGATCCAGGGACTCCAGGATCATGACCTGAGCCAAAGGCAGTCGCTTAACCAACTGAGCCACCCAGGCGCCCTCCAGCTACATTCTTAATCTACCTCTGCCACCCAATATAATCACAGGTTCCAGGAATTTGGACCTGGATATCTTTGGGAACCATTATTCTGCCCACTACATTAGCCTTCAATGTGGTCACACACAACACTTAAACAAGCCTTTAAATTGTTCAAACTCTTTTTGTTACTTCTCTCACAAAACTGAGTTGCAGAAGTTAAAGCACTTAATTCATCTAAGATTATAAATATTCTAAGTGAAGTTTTGTTAATAAAGCGCTGGTTAATCAAGCTGATTATCATCTGTTTCTTTTCTTTTTTTTTTTTAAAGGTTTTATTTATTTATTTGACAGAGAGAGACACAGCGAGAGAGGGAACACAAGCAGGGGGAGTGGGAGAGGGAGAAGCAGGCTCCCCACAAAACAGGGAGCCCGATGCGGGACTCGATCCCAGGACCCCGGGATCATGACCCGAGCTGAAGGCAGTCGCCCAACCAACCGAGCCACCCAGGCGCCCCTACCTGTTTCGATTAAGTAACAGAATGTGATCATAAAGTCATAGGGTTATGTGTGTGTGTGAATGTGTGTGCATGTGCATGCGTGTGTCTTGGAATAGTTGCTGAAAGAATGCTTTCATTGGTGTGAGCGTTGTTGATAAAATCTACTAATATAGTAATCCTGCATATTTGTTTAAAGATCAATTTCATTATTTTATAGTCACCTCATACCTACAGTTGAAACTATAGATTCATATCTTGGTTTTTTATATATTTCTCCTGCACATCAAAGGACATAAATCATGAGCAGGATAGCAACACAAAAACATACAGTTCCTTAATTTTAATATTGGCTATGGGAGACTTCTTACCTACTTTTTAAAATATTTTTAGAGTAATTTTGGGTTAGAAAAAAGCAAAATATTCAACCATTAGTAAATTAGATATATTTTATATTACATATTTGTCAAATCAAAAAAGCAATAATTGTAACATCATGCTTTAGTTAAAGCCAATAAAAAATATTAAAAGAGTGGAATTATATTAATGAACACTGAAATCTAGAGATGATTAAAGCAATGATTTTGTGCCAATATTAATTTTTATGGCCTCAAGAAACCAGTTGTGTTGGTTTTTATTTTTCCAACCTATCTGTGTTGGGTTGCTCCAGCTTCTGGCCTTATGTTTTTCATCTTTTCATTCACATCCAATCTCTTCATTTTAAATTCAATCTATGAGGGATGGCTTCTGATTTCCTACCTCCAGCTGACAGCTCTTCTCTGAATCCTACACCTCTGTATTCAACTGACTCCATGCCATCCCTACTTAGACATTTATATCTAAATATATATAGGGGCCCCCTGGGTGGCTCAGTCGGTTGCGTTTCTGACTCAGTCTCTGCTCAAGTCTTGATCTTGGGGTTGTGGGTTTGGGCGCCCCCCCATTGGATTCCATGCTGGGCATGGAGCCTACTTAAAAAACAAAACAAAAAACCTGAAAAAATATACAAAACTTGGTTCTTCATATCTAACTGCCTGTCCTCCTTCCCCTGCCAAACTTTGTTCTGCCCAATTCTTTCCCTCCCCCTTCCCCCTCCTTCTTCCTCCTCATCGTCCTTCTTCATCCTCCCCTTCCCATTCCCTTTCTCCTCCTCCTCCTCCCCCTCCTCCTCCTTCTTCTTCAGTTTATTTAAGTAATCTCTACACCCAATGTGGGACTCGAATTCATGACCCTGAAATCAAGAGCCACAAGTTCTTTCGACTGAGCCAGCCAGGTGCTCCCCAACTACATCCTTCTAATTTCTCAGGATGCAGCAAACAAAATTTATTCTTTACCCTCACTGTCCCCCACCAGCCCAAATATCCTATATAATGTCAAGTCCTGTCAGCTTTAATTTCAAGATATACCTCTTTTACCCACCTCCATTGTTTTCACTCTGCAGCAAGTCACCATTTTTTCTCCTCCAAATTACTGAAATAATTCCACAACTGTCCTGTTCTGTCCTAGCTCCTCTTCGGTCTAATTGCAACCCCATGGCAAGACTTCCTTGCTGACACATGGCTGATTAGTAACCTTAATCCTATCTGTAGCCTTCATCTTCTATTACCACCTAACATAACAGACATCAGATTAAGTCATTTCTCTCCTCAGAAACATCTAAGATTACTACCCCAAATCTCCTAGGAAAAATACAAAGTCCTTACACTAATCTATAGTATCTACACATGATCTGGTTTCCATTATCTCTTAATGGTATTGTCCTTCTATGATTAATTTCTGTTCCTTCATTCCAGCTATGCTGGCCTTCTTGCTATTCTTCCATAGGCTGTGCATATTCCTCCCCACTTCTGTACTTGCTTTTGTGCTCTCCGGAATATGGCTTATTATATATCAATATTGTCCATAACCATACTTCCTCCAAGGTTTTATTCAAAGTCACCTTCTTAATGAGGGCTTACAAGCCATAATAGCTAAAATATAAACTACCACCTATTTCTTCAAAACTTTTATTCCAGGGTGCCTGGGTGGCTCAGTTGGTTAAGTGACTGCCTTCGGCTCAAGTCATGATCCCGGAGTCCTGGGATCGAGTCCCACATTGGGCTCCTGGCTCAGCTGGGAGCCTGCTTCCCCCTCTGACCCTCTCGCCTGCATGCTGTTTCTCACTCTCTCTCCCTCTCTCTCAAATAAATAAATAAAATCTTAAAAAAAAAAAAAACACTTTTATTCCATATCCCACTTAATAATGGTATTTTCTACAAGTAATACATGATTTCCCTTGTATATCATCACTCTTCCCAAATAGAATGTAATCCCCATAAGTTAATTTAATATTTAATAAAGTATAATCTATTATTTGATATGACTACTTTTGCTTTAAAAATATGATAAAAATCATCTAAAAGTAGAATTTCAATCACAGAATTGAAAATCTTACTGAATAGTCTTTTGGAACTGTTTTACTTCCCAATCAGTAATACAAGGCTTTCTCATCTATTGGTAAGTTGAACTGAACCAATCAGCCAATAAGCAGGTTCTCTATAAAAGCAAAAAATTGCAAAAAGCTAAAATAATTTGTTTATATTTCCATGGCTCATTTAAATTATATCACATTGAAGTTGAAGATACAAATTATACATGTTTAAATATATAAACAGTACAGAAAAATTGGGAGATATACATTTTTGTCTCAATATATTATCTAAGAGAATGGATTTACTTGATGGCCTTTTAAAAATCATTTTATATAAAGTTTTGTATTAAGCTTAATATTCAAGTTCCATCAATTTATCATTATTTAGATTGATCTGAATTCTTATGTTTAACTTCTTGAGTTATTTCTTCATTTTTTGACACTTTGAATTGTTTTTTAGTGGTTTATTCCCACAAGTCACATGTCAGGAAGTCTGCTTTTTCCCATCTCTGGCCATGGATTGAAAATTGCTTTTCAAAACTGGTATGTTAATTTTCACTTCCACAAGGGATAATTGTAAATAAAATTTTATCACACCTTTGCCAACACTGGTTTCAAAAATTATTTGTAATATGATGATTTAATAGGTTAAAATGGCATTCAGTCTTCATTTAAATCCCACTGATAACTGTGAGCTTAACCTACACATATATTTTTATTTAAAATACTTTTGTTATCAGGTAGACTGACTGAAAATAATTGGATCAAGTGAACTTGCCAGTCACATCAGATTGTGCATAGTTATATATGTCATATATATTGTCCCAAAGGCATAAAATACAATGAAAATAAATATCTATTTGAAGATCCTTATGGTCATCTAAACATAAGTGAAATCGAAGTGATAGTGAATTCCCCTTTCTCCAGTAGAGGCATCTGCAAAGTCCAAATTCATTTTACTGGCAATTCATCTATCATATCCCATGCAGTGTGAGTAATATTGGATAAGGCATAGTCTAGGGGAGCCCAGATAAGTGAAATATTTGCTTTATTCAGTATTTCACTCAAATACTTGTAGGGATTGAACTTTGTTCATTTTATTCTCTGCTTACTAAGAAGTTTCCTAAATTGATGTAGCCATGCAGTGTAGAATTTAACATACCAGAATTTTCTGGTATCTAGGAAGCAATATCCACACATGTCAGGATACACTAAAGTGAATGTTCTTATACCTGTTCCTACATTTCCCTGAAGTCCATTTATTTTCCTGGAAATCTCTTTCTGGAACATGTACCACACTTAAAAGTCAAAACACTATCAGCAATGATAGAGGTGCTAAATTATTTAATTTGTGTTGGCCTTCTCTTTACTATTAAAAAAAAAAACAAAAACATTTTAATAGAGGATTACTTAAATGAATGGTAGTAAATCTATGCAATCGTCAAAATGTCCACCACTCACTATGTCAGGGGCATCACCAATCTGAAATCACCCTGGCATAATAAGAAGAGAAAGCTGTAAAACAAATGTGTGTCCCTAACATTGAACTAGAGTTAAATGTCAGATCTGTGAATAATGGTGTACTGGATTCTTGCTAAATATTCATGAATTCTCTATAACCTCACATGGAAGAGTGAACATGCTATAAAATTAGTTGGGTATAACACTGAGCTGTGTTTACTTTATCTGTATGCATATGCTCATATGAATGCATACATTTGTGTACACCTGCATCTTTAACTTTAAATCTATATTTTATAATTATATATATCTATATTAATCTATTTATTAAAAATCATTTTGAAAATATATACCAAATTGGTACTAATGGTTAAACGGTTCTTGTTGAAGAGGAAATTTCTTTCTTTTTTTTTTTTAAGATTTTATTTATTTATTTGAGAGAGCATGAGAGAGAGCACATGAGAGGGGGGAGGGTCAGAGGGAGAAGCAGACTCCCCGCCGAGCAGGGAGCCCGATGCAGGACTGGATCCAGGGACTCCAGGATCATGACCTGAGCTGAAGGCAGTTGCCCAACCAACTGAGCCACCCAGGCACCCATGAAGAGGAAATTTCAAAGTACATTCTAGGTTTCACATTTCTGTATTTTTAAACAAATTATAAATGTAGATAATATGGGAAAAATGGAAATGAGAGAAAAATTAGGTTTATCTATAACTTAAATCACATTCCAAAATGAAGATGTTTTATTTCATCCATAAAATAAAAGAAAGAACAATGCCTTTTGTACAAATAAGCAGAGGGGGGAAAAAAGAGAGAGAGAGAGAGAGAGATTGTCAAGCTAAGAAACAGACTTGTAGCTAAGCATCGGCCTTCGGCTCAGGTCATGATCCTGGAGTCCTGGGATCGAGCCCCACATCGGGCTCCCTGCTCCATGGGGAGCCTGCTTCTCCCTCTCCCACTCCCCCTGCTTGTGTTCTCTCTCTCAGTGTGCCTCTCTCTCTCTGTCAAATAAATAAAATAAAATCTTTGGGGTGCCTGGGTGGCTCAGTTGTTAAGAAACAGACTTGTAGCTACTGAGAACAAACTGATGGTCATGGGGGGGGATGGGTGAAATAGATGATGGGGATTAAGGAGGGCACTAGTGATGAGCACAGGCTGTTTTATGGAAGTGTTGAATCACTATATTGTGCACCTGAAACTAACATTATACTGTATGTTAACTAACTGGAATTTAAATAAAAACAAAACAAAAAATACTGCCATTTCTTATAAATAATTTTTAACCACTAAAGCTGGAAGATTTAGCAGGCTGAGTCAATTCTCATCAAACAAATCACCAGAGACATTGACTATACGATAATTTATCAACAGTGGTGTAGATCTTAACAAATTGAAAGCCATTTTAACACCTTGTATTGTTTGGTTCTCATGCCTATTCTTATCCCCTTTGGCAGATGAGGAAAAATGGCCTTTATACAAGGGACTTTTGACACAAGTAATCCAGGTCAGGATCAAGTCCTGCCATGTCTTCAAATCATTAAGCTCATTTTTTTTTTTTTATTGTGCTATACATTACCACCAACTAAGAAGTATGCATTTAAAATCAAAATGTTTTCCTTTTACTTCTGGAGACTTTAAACATTACAAATTACTCCAAGCACATGGAATTACTAGAGTAAACACCCATTCCTGACATTCTAAACATAGACATACTCAAAAAAAAAAAAAAAAAGAGAGAGAAAAAAATAACAAAAGCTATTATAGAATAGAATCAATATCTTTCATTTACTTATTATTTATATTAAAGACTCATCTGAAAAAAAATTGAAGTGAAATGTGTCTTCAGCCTTCGCATCTACATTTTCTTTTTCCCATTTTTTAAAATTTCCTCTTGGTCCTACAAATGATAATATATGATAATACAGGCCAGTCTCTCAGTTTATAGAAAAAAGAATACTGATAATCTCTCCCACAGTCTGTGTTAGGGACCTAATGAAACACCAGTTGAAATTCATCCAAAGCAAGAGAAGGGGGGTCATCACAGAGCACCCAAACTGAACTGTATGTGGGCAGTTGTCTACTCGAACCATGTGTTATATGACCCTTTTCTGCACACAATCTTTGATTTTTACTACAGCAGTGGTTTTCAGCAGGAGAGGGGTGCTAGTTCCCCCCGCCCCCAAGGAACTAGTTAACAATGCCTGCAGATATTTTTGGTTGTCACAATTTGGGAATGCTGCTACTGGCATCTTGTGGGTAGAAAACAGGGATGCTGCTAGGCATCCTACAAAACACAAAGGTATTCATTAAGCGAATTAAAAAGTTTGAAGTCCTCTACTTATTAAGAAAAAAAAAAGCAAAACAACATCTTACACACTTGCTGTGTTTAATCTCTCAACTTCTCTCACTTTTCACTTGACTACATGGAATCGAAAACAGGGATTTGAGATATATAAATATTTTCAGGTCAATAAGTTCAGTATGTTTTATCCTAGACCTACTGACAGGTATATGCATGTTCAGATTCTAAAAGATGATTAAATCAGATTGCAAATACATCAGGTACACCTCAAACTTCTAATCATCAAGCCAAACACAGGACAAGTGGGACACACACCTGTGAACATGTGGTTTCTATTCATCAGACCACAAAAATCAACACGAAGCACAATAATGATACTTATATGAGCCAATAAAAAAGTACTATTTACTATATATAGCACCTTTCATCTAAAGAATTTATAAAGTTGGACTGACTCATTCATTCTCATAATTCCCTTATATCCATCTGAAAAATAGGGCATCAAGAGGAATAATTTCCAATTGCCCAATGTATAGATTTTACTCGAGCACCGGTTTCTATTGACCATGTTCGCAACTGCTGTAGCCAATTATATCCAACATGCACTAGACAGAGTTACAGCTAGAGCTTTCCAGCTCTTACCTTCATTCTATTATTATATTTTCCTTTACTCTTGGGTTATCTTCAGTTGGACACTTCTGTTGCATCTAAAACAGTAAATCCTTATTTTCTACCTCTGATTCTTGTCAGGGAATCAAACTTGACCATTGGTATCATTTTTGTTTTGTTTTGTTTTTTCCCTCCTTAAGTTAGCTACCTCTGTGAAAATCATCAGTATTATGGCTTATAAAATCCTTATCCAGCAAGGCATTAAATGAATGCCTTATTAAGTGAATAAATGTATTGACCTACAGTGGGTTAATTCATTATCAAGAAATCCAGAATTAAACATCTAACAGGAGGCTTGAAAGAAACTGAAATGATGATAGGTGCTTGGACCAGAGTGTTAGACGACAGAACTAATTCTCTACTAGTATCATATCCTGCTTTCTCCTCCCACATCCAACAAGGCACACGCGAGATCTAATCTGGACCTCAAACTCTTGATTTAGAATATTTTCTCTGGTAAGACAAGTCCACTAAAATAGAAGAGAGCAATTACTGCATAAGGAAAGCCCCCTGCTTTGAAAAATCTGTGGGTGATCCCAGAGTGGAAAATAAAGATTCCAAAACACTGTGAGAGCTTGTGGTTATTATTTTTTTTTTTTGGCTGCATAATAAAATCTTTCTCTGATCTGTATCTCTCAGTTCAAAGCAGTGATACGATCACCTGAGCAAATGGAAGACCATCATAATTTTAGCTAAGAATTTCATTTTAGTATTTCTTGATATCCAGCAGGGAAATAGCAAGGAACATTTACTCTTGATTAATCTGAAAGTTCATTAAGTACCACAGGCATTGATGTAAGGAAAAACTGTAATAACTAGCTAATAAAATTGTATTTTTTCACCTGTTACATGACAGGTTTTCCTAGTTCCACATCTGCACGCACGACACACACACACACACACACACACACAGAGGCATACAAACATGCATAAGGCATAATTTTGCCTTGAATTTTAGACACGAAAATTAATACAAAGTAATTGTTATTCCCACACTCAGACAAATCAGGTTCAAGAAGTTAAGAAAGGGAAATGAATCAGAGTTAACAAACATAAGGGCATATGCTCACTTTAAGAGAAGTGAAAGTTTCATCTTAAGCTTTAATAAGCACTTATGGAAGCGATTCATGGGGGGAAAAAAAAGAATGAAAGAGAGAAAAGAGAAAATGAGCTTTGTTCAGCTGCAGCTTCAGTACTCAGCTATCATGTAATTTTAGAGGATATTGGAAAGGCAATAATTAAAAAGCACTACCAAAATTTCAGTTTCAACGTCCCTGTTTCTCTTCTGACAATGCTCTCTCTCACTTTTATAACTAGACATACATGACAGCTCAATTTGAGGCCATCACTACTCAAATGTGCCTTGCAGACTACCCTTCCAACTTCTTCAGGGGCAGGGCAGATAACAGCATATCCACAGATCAACATAAACAGACACCCAGCGGGGTCATTAGACTCACATTCCATAGGCTCTATAGCAACATTCCTGGATAAGAAATTAAAAAAAAAATAAATAATAATGTATTCGAGTCATAAGGCTTACGGAGCATCAGATATAACTTTCCCATTCACCCTAGATCCTGTGAAACCAATCCGAGAGGAGGATTTCACCAAATACTGTTTTGACTCAGAACCGGGTAAGCAGCCCCATTGTACAAAAAATATTAATGTCACTACACAGTAAAGTGTCATTTATTGAAGCCTTACCTTAGCTGACTTGCCCTAACTGGTGGAAAGGAACTTAATTTATGAGAAGCAAAGAGGGGACTTTCCCAGTGCTCACGGCACAGCGGCTCCGTCCTCGGAGAGCCCCAGACTCAGCTCCGCAGCGCTCCTGCGAGCCCCGGGCTCCGCGGCTCGGTCTTCTGCAGCTCAGAGCGCGCCTCTGATTGGCTGGCAGAGCCTGTCCGCCTCATCCTCTGCTCCCCGGCTCTCCGCCTTCCTCTCCTCCCCGGCTCTCCTCCTTCCTCTCCTCCCGGCTCTCCGGCCGCTGCCTTTCCCTTCTGCCTCCTTCTTTCTTTCCCCCCCATCGTGCACACTTTGGGGCTGCACAAATTCTGTAGCACACAGAATGGACACCCTTTAGCCTCCTCTGCAAGGTCATATAGAAAGCAATGCCATTAATTAAAAAAAAAAAAAAAAAAAATTAAAACCCTGGATCAACAGCATCATCCTTAGCATCACAGCTCTTGAAAAATGACAGGACTCCGTGACTGTTTAGACCATCCGTTCTCTGCAGGGAGGGAAAACTGGGGGGCCAGAAGGGGTTTGACTGTCAGATGGAGTGGGAGTAGACGTCGGGAGGGAACGGGAGAAAAAGCAGGCAGGACAGGCACTGATGTGGCAGGCTGGTAATAAATTTTCCTATTTCCGTGCAAAGTCGTCACAGCCTGCTAAACATTCAACTGCTGGCTCATTCATCAGTGATCCGTAGTCCGCTGGTAGCTGTGAGATTTAGCTTGAGTGATGCCCTTTAATGTCTTACCCCAAAGTACTCCTGGCATGGAGGGTTTATATGAGGCAGAGCTTTCCCTTGGAGGTCAGCACTGTATTTGTAAAGATGAATAGGAACTGCAATGCCTTGCCTACCCCCTTTTGCTTGCACCAGGCAAACGCTCCCTCACACACAAACTTCTCACCTCTCATCACTCCAGAGTACATTAAAACGATTTGTAATGTACACAGATACTGATAACAAGGATTTGGGGCCTGACTGGCAGTATTCAAAATTGATGTGAAATAACTTCAGCACTTTCCCCCAGCACAAAGTCACTCACATTCGCTCATTAAGAACATCAAGCATCCCTACTCAAAGTAGTGTAGCAAACAAGCATAGGAGTTTATCTAAATTGAATGGTTATTCCAAGGGTCACTTTGCAGATATATCAAGAATTCCAAAAGACCCTCAGTCATTGCAACCACTAAGAGAGCAGTTTAACTCACTCCAGTCCTATAAACACTCAGGTTCAGAGATTCAAAGGAACAAAGATTTAAGGGAAGCACTGGGATGGAGGGGATAGACCTTTTAAAATCCAGAAGACATGGATTCAAATTCTGATTCAGACTTTCTTCTATACCTGAATGTGTATAAGCTGTTTTGCTTCTAAGACTCAGGATGATTCTTTTTAAAATCTAGAAAGCAATCTTCACTTCTTAGTGAAGATTAAATGAAAATCTGTACAATTGTGTTTAATCTGTGATAAACTTTTAATAAAGGTTAGTTAATGTCTAATTATCTCCTTCTTTTCTTCTGCTTCCAGAAAGGTCAGAGAAGTGAAGATAAGTGGTATTTCCAAGAAATTGATAGGGCTTAACCTGAGATGTTTTGAATCAACTAGTTATATTTTATTATTTTTTTATTTAGCTTGAGTGATGTGAAATGTGAAGGGATTTAATTTGGTTTGGGGTTTTGATATGACAAAACAAACTAACAGAAACAATGAAAAAAGCACCTGCATTGGATTATTTCCAAATATGAAAGAATTATGCATTTAAGTGAAAAGTTATTCCTAGGTAAGATGTTAGAAGTCATTTATGACTTGAAAATTGCCAAAAACTAAACTCTCAGGGAAAAGTGGAACAGAAGCAATAGCATCAGAATAATGAGCCAATGTTGTTTTATGTTTTGTATATCTTTTCTCATGCAGCTTCTAATTTAAATGAGATTTTCCTTGCACAGTAGCCCAACATAACTTCTTGTTTGTGTTTATTGAAGGGAGTATTGGCAATAATCCATTTCAGCGTTTTCTGTGTTTATGAACTTGTGGCAGCAAAGGAATAGAACAGTTATGAAAAAATAGAGGGGATATAAAGAGTAATTTTTGGTCTGTAAGAGGTCATGTAATTTAATTTTAAAATTTCACATTATGCCATTCTCTAGAGAAGCCTGTTTATTTAACTGCCTCTAGTTGAAGGAAGTAAAATGTTTGCCAGTTAACTACTGAAGCTTTTGCTGAGACACCAGCAATGAGCATCCTAGGGACACACTTGAAAACAAAACATGTTTTCACTAGTCTTCCTTGGTGGTTTTCCCTGGATAAGACCATAATAAGCACATCTAGTCGACAGTCATAATGGAAGTCAACAGGCACTTGCTCCTGAGTGGGATGACATACCGAGGGATTTGTCAGCATCACCAAACAATACAATCCATTTCTAGAAAAAGAATCAATTCACCAGGAAAGGATTTGTATCTCTGAGACTGTATCCAGATTGAGGGCTCTAGATTCTCCACAAATCCAATGATGCAATGTATACTGGATTTAAAAATGGTTTCCAAAATTTGATATTGTGAAACCATGCCAACCTTCCCTAGCCATAGGAAAGTGAATCTGTCAGCCACTTAGTGATTCTCTTATATTTTCAGCTTAAAAGGAATAAAGTAAGTAAGCCAACGCGGAACTTGATGCTTGGGGAAAGCCAGGTGGTGGGCAGGTGTTTATTTTCTCCTTATGTCAAAGATTACTTCAAAAAACTGAACAATGTATCAGTCAGCAGAATTTATTACAGACTTAATCTTTGAAACTGAAAGCATGGACATTTCTGATCCCGAGTCCCCACTTAACATTACCTTGGGAGAGTTACAAGAATCATTTTTGCTGGTGACAGAGAAGCATCCAGCACAGAATTGATGCTGGTCAGACTACAGAAACTGGAAAGATAAAATTGTAATGCTAAACTGTGATCGTTCTCTGAGAGACAGACTCAGGAAATTGTCTCTTTAGATGTTATCTCATGCTCAATTTTGCCCTGGAAATTCAGGAGGCTATGCAATGTTTTCAAATCTAAATAAAGAAGGAACATAAAGGAAATGCAGGGATAGCCCTTGTTATAATTCAGCATTCAGAATAGCCAACTACTCCAACACGGTACTGTGGTTTGATTTTTAACTGAAATTACTGAAAGTATAATAATATTTAAAGAGGATGATTTTTATGTAAAGAGAAACAGCTGCTGGAAACTTAAGCAACACACAATTTCCTTTGCAGGTATTTATTTTATGTCCTAAAGTGACGGGTAGAACAGAGTGTATATATCTTTTTGAAAGATAAGAGAAAGCCTAGATTGATAAAAATGTTACCTCTTAATTGTATGATTAAAGATGACCTAATAAAGGTCACCTTTATTCATGCTGTTATCACACTTCGGATTAAGAATTGCAGGATACTGGGGCGCCTGGGTGGCTGTCGTTAAGCATCTGCCTTCGGCTCAGGTCATGATCCCAGGGTCCTGGGATCGAGTTCCGCATCGGGCTCCCTGCTCAGCGGGAAGCCTGCTTCTCCCTCTCCCACTCCCCCTGCTTGTGTTCCCTCTTCCGCTGTGTCTCTCTCTGTCAAATAAATAAATAAAATCTTGAAAAAAAAAAAAAAGAATTGCAGAATACTGGAAAAATATTGATGCAGGACAATGAAGGAGAGTGATCTATCAAAAATATTTCAAGTTAACTACATGTGTAATTACTTTTAAAAAGTAGCACCTCCCTGACTCATAATAAAAGTTATATTAATGAATGCACTTTTTAAGAAAAATTTCTTCAGTGCATGTAAAATATCAAGAAACAATAAGCTTATTTGGCTCTAACAGAAGAGTATTGATAATTGACAAAGGAAAAAATAAAACCCCTCAACTTCTATGTATATAGTTTTCATTTCTAGAAAAAAGATAATTGTTGCACTGTAAATGATAGAATGAAGGCACTGGTTCCCAGATAAGTGAAAATTTTCTAACTAATGGACCCTAGTTTCACAAGATTAGTTTTTGGAGAAAGGTTACACAAAGTGCATACCAGATTTTTTTCTTTTAAATAATCTGAAAAACTGTCAGTAAACTTTGTAGATTTGATGTGAATAAAATAGCACAGTAAAACTACAGATGAGCATTTTCCCAACTTCCACAACTTGATTAAATGTAGAATCTATAAATTAGAAAGTATTGAACCAAATGTGGAATCAGGCAAAGTTATAAGGGGATTAGTTAAAGAGATTAGCAAATCAGTAAGGGAAGAAAATAGTGGGATCACCTAAGTCTGGATCACATTAACATAAAAGTCATGTCAGCATGATCCCACTGCTTTCCATGATGGACCCAGTAGACTAGAATTAGGGGAGATGTATAGGACATGATCTTTCTATATGCCATCATTGTATCTCTCATGATTTCATTACAGCTCACATGAAGAAGTTTTAGTACAGTTATTTGGTGTAGCAATTGGTTAAGGCACCAATCTCACATGTTTAGAAATGTAGAGGTACTTACCTGGAAGAAGGTCTCTAGTGATAAGCCACAGGGCTCTGACGCCAAGCCTCCTCCAATCATTGCTCTCAGTACTATGAAAACCAAAGTGATCCATAGAAATTTCGTACAAAAAACAGTATATTTGGATGAAGAACTGGAAATATTTTTAAGGGTCTTGAAAAACTTGAGTATTATCTCAGATCTAACAAAGAATGCATACTACAACTGGGTCCAAAAGTAGGAGTACTAAATATAAGGTAGTGGAGACGAGTCTTCAGATCAAACCTTGATAAAACTTGATAAATCAAAAGAGATTTCTACTGACAATAGTTTCTGTGCAAGTCAATTATGTGATACAGTCATCAAAAATTTAAAGGTACACAGGCATTCTTAATAAAAGTAAAGCATCACAATGTGGATGGTAATGACTTCACTGCTCTAAAATATTGAGAATTTACCTAGAATATTGGATTTTCAGAAGACTATAACTAATTCTGTTTCTTTTAACTAATTTATATTTTTGTTAGCCACATCATGATATATTTATTCAGCTGACAAAGCTAGTAACATCTGCAACCCCTCCTGTTGCCCTCACCCCTGGGATGACCACCGTCCTGCCTTTCCCTGTAGTGCCCCTGCCTTGTCTACCCTTCAGTGGTCAGAATAAAGATCACCTCTTCTGAGAAAGCACCTTGCTCCCACAGTCCCTACATTCTTTTCAGGCCATAAAATATTTTTAAAAGTCTGACGATATCTCACTTTAACAAAGTGTGTTATATTTAGAGGCAACATGGCATAGTAGTTAAGAACACAGAATCTGGAACCAAACAAACTTGGGAAGTTATAATAATTATATGTGCTTCGTTTCTTCTTTTTCGGTAAAATTTCCATACAGTATTTCCTATCTCTTATGCTTCCTAGGAGGAGTAAGCACATTAAAATAGATAAAACATGCTTAGAAAACTAGTCTGTATACAGTCACCTGTTATACGAACCTGCTTCCTTTATCATTATGTCTGCGTATCAGTCTCCTAATTGACTGCAAGCTTCTAATGAACACCCGGTACGTGGTTTGTCTAAAAGCAGTTTGGTATAATGGAGATAACCCTATGTCGCGTCAAGCCCTATGTCTACCATTCATATTAAATGGAAAGCTGCTTAACCGAGTTGTTTTATTCTCTGGACATGGTACCTGACTTGTATTGTGGGGAACCATGCTCCCCTTACAGAGCTGTCTCAGACCTTGAAGAGTTTAACACACACAAAAATGTCTAGTGCAGTCCTTGGCATATAAAAGCCTTTAAATAAAGGTTAGTTGAATCCAAATTGTAAGTGCTCAGTAAGCACTCATTAAATAAATCATATTTGCTTTCTGTGCTCCATTCTGTAGCAGAAAAAGACAAATCACAAACTCTTCCCTTGAAGCTTTTTATTAATATTGAAAATACAGCTTCCTCAGCATGTTGTGAGGACAGCACTCAGTTCAGCCTCCCATATCTCTCTGTATTTACCTTTATGGTACTGTATTATGAAAATGGACATTTTGATGACCCTGAAGCATTCTAAGATTCTTAACCATCAAGTAAATATTATATTGCGCACAACATACAATATTTACAAGTACCAGAAAAGAGATAAATGTCTAAAATGTCTATAAACTAGTTTAGAAAAAAAGAGTTATTTAATTAATGCTCATTTAGTCAGAACATCCAGTTTACAAAATCATTTTAAGAACTATGTTCAATTTGCTAATATACATTTGTGACAATCCCAGAGAGGAGAGTAGAACAGTAACTCTTAAACTTTCAGTAATTAGGGGTACCTGGGTGGCTCAGTCATTAAGCGTCTGCCTTCGGCTCAGGTCATGATCCCAGGGTCCTGGGATCAAGCCCCGCATCGGGGTCCCTGCTCTGCGGGAAGTCTGCTTCTCCGTCTCCCACTCCCCCTGCTTGTGTTCCCTCTCTAGCTGTGTCTCTCTCTGTCAAATAAATAAATAAAATCTGAAAAAAACAAAAAACAAAAAACACAACTTTCTGTAATTAAGGCTTTCCCTAGGAACATCTTATGAGACACTTTGAAAACTGATACATATATCATCTTAAATTTTAATAAAAGATATTCTATGTAATTCAAAACACCTAACATTTTCAAAAAATTCACAGCAAGTATGCAAATACTTTAATCTTTTCCTATCACTAAATATTGATGTTATTTTTAACTTTTTGATATTATAAATAATGCTTCTATTAACATCTCTTTTTATAAATCTTTACCTATATTTCTGACTACTGTACTTGGGTTGAATCCTGATAGTGTAACTACTAAGTAAAATATATGACCATTTCTTAAAACACATGAATTATCTTATTGCCTCTCAATACCATTATAGAAGAGTAACAGATTAATTGGTTCCTCACTACTCTTGAACAAGAACATTTCTTTTTCCATTTCCTTATTCAATAGCTGAAAATTATTATCTCATTACTTTAATTTCTATTCATGTGAATACTAGAATGTTTATTAACAGTTTCCCTGTTTTTTCTCTCATAATTTTCTGTCCATACCCATTCCTCTAGTATGTTGTGAATTGAGAATTATAATGTACTTAAATTGTTTTGATGCTCGATCAGAAGATATTTAGAAAACTGAGTTCAACAGAAGTTTCTATACTTCTTTCTCATATTTAGCCAATGTTGTGTGTGTATATAACTTTATATATATTTAAAACTTTATATATAAACTTATATGTACACATAATACATTTACACACATATATGTACATGAATATAAATATATAAGTATTCATGTATGCATGAACAGATTTGTTCAGAAAATGCATACAATTTACCATAGAGAAAGCACAGATAGGTTCCATTGAGAGATATAAAAAGAAGTAGGGAAGATACTCTCTGGCTTTAAGCTTAAACAACAACAACAAAAACAAAATTAGAAAAAAAATCACTAAAATGCAATGCAACCACCATAAATTCTACAAGCTTATAAGGAAAATATTTCTCACATATGAAGAATTGATAAATTACTTCCAATAGCACCTCATCTGAGATGAGGGGGGAGAACAGAGTTGATAAAGTGTGAGCGTTTACGTGCACACACACACACACACACACAATGATCTGAACAAAATCCTGGCATTAGCCTTCATGATTTTCTTGTCCTCACCACCAGGAACAGCTGCATAACTGGATGAAGGATGAGAAATAAAAATAAGGGTACTGTTGCTCAAAAAATTAAGAATTTTAAGGGGCACCTGGGTGGCTCAGTCGGTTAAGCATCTGCCTTTGACTCAGTTCATAATCTCAGGGTCCTGGCATTGAGCCCCCCTCCCCTACCCCAACAGGCTCCCTGCCCAGCATTCCTGAGTTGGACTCCCTCCCTCTCTCTCTCTGCCCCTCCCCCTGCTTGTGCTCTTTCTCTGTCTCTCTCTCTCCCAAATAAATAAAATCTTTAAAGAAATAATTTTAAGACCTCCAACACAAGCATCAATCCGAACATGGGACCTTCCTGAACATGGGACCCTATGTAGCTATACAGATTTCATACTCATGAAGCCCTACTCACTACTACCAACAAGCCAATAAATCAGGTTCAACTTATCTATATTGATAATCCTCAAGTCATCCATTGAGCTCTATCTCAAGTTTTCCCTTTTTCATATAGTCTACCACATTTCACCATCAACTATTGCCTGAATTTTTGCTTGATTAGGCAGGTAAAATGAATTGTCAGTTAACATGAACACTTAGATTTCATACTATTGCGATGTTACCAAACTACATTAAATATAGTGAAGGAATGAGAGGAGAAGAAATTCTAGTAGTTTTTACACATTAGGTGTAGAAGCACAAGCATCAGAAAAGGAGCCCAACATGAGGAAGGAGTTTATTTTATTTATTTATTTATTTATTTTTTATTTTTTATTTTTTTAAGATTTTATTTATTTATTTGAGAGAGAGAGAGAACACGAGATGGGGGAGGGTCAGAGGGAGAAGCAGACTCCCTGCCGAGCAGGGAGCCCGATGCGGGACTCGATCCAGGGACTCCAGGATCATGACCTGAGCCGAAGGCAGTCGCCCAACCAACTGAGCCACCCAGGTGCCTGAGTTTATTTTATTTTATTTATTTATTTATTTTTATTTATTTTATTTATTTTATTTTTATTTTTTTTAAGATTTTATTTATTTATTTGAGAGAGAGAGAGAGAACACGAGATGGGGGACGATCAGAGGGAGAAGCAGGCTCCCCGACGAGCAGGGAGCCCGATGCGGGACTCAATCCAGGGACTCCAGGATCATGACCTGAGCTGATGGCAGTCGCTTAACCAACTGAGCCACCCAGGTGCCTGAGTTTATTTTATTTTATTTTATTTATTTATTTAAAGAGAGAATGTAAGTTGGGGATGGGGAGGGAAAGGTAGAGGGAGAGAGAGCAAATCTCAAACAGACTCCCCACGGGCTGCAGAGCCCAACATGGGCTCAATCTCATGACCCTGAGATTATGACCTTAGCCAAAACCAAGAGTCAGTCACCTAACCAACTGAACCACCCAGGTACCCCAGGGAAGGGGTTCCTGCATGCTGAATTGCAGAATGAAAAAACTGTGTTAAATTTAATATTTAAAATCCAGATAGTCATGATAAATGCCTTTAACTTTGTATAGAAATGGAAAAAGAACGTTACATGTATTGTAGATATTTAAAGAAATAATTACCCACAACAAAATGGAGCTAAGAATGAATCCTAGTTAATATGATCCTAGAAAAAATGGCACCATCAGAAGGAAGGAAATTGTAATATCTGATTGGGAAATATATTCAAATTGGAATATGGTGATGTTGAGGTGTTCACTAGACACCATGAGGAGATATATAAGAGTCATCTGTCAATATGAGATTGCAGCTTGGGATAGAGTTTTGAATGGGAGACATAATTTTATGAGTTATCTACATAATAATACTGATGATATAAACCCCTATAAACAAGAGAAAAGTTTCTACAAGATTAATGATGAAGACATACCAGGTGATGTAAGGGAGAGAGGAAAGGGATGAGAGAGAAGAGGAGAGAGAAGTCAGAAGAGATAATCAGGAAACACTATTAAATCTTAGGTTGATAGGATTTAAAAGGAACATTTAGTAAACTGAACTATATATGACTGATCAGTAAATAGAACTTTTCTAATATTTGCAAAAACTGGCTATGTAAAAATGTAGAAATTCAATTAAGTTTGGTCACTATGAAAAAAAAATATCTGAACATAGTTCAAATGAACTCTTAGTAGAGATTTACATAATCTACAGCATGCAAAATTGTGAAATGAGATGTCATATTTTTTATGTTAATGCATGAAAAGCTTGATCTTCATTTGAAGATAACTGATTAGCTATATTTTACAATTTCCTTGCTTATTCAGAGTTGCTTTATAGGAGGCTTTCCAAGTTAGTAAACATGTCATTATTCATAATGGAAATTAAAGACTGTATTGAAAGCAAGGATTTGAAATGTGAACTCTATCAACTTCTCTTACCCTGAATGTGCTTGAGAGCACAATAGTAAGGGTAGCTGCCATATATTAAAGGATATTTAGGGTGCCTGGGTGGCTCAGTTGGTTAAGCAACTGCCTTCGGCTCAGGTCATGATCCTGGAGTCCCAGGATCGAGTCCCACATCGGGCTCCCTGCTCAGTGAGGAGCCTGCTTCTCCCTCTGACCCTCCCCCCTCTCATGTACTCTCTCTCATTCTCGCTCTCTCAAATAAATAAATAAAATCTTTAAAAAAAAAGGATATTTATATTGCTACCTTGAAAGAAAACTTGGGTCATCACATAAAGCTTGATTATTTTTAACTCAGAGAAAATTTTTAGAGGCCATCAATCCCATAAAGAACAGAACAAGCTACAAAGAGAACAGCATCTCTAACATATTGTCTAGAAAGTGAGTTAAAAATGAATTTCATATTGCCAGTGTTAATTTGGGACTGTAGGAAGATTGGTTAGATCAAATTGGTTAGATCATTTACCTTTATCTCAGGATGCCTTATACTCTTTTTTAATTTTTAACTGCAAGTCAATTGTGTGTGCTGTGCTAAAATAATTTCTCTATAGGGCTCTTGCATTGTATAAGCCCAGGCCTTTTGGTTACCATAGACTGTGAGAATCATACAACAGGCCCAGGTGAGCAGTGAAAATTCAGGTTTTAAATTTATTGCTCTGCTCTGAGCTTGGCCCTTAGAGTGGCAAGATTAAATTCTGGGTAGGGTTGGGTTATTATCAGAATACTGCAGTCCCACTGAAACATACATGTAGGCCTCAAGCTATTACCAGAAAGGAACTGTCATTGTCCTTTGCCCATCTCAAAATTCCTCAAGTTGCCAATATTCATTTATTATAGATGGCATTTTACACATGGTATCCCCAACCATACATTCTTCTATCATTGTTAACCAGTCATTACTGACACTGATAATTTTCCATTATATTTTTCAATCCAAAATTCCTCCTTTCTAAACACCCTTAAGTCTTTCTAGTACATGCCTACAATGGTTTGCATTTTACTCTGCACATAACAGGAATCTGATGATATAATTCCTTTTTAAAACAGCCCTGACCCCATTTAATCAACCATTTTCTGAGTTTCCCCTAGAACTTCACTGAATGCATTATGTAATAGAGTTCTTTACTATAAAATCCTTGTGCTATTATATTTTTTTTTTCCCCAAGGGACTTAAAAACAAATGCTTAGATTTTGGATAGAGACCAACTTAGGTCAAATTCTGTATTGCCACTCATTCACTATGTTCACATTGATAAACACTGGCTCTCAGTTTGCTCCTCTTTTGATTGCATAATAGCACCTTTCTGGAGGAAACGTTATGCTGATTACATATATTGGAGATAAGTTATCTAATTCACCTATTACAGTATCTGGAATGCAATATATCCTCAGTAGATAAAAGTTATGAAAATAGACACCACCTCTCAGTTACTACCAAAGTATGTTCATATAAAGGGCATCTTCCGGGCGCCTGGGTGGCTCAGTTGGTTGGGTGACTGCCTTCGGCTCAGGTCATGATCCTGGAGTCCCGGGATCGAGCCCCGCATCGGGCTCCCTGCTCGGCAGGGGGTCTGCTTCTCCCTCTGACCCTCCTCCCTCTCATGCTCTCTGTCTCTCATTCTCTCGCGTGCAAATAAATAAAGTCTTAAAAAAAAAAAAAATTAAAGGGCATCTTCCTAAATGTTACAAAGTTATAAGCGACTGCAAAACAGAAGAGAACGCATTGCAAAAGAAAACCAGGGTAGGATTTTGGGTGATAGCAGCGGGGCTCATTGGTTAACATCCTGTGCTGTTGAGATCACCTACTTGTCTGAAAAGTGAAAGGCAGGCCTAATGTAGGGAATCTGCTGCCATCCACAAGCTGTTCAGGGAAGATACAGATTTTCTCTATTTTAGAGTTCCAGAGGACAAAATCAGAACCCAAAGATAAAGGGGATTGGTTTGCCAGTCACAGAACCTACAGAGCACAACACTGAGTATGTGAAAGAGAGAAAGTCAGAAAAGGAACCCAAGCAAAGAGAAGCAATTCACTCGTTGAGTGTGTTTCCTGCAAAGTCATCACTATTTACATTGGAATTCATTATCATGAAGTTACTCAACTATTTAGGACATTATCAGTGTTGCCTCTACCAAATTTTGACTGATTTTGTCTGAAATCGGTTAGAACAATGGTACATGATGATGTGGAAAGAAAGATGAATGTGCATTAACGCCATTCTAAAGAAGTCAAACATTTTTTTTTCCGTTTAGAAAGATGACAAGGTGCCATAGGACTGTAAAAGTCATGTAAATCTGCAAAATTGTATGAAAATTGCAACATATATAAATATCAATGTGTGGTTGTGTGTTGGAGGGTCATGAGTGGAAGATTAAAATAAGCATTTTTCTATCACAGTTTTAAGTTGCTAGAGAAATAGCACACTATTCTATAAATTGTTCTGCCTGTCTTAAAAGACACAGACCTCAAATGGTAGCTTTTCCTAGTAATTGTAGTGTATTTCCCAACTATATATATATATATATATATATATATATATATATATTTTTTTTTTTTTAATTTTCCCAGATGACCATTTCTAAACTTGTCTCTTTTCTATTCTAGGCCTTTTCATTTCTCACTGTCAGTGAGCAACTTCATAACAACTCCATTTACAAAATAAAAATTACCATAAAATCATGTTTTCTTGTCAGAAAAATCTGGCAAATTACTTACATCTAATATATTATACTCATATTTTTAATCTTTCCTCATATTACAACGGTAAGCCTACTCTATCTAAAACCACCACTTCACTTTTGCTCTCAATCCAGATGCTAGATATTAACTTGGATTTCTCACTTTTAATCTTCTAATCCATGAGCATGTCCACAATATATTCTGTATCTGACTGGGCTGCCTTCTGCGCTCTTCTCTGGCCCAAGCCACAATGCTCTCTCACCAGGATTCCAGCAATAGCCTCCTGAGTATTTCTCATTGTTCACAAAGAAAATAGTTACCATTACATCAGAAAAAAATCCTTGTATTTTGGCAACTGAGCACATTCCTGACCTGTCTTCATATTTTCTGTACATGAAAATTAAATAAGTTCAGGCATACCTTACTTCTTCCACTTACATAATTACTGCAGTCGGCCCTCCCTGTAAAGGGAGGGCTAAAAGGGAAAGAATACCTTACCCAATTGTATGTATGGCAACCGAATGTTTTCTTTTCTTTTTTATAAGATTTTATTTATTTCTTTGACAGAGAGAAACACAGTGAGAGAGGGAACACAAGCAGGGAGAGTAGGAGAGGGAGAAGCAGGCTTCCCACAGAGCAGGGAGCCCGACGTGGGGCTCGATCCCAGGACCATGAGATCATGACCCGAGCCAAAGGCAGACACTTAACGACTGAGCCACCCAGGCGCCCCAACATAATGTTTTCTATATTCATTAGCTAACTCTATTTTTCATAAATGTGAATAAGATCATCAAGGATCAGCAAGTATTTGAGGAAAACTAAAAATAGAAATGAGAAAGTGTAAGATGGAGAAGTAGTAACCTTAGAAATAAATAGGTTATATATATATATATATATATATATATATATATAATATATACATTATATATAATTTGCAATGTTTATAAATTAAAAAATTTCTCTAGATGGACCTGATAATAGAACTGGCATACTAAAGAACACACTGTTCATCCAGAAAGGAAAAAAAAAGTTGATAAATGTATTACATCGAAGAGGTGACTACAAAGAGACTGTAAGAGTATAAAGGTGAATAAATGATGTATCAAATTCCACTACCCAGAGGAGTTCCAAAAAACAGAAAAAGAATGAATAAATATAAAGGGTGAATAAAATTGCCCTGGGATTCTGGAGAAACTACAAATCTTTAAATTGAAATTGCCCACCAAGTTCTAAATTAAATATATTTTTTAAATACATATGAAAAATACATAAAATACATATGGTGAAATTTTAGAATGTCAGAACTAAAGAGAAGATTTTCAAGATTTTCAGATAGGAAACAAATTAATTAGATTATATATGTTAGGGAATGAAAACCTGACAGTAGATTTCTCACTCACAGTAAATAGGAGGAGACAGCAAAGCCTAATCTGATAGATGCTTGAATGCCATATCAATCAAAGATAATGACAAGATAAATATATTTCAACATGAGAAGTTGCAGATATTCTGTCCACACCTATATTTTATGTAAATATATATAATATACAATATATTAATATATATATAAAATGTAAAGTAACATATACATATTAAACTGGTTTGAGATTATATTATAACCAAATGAAAAGCAATGAAAAATAAATCAATAAATGGAAGACATTGACACAAGAAACCAAGAAATAGTGGTCACAGAGTACATCTAAACAAAGGAATCATTAAGTTTATATTTCCTGATTATAAAACTAATCTTGGGCCTCACTAAATCAGTCAAATCAGATTACTCAGTGTAGATGCCTAGGAATCTGGATATTAAAAAAAATTCATTAAGCTATTCTTATGATTAGACAAGTTTGGGGAATGACCATTAGACCTTGGCACTTGGAAGACTGTTCTTTGGGCAACAATTTCAAAAATATAGAATTCCACAAATACACCAAAACCATTGATGGATTTGTCTTTTTAATAAACTCACAAAGCATGGGAAAATAATTAGATGTTAAGTTATTGTAAATCCAAATAACTTATGACAAACAAAACAGTATGACTAACAAAATTGCGGAGGTGAGATGGAAGATGGATAAGTATGCATATTTATTCATTTTTGTAAAAAGCAAGGCACCAATCAATGGCAACTAAATTTGGGAAATCAAAAAAGAGAACTTTAATTCTCATAGACCAGTAGAACTAAATTCACATAGACCAATAGAAATTTGGGAAATCAAAAAAGAGAACTTTAATTCCCATAGACCAGTAGAACTAAAGGTAGAAAGTAGCCAGATCCAGGAGGAAATAGATGTGGGTTTTTTTGTTTTTTTTTTTAATTAATTTATTTATTTGAAAGAGTGAGAATGAGAGAGAGAGAGAGTACATGAGAGGGGGGAGGGTCAGAGGGAGAAGCAGGCTCCCCGCTGAGCAGGGAGCCTGATGCGGGACTCAATCCCCGGACTCCAGAATCATGACCTGAGCCGAAGGCAGTCACCTAACCAACTGAGCCACCCAGGCGCCCATGAAATAGATGTTTTAAGTATGTTAAATTCCTTATCCTTTAATGGTGTAGACTTAATAGATAAATTAATATTTTTTTAAGTTGTGAGTATAAGAAATATATTTACAATAATATTGTCTACCAGAAAATTTTAAAATAAAAATTCTTCTGGGGTTGGAGCTTGGGGAAGAACTTTTCTTCTTATTTAAACATTTTGAACTGTTGGAATTATTTAACCATGAAAATATCTATAATGTCTATAATAGCATTGAAATAATTAAAAATTAACAATGGAAGCAAAAATGTTGATGTTTAGATTGATGAAATATGAATTTACTTTGAATTTTCATTTTCTACTTCTCTATTTTCATATATTTCTAAATTAGCACATACTATTTTATAATTTTAAAAAAAACAACTATATATTTGTTTGGTTAAACATTACTATACCATGATTTAAAACATGTAGTGTTGATTGAGACATAGTCCATGAAACACAGTACTTAACTGTTATATGCATAATAAATGTGTTGCATAAATGAATATCATGAATATGATACATTTAAATACAAACATAAAATGTATTTTTTTCAAAATTGAAACAAAATATTTTTTAATATTTTGTTTATTTCTTTTTAAAGGGAGATTGCAAGCATGAGTGGGGGGAGGGGCAGAGGGAAGAGGGAGAGTATCTTAAGCAGGCTCCACGCTCAGAGGAGTCCCATGCAGAGCTCAATCTCTGGACCCTGAGATCATGACCTGAGCCAAAATCAAGAGTCGGAAGCTTAACCAACTAAGCCAAGCAAGCACTCCTAAACATCAAATATATTTTGAATCTTGGGGGCGCCTGGGTGGCTCAGTCATTAAGCGTCTGCCTTCGGCTCAGGTCATGATCCCGGGGTCCTGGGATCAAGCCCCGCATCGGGCTCCCTGCTCCGCGGGAAGCCTGCTTCTCCCTCTCTCACTTCCCCTGCTTGTGTTCCCTCTCTCACTGTGTCTCTCTCTGTCAAATAAGTAAGTAAAATCTTTAAAAAAATATATATATATTTTTTGAATCTAATTTAAAAAAATATGGCTTATATGTAAATAAAAAAGATTTAATACAACCACAAACAATTCAGAAATACATGCCAAGAGATTAAAGATGTAATATATAGTAAAAAAAAACAAAAAACAAAAATTAGAAAAGGGAAGATGAAATATTCAACTAACTATAGAGGATCCATTGACCATTTGTAACAAAGAATATCTCCTGATTCTGATGTGACACATACTGAAAATACATTCCAGGAGTAAATGTTTAAGATTAGAGTGTTAATTTAGACAACTTTCCATAAAAACACAGTACTGAGCTGACCTGTGTATGACCTATTTGATAAGTAAATGATTTTATGAAAAAAAAATGAGCACATAAAAATGTTAAGAAAAAATTTACAGTTAAATGTTTATAAAAATGTTTATAAAATTTTGAATGTGGGAGGAGTTTTTATGCCTGACTCAAAATACAGAAAAAATGAAGTGTTCGTGGAAGAAGAAAATAAATGAAAAAGAGCATGTATAGACCAGAAAGAGCAAGGCAGAGGATAGCAGAAGCTGAAATCAAAGAGGTTATTGAATAGTTTGAGGTAAAACACTTCGGTGGAACTAGTGGTGTGTTTGTGTGTGTGTAAGAGCATGTGTTTGCATGCGTGTAGACGAAAGCCTGGGAGGACAAATTGGGCCTGCCACCTGTTTTTGTATGGCATGTGAGCCTAGAATGCTTGTTTTACATTTTTAAGTGGTTACTATTTCATGGAATGTGATTATATGAAATTCAAATTTGTGTCCATAAATAAAGATTTATTAGAACATAGTCATGCCCATTTGATTATAGTCTATGGCTGCTTTCACGCTACAGCAATAGAATACTGTAGTTTTGACAGAGACCATATGGCCCACAAAGCCAAAAACATTTACTTTCTGGTGCTTTACAGGAAAGGAAAAAAAAAAAAAAATAGGCTGACCCCTAGTGTAGGTATATATTTTGTGAGTTTCTCAATATATACCACACCCCATCAATGTGATAGTCAAAACTTGACAATTTTCATATATAAATATTATTCTACATGTTATATGAATGCTGAATATAATTTTTTTTTACAATGACAAAGCACAGTTTGCTTTGGGTATTGTGCAATATACAAGTATAATTATATCTGAGTATTATAAAAATATATACATGTAGAAAATCAGTATACATGCTTTTGAGATAAATAATCACTCGTGTTTGCTATTTTTAGGGGTTATGGTGAATTTCTGAGAACAAGGCTTTATTTTCCATTTTAATTAAACTAAACATTTAATTACATTTCCAGTATTCTGTCAGCAGAAGCAAATCTATAAATGTGGAGTGAAAAATTATGAGAGATGGTCTTTAATATCCTATCACAAACAGAGCATGTTATGAGCAATCTGTTCTTTGAGGGTATATAACAACCATGCTTCACATGAATATTAATTCCACTAAAGCATTATTCAACTACAGTACAGAACTTTTTCATTTTTAGCTAAAATCTACAAGTTAAAGCCCAAGATTTTGAAAGTCTATCATATTTACAATAATATCCTGCCCCTCAGGGTTTTAATTTCCAGCACAAGAGAATTCAGTAAGTGAATGGATAATACATATCACATACGAAGTTTGCTGCCAAGCAAATAACACCCGCCTATACTCAAATTCACATCAATAAAATTATACAAACACTTAAAACTTTTATTTTCAGTAGTCAATATGTCTAGAGCAATTTGCTAGATGCTCTAGAAAATAAATGCTATCTGTTCACAAAGTACTTAAAATGGACTTGGAAATGTGAAAATGGAAATAAGGAACACCTTATATCCAATGAGGGATGTTAAGTATAGAGGACTATATGTCAGTTTTCTCCCATCAGCTCTCCTGGAGGCTATACTTCTCTATATTGCCTGGGTTCTGGAATCAGTCCTTAGGTCTATTCAGAAATCTGATTCCATCATCAACTAAGAACAAACCCATTTCTCAAAACCAATTTGCCATTAACCAAGATCACAAGAATGATATATGAAATCAGAATGGTGATGGATAATGCATATAGAAAACTCCAAGTGCTAAGGAGACCAAAACTGCAAGTTCATATAGGAATGTATTCTTACTCTGTTGAAGTAGAATAAGAAGTCAAATTGTTATAAAAAGATAGCTTTGTAAGAACAGAAAAAGAGCAAAGTGGTTAATACTATCATTCAAATATTTAATGGCATCAGAGTAAGATAATTCATATTGCTCCAAAATATGATAACACCTGGCCAAGACAACTACTTCATGGATGGATAATGCTTCTCATTTTTTGTTTCCATGGCTGATAATACCCCATTATCAAAGATTTATTTAAAAATTTAATAAATTTAGGAAGACTGTAATTTTATTTTGCTGGACTAGACTTATTCTATCTCTTTGTGTTTGTTTTTTCTCTATTTTGGTCCATCATGTTGATACTGAATTTTAACCATCAGAATACAATCTTATTTATTTCCTCTTCTTGGGGGATGTATCAACTGAACCCCAAAGTACTTGCATAACGAAATGATAGAATATATTCTCTATCCTCCACTTAACCACACGTGTTGAAAAGTTGTGTGTAATTTTTTTTAACCTTTCTACCATCTCCTTAGATAATTTTTATTTGGCTTCTGTTGCCCTCATCCTACCATGTTAATTTCCCACAGAGTCCTAGATCATTCATTTCAATGGACATAATTTAATCCTTATTTGAATCTTCAGTAAAACCAACTATGTTTTCTGTGTTAAGTAAAACAAATACACAAAACCCTTCTTTCCTTAAGTTTTGAGATAAAGTTAATTTCTATTTTTACTCCTATCTCTCTGGTTGCACCTTCTCAAACTCTTTTGCAGTCTTGCTCTCCCCCATGTTTAAATGTTGGAATTCCTCATGACTATTTCCTTTGTTTCTTGCTTGGTACTCAAACCTAGGCAATCTTGTCTGAGACCAGGCGGCACACAATTTCTCTCTGGGGATGACTTACATATGTACTTCTAGCCAATGCCTCTTCTCTCAACTCTATATCCAACTGCTGCTTGAATATTTATTTGGATCTCTTTAAGGCACCACAAACCTACCATTCTAGAACTGAAATAATGATCTCATCCTCCAAATCTGGCCTTCTCCCTACAATTTCCTATTTCAATAAAAGATTCTATCATTGATGCAATCACACATTTCAAGAACTCAGGGATCACCTTTTATTACTAACTCATCTCATCTTCCCCCACCACACATACATCTAGCGTGTCATCATACAGTATTATTTTGCCCCACAAATAGCATTTCAATTCCATTCTCGGCCTTCAACTAACATTGCATCTTGTCCAATTCATCTTTCCCCTAAATTACAGAAATAATTTCTTAATGGGTCTTCACACATTAACTGTTATTTCTATCCAAACCATTCTACTCACTTAATTAGAGTGATATTTTTTTTCAATTTTTGGTTTAAATTCTAGTTAGTTAACATATAGTGTAATATTGATTTCAGGAGTAGAATTTAGTGATTCATCACTTACATGTAATACCCAGTGCTTAGAGTGATTTTTAAATATAAACCTGATGCTTATTGATTATCTCATTAACATCCTTTGATCGATTCAACTGCTTTCAGAATAAAGTGGGAAGTCCTTGCTTTGACATTCAAGGCTAAGCATCGTTATTTAGTTATTGCTTTGGTTAGTCTGAAATGGTACAAGGACATTGAGAGTTAAGAAGATATTTATAATTGTTCAATAAACATTAAATTCTGTCTAAATTATATATACTCTGGAAAGAGGATCTGTCTAGCTACACTGACAGAGTGTTTAGTTCTAAATAATGGAATCCAATATGATTTCAAAGAAAAGTTGACATAGAAAAGATAAGAATTTTGTTATGAAAAAGAAGCTGGAGAGGTCATTTTAGTCTAAGAAGGAAGAACATTAGCAAAAGTACAGTAAGCATCACAAAATGTTTTGTTTGGACTAGGGGGGATCAAAATTGGGCCTACTACCAGAAGATTCACATTTGTAAGGTTCTTATATAACCATTTCCATGCTTGTCACCAAAGCACTCTCCCTGAAGCAAATTCTTTTGCTGCTTTGTAATGATATAACAAAACTCTTCTGTAATCATCGATTTAGATCCCAGAAGAACAGGCAAAATAAAATGAGACTTTGTTTCATTCCCTTACTTGGAGAACACATCAAGAGGCTTCCCAGGGAGAACTAAAATCACTTCTGAACTTCCAATTCATGCACTGTCACATAATAATATCTATAATTACTTTTCTATTACTTATTAAAGTGGATAAAGATATTTGAGTAAACACTTGATTTAGACAATGTCAAAATGACAAAATTTCTGTTAGTTGTAAGAAATGTCTTATAGTCTAAAAAATGTGTCCTATGTAACTATACACTATATTTCTTGTCTATGTGAAAGAGGCAATACCTCAAAAGAAAAATAATTGTGAATTCCTGTGAAGTTTGACTGTGTGTTTAAGACACTCATATATATGTGTTGAAATTTCAGTGTTTGAGGCACATTCCATATTTGAAGAAAAAACTAATTTGAAAAAGACTTTCAGCATTATTCAAATTCTGCTTTCCATTGTTAGAAGACTTGACTTCCATAAGCAGATACAGTGAGAAGGTAAGAACTCATTCAGAATTACCGAAAACTCTGGAGATAATGAAAATTTAAAATAAAGTCCCGGGATTAACATCATTTAAAAACACCAACCCATGAGCAAACTTATCAAAGATATACTATTGCTTGTACCTTCTCCAATTTTTTTTTTTTTTTTTTTTTTCTGGAAGTGCTTTGTAAGGAGTTGAGGTTTACTATTCTGGGGCAGCTAGAAATACTGAAGGATAAACGTAGATCACCCCCTCTACCTCAATTAATGCCTAGGTTAAATTAGTTATTTTTTTTCTTTCTCTAAAATGACTACCAATTCTCAATGTCCTTGATATTTTTCCAAAAAAAGATTCTTTGTGAGTAGAATCATTTGGGAATGATACTAGAACTTTATAAGTATTTGCTACTAATAAGTAATTATTTTTATAAATGTATCTGAAAAGGGAAAACTAACAGTTTGGCAAATTTCACATACTAACCTTTATATATAAGCATGTACATTGAATGCATATGAATTTGCTTGTAATTTGTGAAATAATAATACTGCTCCTATTGCAAAAGCAATCTGCATGGAGGCAAGTCCTTAATAGTTCAGGTGTTGTAGAATATGGTTGCTAGGTTCCCCTGTTCCATAGGGGGAATACTCTCACTGGGCTCCTATCTCACCAGGTCCTCATTGACATTCTAAGGACCACTTCTACTAACAGGCTGACAGTTATCACCCTGATATGTTTTCCATCACAACATGAAAATAGGAGTTATTAAATTGATGACTAACCAATTTAGAAAGTCTGTGAAGCTTTTCCTGTCTAGGATATTAAGGAAGAGAAAGATTATTTTCAAGACCTCTTGGTAACTGATTCTGTTTATTTATATTGATTGACTAATATCATGATGAATTTTATTTATAGATACCATCCATATAAAAATAGTTAAGTCTTCTATTTCATCATTTCCTCAATTTAGGCATACACATTTCAACATAGATATTGCAAACAAGCCTCAGGGTACAATATGCACATTTAAATTTATACCTATCAAACTATTTTTACAAACCAAACCTTTAGGGAACCAAAAACTCCCTTTGTAACTACTTATTATAATTACATTTTGAGACCTAAAATTAGACCGTCCCTCTGTTTGATGCAGCCAACCGTACTTTTGATTTGCTTTTCCCAAATGCTGTTAAGAGTAAGAAAAGTTGTTTATGGTGAGATCCACAGTATTTTTAGATTACTTATTTAAGTCAACAGATACCCTGCTGCTTATTGTGTCATTTTAGAGAATATGGTTGTACAAAATGCCAATGACAGAATATTCACAGCATTTCTCTGATACTCAGAGAAGGTAAGAGCAGAGGTTCTCCAAATATGCTAGGCAAGCAAAAGACTGCCATACTTTCAAATTCAATAAGGTCAGTCAAGTCCAATAGTTAATATTCAACTGCATTTCAAAATGTTTACAAGTGAAGACTGTGCTAAGTCCTGCCTACAATTTTAAGATACAAGGAAGAAAAATCCACAGTCTCTGCTTGCAAGCCATCTTATGGTCTATTGGAGAAGAGAGAATCAGAAGGTAGAGGCTTAATACTGTCAATGTGATAAGTATTGCTATGATTGGATGGAGTCAGGATAAGAACTCTTCCAGAAATGGCATCCAATCCAGTCGGAGAGGAATGGAAAACTCTTCCCTGAGAAGATGTACTATGCTGATACCTGAACGGTGGATAGGAGATAATCATGTAATGAGGGCATGAGAGAGCCAGAGCTTTTCAAAGCAAACAGCTAGGTCTAATTTTTTGGCTGTGTAGTAAGAAAGTAAAAGATATACATCTTTGTACATGAAGTTTAAAAACCAAAGTAAGGGGCGCCTGGGTGGCTCAGATGGTTAAGCGTCTGCCTTCGGCTCAGGTCATGATCTCGGGGTCCTGGGATCGAGTCCCGCATCGGGCTCCCTGCTCCTTGGGAGCCTGCTTCTCCCTCTGCCTCTCTCTCTCTCTGTCTCTCATGAATAAATAAATAAATAAATCTTTAAAAAAAAATAAAAAAATAAAAAAATAATAATAAAAACCAAAGTAAAATTGGGGCACCTGTGTGGCTTAGTCATTAAGTGTCTGCGTTCGGCTCAGGTCATGATCCCAGGGTCCTGGGATCGAGCCCTGTGTCAGGCTCCCTGCTCTGCAGGAAGCCTGCTTCTCCCTCTCCCACTCCCCCTGCTTGTGTTCCCTCTCTCACTGTGTCTCTCTCTGTCAAATAAATAAAATCTTTAAAAAAACAAACAAAAAAAGTAAAACAAAAAACAAAAAACCCAAAGGCTAAGCATAAGAAGCAATATCCATCTTGAATCTTCAGCCAGACAGTCTTATTACAGTCATTTTTCTTAACATTAGACAAAATTAACAATGTTGTAGATAGGGAAGTAAAGTAGAAGTAGAAGTGTGAATCCAGAAAGTGGGAGCTTCTGTTTCAGAAATCACCATTCACAAACAGCACCAGGGAGGCAGGTGGAGGCAGGTGAACATCATATCTGTTTTCTTGACAACTGGAGAAGTATTTGATGACAGTGAACTGTTCAACTGTTGATCATTGGCTTAGGAGAGAGATTCGTCCAAGCTCTGACATTCTCTTTTCATGTAGAGATTATCCTTCAACAACCCAGGACACACATATCCCTCTGGAATGGAGGAAGGACCAATGGACTTCATAGAGTCAGAGATGAAATGAAAGGAAAGGAAATGTACTGGATCAAAGAGTCAACAGGAAGGAGCATAGTGGGGACATTCGTAGGACGAATCAGGGTTTTTGACAGTATTTCCTAAAATCTTTGTGAATTATAGATTTGCACTTCATGTTGATTACAAATTCTGGCTCAGAAATGGAGATAGGGCATATTGAACCATGAGACAATAGGCTGGTTTCTCTAAGTTTCCCATAGGTCCCCAAATGACAGAAAGTGTGATCCAATTTTTACTCTGTACCTTTAACTAGATATGAGGGAAACTGAGCTGGCATGTCCTTCAGAAGGTAGACTGATGGGACACAGAGCACCCATCAGAAGGACAGAACACAAACAGCACACACTGAGGGTCAGAAGCATAAACAGCTGAATCTCAGAACTGCAGTCATATAACAGAATCAAAGCAAAAGCCTGTCCAACCATCAGAGCGTTGGATCTCTGACAAGATAAAAATATGAATCCCATGTTTATGCATGTGGAAAAGAAAAATAGGAATTTATATTTAAATAATATATCACTTTAAAATGGTAACTAATATGTGAATATTCATTTTTGTGAGCTTACTGAATTCCATCTGAGAACATATACATCAGTTACCACTCCATTACAGAGAGCAGGATAGAGAAGTGAATTATAATGTAACAACTGAATAGAGAAATCATGAAAGGTTGCCAGAGATTATTGAGTATGCCCAGTATGCAGTGGAGATAATGAGTTTGTGTTCTACCAGCAGAATGGTAAATACTTTGACTAATGAACATGGAGGTGTATGGACTGTATGATGTGGTAAAAAGACAAGAAGGAAAAGAAGTTAGCATTCATAAAATTGAATGAAATTATAGATGAATGTGGTCTTCACTCTATAAGAAGTATAGCTATGAGAGGAAACCATTAAATCAAGGGATTGAGGCTCTTGATAGAAATCAGTGGTAGGGGCGCCTGGGTGGCTCAGTCGTTAAGCGTCTGCCTTCGGCTCAGGTCGTGGTCCCGGGGTCCTGGGATCGAGTCCCACATAGGGCTCCCTGCTCGGCAAGAAGCCTGCTTCTCCCTCTCCCACACCCCCTGCTTGTGTTCCTGTTCTCACTATCTCTCTCTGTGTCAAATAAATAAAATAAAAATCTTAAAAAAAAAAAGATATCAGTGGTAGAAGTATAAAGTATATTGAACTGCACTTTTTCAGCTGAGACCCTCAAAAATAAAATTCTTCACATCAACAAAAACCCAACACTACATATTTGCAGTCCAAGTGCTGGCTTTAACAGGCACGAAAAGAGATGTAGACAGATCTCCATTGTCCAATTTTAAGTGAATGGTATATTATCTAGCCTCTTTTTCAGGAGCAATGTATGAGATGAATTTTGTCTTTGACTTTTTGTAAATTTCTGGGCACAGGTTGCAGGCTTCTACTTTAATTCACAAACTCTACTGGTGCATGAATACAGGTGTGCCCGTATACACCACGGTCCAGGAGCTAGTTTGTAGTTTCCAAGTCGCATTCGAATTGCCTACCAGTAAAGAGAAAACAATCAATAGTTATGAGTATTATAAATGTACATTTTTGTTTTATTTATTTATTTTTATATATTTTTTAAGATTTTTTATTTATTTATGTGAGAGAGAGAATGAGAGAGAGAGAGAGCACATGAGAGCGAGGAGGGTCAGAGGGAGAAGCGGGCTCCCTGCCGAGCAGGGAGCCCAATGCGGGACTCGATTCCTGGACTCCAGGATCATGACCTGAGCCGAAGGCAGTCGCTTAACCAACTGAGCCACCCAGGCGCCCAAAGGTACATTTTTAAACAATAATGCCTTTCATTTGACTTTTCTCCTTTTCATGTCTCATGTGCCCTTTTATTTTTAGTAAATGGTAATAGCAAAAGATGACCATTCATAGTCAAGAATTTTAAATGAATTTTCAAGACTCCTTGGATAAAGCAATTGAAGACTTTTTTTTTTTTAATTAAAAGCTTCACTTAATATATTGAATAATTTTGGGGGCAACTGGGTGGCTCAGATGGTTAGGCGTCTGCCTTTAGCTCAGGTCATGATCCCAGGGTCCTGGAATTGAGCCCCACATTGGGCTCCTGAATTAGCCGGGAGCCTGCTTCTCCCTCTCCCTCTGCCTCTCCCCCTGTTCATGCTTTCTCTTTCTCTTTCTGTATCTCTGTGTCTCAAATGAATAAATAAAATCTTAAAAAAATAAATAAAATAAAATATTGAATAATTTTCTAATCAATAAACCTCTGAAGAGCTAAATATGTACTGAAAATCCTTAAATATTTAAGGAAATCTTTTCTTTGGACAATTGGCTTTGGCTAATCAAGAGTCTCTCTCTCTCTCTCTCTTTTTTTTTAATTCAGGTCTTTACATTACCAGTCCGGGAAAGAAAGAAAAGTGCTCTCCAAATTTTATTTATAAGGACATTGTCATTTCCAGGAAGAAAAAAGAAAAGAAAAGAAAGGAAAAGAAAAGAAAAGAAAAAAGAAAGGGAAGGAAAGGAAAAGAAAAGAAAAGAAAAGAAAAGGAAAGGAAAGAAAGAAAAGAAAAAACCTTCAAATTTGCTATTTTGTAAAAATGTACATTTATAATACTCATAACTATTGATTGTTTTCTCTTTACTGGTAGGCAATTCTAATGCGACTTGGAAACTACAAGAACCAACTAAAAGAAAAGAAAAAAAACCTTCAAATTTGCTTTCTTTTGCTACTGAGGAAAGAAATGCTATTTTCATGAATAATATTGGACTAATGTCTCAAAAACCCACTTTCAAAGCCATTAAACGGTGTTAAAAGATGAACTTTCGTTTGTAAAGGAAAAAAAAATGCTATGAAAACAAAATTTGCAAAACCCACATAATATAAAAATTACAATGTCATTTAGATTTAAAAAAAATCACTAAACTTCCCATATCACATATTTATTTGAGTGGCTGAATTAAAGTCATCTGGCAACTGTAAAGAGAAAACTATGGTGTCACATTAATGGTCAGCAATTGGAGCAGCTGGTTCTTTCCATAGAAACATTGGGAAAGATGCCATATTTAAGAAGTATAGTTGGGAGAAAGTGGATAAGCAAACACCACAGCTTGGTTTCTTGGGTCTTAAAGCAAGAAGTGGACATCTCTTGTTAGGTCTTATAATGTAAGTAAGAAAAATAGAGCAGAATAGGAAAGCACATGGATGGAGATTTTTCCCTTAGCCACACAGTTAAGATTTATCATTACCCTTAGTGAACAAGAACTGGGCTCCACTGTCTTGTCCTTTAGGGTTAATTATATAAGAGTACCTCTGGTAAATGAATGCATAGGTCTCTGTACATTCTATTAGTTCAGTATTCTCAACAAGATCTTGACACAAGCATTCAATCTAAGGTGAAAAAGATTTGGGGTAGGGAGAGAGAGCATGAATAGAAAATATTTTTTGGTGTCTGCCCCTCCCTGGCTCCTGTCAAAGAGCTCCTAAAACCCTTGTAATTTCCTAAATAATAAGAACACTAGGAGCATCTATTCATCCAATATTTGTCTTTGACCCCATTCCTGCCACAAGGCTCCTAAAATACTTGTAAATTCCTAAGTGACAAGACTGCAGGGGGAACATCTTTTGTTCTATTGAGGTTTCTGAATGGGGGCTGATAACTGGAAAGACTAAGCCATGACTCGGAGCTTGGAATTGTCAGCACCACCCCACCTCATCCAGAGATGGGAGAGAGGCTAGAAATGCAGTTAATAATAGATCATGCCTACATGAGGAAGTCTCCATAAAAATCCCAATAGTATAGAATTCAGATAGCTTCCAAGTTGGTTAGCACATCCACATATGCAGAGAGTGATAGACCCCAGTTCCATGGGGACAGAAGCTCCTGTACTTGGGACCTTCCCAGACCTTGCCCTGTGTATTTCTCTTCATCTAGCTATTAATCTGTATTCTTTTTCATATCCTTTAATAAACTGGTTTGTTAAATCCTTAAATAAACTTTAATAAACTGGTTAATAACTGTTTCCCTGAATGTTGTGAGCCACTCCAGCAAATCAATCAAACTTGAGGAGGGGTTTGTGGGAACCTCCAATTTGTAGCCAAATTGTACAGAAGTTGTGGGTAATCTGGTAACCTACTACTTGTGATTGGCAACTGACATGTATGGGAGGGGGCAGTCTTATAGGATGAGGCTCAACCCATAAAATCTGACACTAGCTCTGGGTAGAACTAAGTTATAGAACACCCAGCTGATGTTTCAGACAATTGCTTGGTATGGGAAAATGACCGCCACACATTTGGTAGCCCGAAGTGTCAGGAGTGAAGTGTTTTTGTGAGTAGAAGAGGAGATGCTCAGGTGAAAGAAAAACATAGAAGGAAAGAAGTGAGTTTTTTCTAATGCAGGAGGAGGAAACCAAGTTTTTTTTTTTTCCATTACAGAGAGACTTAACAGGTAGGTGTTAACAGGTAAAACTTAAAGGTGTTTAGTATTGGTCAGAATATTACTAAACACTTCAGAGTATTCACCATTTGAATCTAATAACAAGATGAGGAAGGTATTGTTTGTAACCTTTTCTCATAGCTGGAACTGAGGGCTCAGAGGTTAAGTAACTTAATGCCACACAGAGGTGGGGCCAAGTGGCAAATTTCCCGTTAGGCACATATTATAAAGATACAGACTGAGACAGATTTAGGAATGTCTGGAGATAGGATAATTTTAAGTGAAGTTAGGTCCAATATACAATAAAAATAGACAGAACTATTAGGCTCCATAGTATGACTTATTGAAACAAGAGTCAGCTGCCCAGAATAGAATAAACATGTAAAGCATTGCTACTTGGAGAATTTTTTGCTTATTGAGCTTTGTTTATGAGTAGGTACAATAAAAAGTTCATGTACATGAAGTAAAACAATGTATTATAAAGATTGTTTAATATTTGGGCGTGAGGGATCTCAAGAAAATAAAAGGGATGAGATATTTATGGTACACTAATTTTTTTATATAATAGAATTCCTAAAGCAATATTTTAAGGCTATAGATGCAATTAATAAAACACTGAAAGTGAGAAGAACCAAGAGTCTTCTTCCATGGAATGAAAATGAGCAACTGGAACATTCAGATCGGGAAAAAAAGAAGTCTCGGGATGTTAAGTATAAGACCACTGAGTTATCTGAAAATAAGGCATTGCTAATAAACTTAAGAAGTTAAACAAAGCCTTGGTATTTTCATGGTATTAAGCACCAACAAAATATCACTAAACAGGGAATGGATATTGCACTCATTATATTTAGACAATAAAATAAGAATGATAATGTCATTTAAAGCACAAAACAGAGTAGCTAAAGTTAAGGCATATTTGCTTAAAGTTGACATAGAGGGATCACTTCTAAATGAATAGAGTTTACATACATCTTACTCATGATATATAATAGTACAGAGATCATGTGCTATTTTATGATTCTAAGTATTTTAATTGAATGAGAACAGTGGGGAATTACAAACTATTACAGGAGTTTGGCAACAAAAACACATTTTTCCTCTGATAAACTAAAGTCAAGCACAGAGTAGTTGATAAATACTTGCTTAATAAAAACAGTATGGTTAAAGGGATTTTATCCCAAGAAAATAATCACTTTAGGGACATCACAAGGCAATTCGCTTTTTATGTTCTGTAAAGGAGTAATCACAAGGCAACTATTATTCTATTTTTATTACTCACGTCTTCCTCCACTGCTCACTAGTAATCTGTTTCACTGAACAACTATTTTTATAACTTAAACACCATGAAACACCCCAGATATCAAGTACCCCATTGAATTCATATTTAGCAAAGACCTATTGTTTCTCAGTTACTACATTATGTTTTCATGCACCAATTTTAGTGAAATGATTCAATAAAACTGATAAGAAAATAGTGGGTAAGACCTGGGAGCTAATTTTCCAACCTAAGGATTATGAAATATATTGATTCTATAAAATCTAATAAAAATAATTCTTTTTACTCCAATGTTTAGATGGATTATATTACCATCTGATCTTGAGGGGACCCTAGGAATAATATAAAAAATAATCAAGCTTTATTTATTTTTTTTAAAGATTTTATTTATTTATTTGAGACAGAATGAGAGAGAGAGAGCACATGAGAGCGAGAAGCAGGCTCCCCGCCGAGCAGGGAGCCCGATGCGGGACTCGATCCCAGGACTCCAGGATCATGACCTGAGCCGAAGGCAGTCGCTTAACCGACTGAGCCACCCAGGTGCCCCAATAATCAAGCTTTAAATAAATATATAAGACTTGGTAATAAGCATAGGAGAGATACAAAAACTTATTATTTGCTACATATTTTAAAAAGACCCACACCTTTAATATAAAGGGCCAATTAGCTAGCTGATCCCTTCCAAATACTTTCCTTAAAATGATTTCATAGTTTAAAAATAAATTTTCACTTAGGAAAGAATAATAACAAATCCTGAAAGAAACAAAAGTTAAAGATAAAATTTAGGAATAAAAGTCAAAAGATTCCAGAGGTTTCATATAATTTTTATAGTTTATAGATGTAAGAGAATTCAATGCAAGGCTATTCTGAAATTAGAAAGGCAAAATGTCATGTATATATAATTGATCAGATTTTCCAGTGTCTGTATTTCTCATCAAGTGTTTAAACACTTAGGAATGACTAAAAAGTTGGCTTTTTATGTTGACATAATGAGGTGAAAAGTGGATGGAAAAAAATCTCCTCAGCTTTAGTAAGGGCTTAAATTGTGTTGTTGAAGGAGTTGGGACAGTGATGGATGTTTTATGCCTATGAGTAGGATGGGGCATAGAGTGAAAAGTATGGGACTAAAGCCAGGTCAAACACTTAGAAGTAATTACTCTAGGGTCAGATCCAGATTCAGGCAGTGGTTCTGAATATTAAAAAGAGTCAGGGCTTTGAAAACCAATGAAGATGTAGTAATATCATGACTCAACTTAGATGGTCTTTGATATTGTGGCTTATTTACTAAGAATTTCCCTGATCTCACTCCAGTAATTCTGACCTTTCTTGACCCTTTTTTGTTTCATGCCTTTGTACACTTCTTTCCCTCTGCCTGGAATAGCCTGTCACTCTTTTCTGCTCAGATTTCTACTTAACAAGATCTAGCTTAAAAGAGCTTTGCTTTGTAAATCTTCCTTCACTCCATGGCAGTGATGGACATTCACTCTTCACTGCATGAAGAAATCTGCCTTTTTCCTAAATAAAAGCACAGACATATTACACTGTAGTATTTGTTTGTGGGTTACATTCCCACCTGGCTATGAGTTTCTAAGGGACAGAGGCTATGTCTTAATCTGTGGAATTTTGCAGGTTTTTGAGAAATGTGGAAAACTCATATAGATTAATGTAAAGTATACAAATGTTTTCTGGGATACATAGGACAGCCTAAGAAAAATACCAAGATAATAAATATGTTGAAATACGTCCAAGTTTTCTACTCTCTTTTTATACTTAACTGGTCATGTTTCCATTTAGCCAATACTGATATAAACATATAAGATAGATTCATACACTTTCAAACTATTGGGCGTGTAAATGACTAAAGTTCAGTCATTTAGTTAACTAGCGAAGGCAAATCAGCATTTTACTTCTGTTTTTGGCCAAACCTCACCAGTCTGTGTTTTGCAAATATGACTTTCATTTCCTTTCAACAGAATAATGTGTGGCAAAGGCCCAGGTCATTTTTAACTACTATTCTTTTCTCCTAATCAGTTTTCTTGTCCTCAGCCTCATTTTCCTTTAGTCAGTTCAGACATTTCCCATTGTTCATACCAATTCAAAATTATAACCTTCAACTCTGTTTTCTAAGGTAGCCACTCAGCAAATTCTTTTATTTCATATGTATGTTTTACATACTCTGTTTCTTTATATTCTTTGTTACATGCTCCCTCTATGACTATCCATTTATCACTTGATCCCTTTTCCAGAGCGATAACTTCTGCTACTAAATATGTCCTATTAAATGTCCACCAACTACCAAATCCAATAAAAAAATCTTATTTGGAACCATTTCCCTCATAAAGGAGAGAGAGTCAGAGAATAAAATATTCTAAAACATTACGGTTTTTTTCTATTCTATCTCTTACTCATGCACCATTCTGTCTTAGGTAATTTAATTTTGCTTCATGTTGGTAACCTGACCTGGGACTGTTGCACTTCCGTAACAGGAGGACATATTGAAAAAGCTTGTTGGATAAGAATTTGTGAGGGAATCTGTGGATTATTGTCTAGCTTGGAAGTCTTCTTATAAAGCCATATTTAGGTTGAAATCGAGCACAAGTTCAACCCTACTTGGCAACAGTGAATGTCAGATCAACATCAGGTATAAAGTCAACATTGTCTATTTGAAAATAAAAAGGAAGTATTAGCTAAAAACAGCTTCACATAATAGAAGTTGGATCTTCATATTAGGATCCACAGACAATTTTGTTTATGAAAATACTACTAGTGGGGCACCTGGGTGGCTCAATTGGTTAGGCGTCTGCCTTTGGCTCAGGTCATGATCTCGGGGTCCTGGGATGGAGCTCCACGTTGGCAGGCTCCTTGCTCAGCAAGAAGTCTGCTTCTCCCTCTGCCCCTCCCTCCCCCTGCTCCTGCTTTCTCTCTAATAAATAAATAAAATCATTTAAAAAAATGAAAATACTAGTTATCTTGTTGCTTTTATAAAGAAATCCATACACTTTTTATGTATGATTAAATTATATGTTCAAATATATAAACTAACTCCCTAACATCCACATAATATGTATGATAGACTTTTAGGTTTGTTAATATAATACAGAATGAGGAATAAGTCTGAATAAAATATAATACATAATCTAATTTTTATCAATTTTAATAATGGCTTCCTTAAATCAATTCAGACATTTCCCGTTGTTAGTACCAATTCAAAATTACAATGCTCAACTCTGTTTTCTAAGGTAACTACTCAGCTACCTTATGTTTAAAATACATGGTAATGAAAAAGAATTAAAAGTTCAGTGGGAAAGGTAGGGAAAAGATTTAGCATTTATTAAGAACTTATTACACATCACAGCCAGTGTTGGATACCTTTACCTACATTAATTCTTTGGATCTTTGAGTACTACTGAGGGAGAGAGTATTTTTCCTGCATTTCACACGGGAGCAAAGGAAGCTCTGTGAAGAGTTTTCCCTGGCAATATGGGGCAGTCAGTGTTAAGGCTGAGACCATTTCAGCCACTGGGCTCTACTACACTACATTACACAAACTCATGGGGGAGTTTGGTTTAACATTTATGACTTAAAAAGTTGCTTGATTTTCATATTGTTGTCTTGAAAAAAGGTCATTGGACCAGTCTGACTTAAGATAGGGTTGCTAAGCATCAGGCAATAATATAATTGAACTTGATTTCTCCCTTTGGGAAAGGATGGATTAACATCAGCCATCTTCCGGCTCCCTGCTCAGCGGGAAGCCTGCTTCTCCCTCTCCCACTCCCCCTGCTTGTGTTCCCTCTCGCTGTCAAATAAATAAAGTCTTAAAAAAAAAAAATCAGCCATCTTCCCTCTTATCATAAAACATACACTAAATTTTGTCAAATATTTGCATAATTAACAGACATCTATTTCAAATTAATGATTAGTGAACATTAGTTTACCTAGAAGTGTTTTGAGATGCTATAAGAAATAGTTTAATTTCTTCAGTGCTTTAGTTTTATAAATAGATATACAGTCTGTAAACTCTTCAGTAAACATAATGAAAACTTTCTGAATTATCATGAAATTATCATTTTAATGTTAATCATTATTACAATAAATTAAAAGGATATTATATATGTATCTTATTTCTGGAAAATAGGTCCTTCAAGTCTATTAGAAGACTAACTTATTTAACTTATATCACAGAAATGTTACATAGATGAAAGAAGATTAAAGTTAACAAAGGTAACAGAAATTCCATGTATCCTTTCTACTATTTTCTCATTTATTTGAACAAATAGAATCTATGTATGTAACTCAGTTGGTAGTTTTACTATTGACTTAGTGAGCCATATATATACAACTTCCTGAGTAATTTCAAATGAGTAAACATATTCATATCTGGAACATCCAAATAGTCTTATAAATGTTCGGTCAAGAACAGATGATACTTTGCTGATAGCTGAGAGTTCTAATCCCTTAGAATACTAAACAAGTGCTCCTTTTGGCCCATATGGAATAAATTTATCAGTTTAAATTAAAATGCAAAAGCTTCTACTTTCCTGCTATAAATTTTCAAAAAATCATTTTTTGGACCCAAAGTACATTGCTTTTATTCACATATTACCTTACAGTTTGTAGATTATATATTGAAACTTCAAACCCCTCATCAGTAACTTAAGCACCTCAATAGTCACTAACCAAGTAGGTTGCCTAAGGGAAGAAAAAAAGAGAGAGAGAGAGAGAGAGAGAACTCTGTGGTGTGTGTGTGTATTTATATAAATCAGTGCATATTAGTATTATTTATAGGAGTTGATTCTTGAAAAGCCCAAAGAGAATAAGAATCTTCATGACCAGAAGAAAGTAAGTGCCTAGAGTAAAGTCTGTCTTTGTGGAGGCAGGGTCAGAAATGTTATAGTATGTCTTATTATGAATAGGATAACTATGCATTTTTATAATTCCACCAATTAGGGGTGCCTAGGTGGCTCAGTCTGTTAAGCATTGGACTCCCGGTTTCTGCACTGGTCATGGTCTCTGGGTCGTGACATCAAGCCCTGTGTTGGGCTCCTCACTGGGCAGGGAGTCGGCTTGAAGATTCTTTCCCTCTGTCCCTCCCCCCACTCACAAGCATGCACATGTGCATGCTCTACATCTGAAACCAATGATGTTCTATATGTTGGCTAATTATATTTAAATTAAAAAAAATTAATAAAAATAATTCCACCAATTATTCTCTTTTCTTTGTATCATTGTTATTAGAACATATAAATTGTTGGCCATTCTCCCAGAAAAAATTCCTACACTTATAGGTCTTATTTTTCATTTAATGTTATGCTCAAATTTCAAAATTTACAGCAAAATTATTGAAGTTCTGCCTTGATGCTTACTTAAAACAAGAATGTTTCCATGTGATTATTAGATTATCAGTACTATTTATTGGAAAATGATGTATGACTCATTTTTTAAAATTATTTTTCTATGAGACAAATAGTGAATTTTAAAGTTTATTATTTGGAAAGTTCAAGAAAGATAGATCTTCTAATTGCATTATTTCCAAAACATGAAAGAACATAACTGTTTTAGTTTCTATTGTTATGTAACAAGTTATCACAAATTCAGTGCTGTAAAACAACACAGTTCTTTTTTTTTTTAAGATTTTTATTTATTTGACAGAGACACAGTGAGAGAGGGAACACAAGCAGGAGGGAGTGAGAGAGGGAGAAGCAGGCTTCCCGCTGAGCAGGGAGCCCAATGCAGGGCTCCATCCCAGGACCCCGGGATCATGACCTGAGCCGAAGGCAGACACTTAACGACTGAGCCACCCAGGCGCCCCTAAAACAACACAGTTCTGTAGGTAAGAATCAAATTCACATGATTAAATTCTCTGCTCAGTGTAGCACAGGCTGAAGTCAAGTTGTATGATAGTCTAAGTTCTCATTTGGATACTGAGATGGGGGAATCCATTCCCTAGTTCTTTCTAGTTGTTACTAGAATTTAGTTCCCTGTAGTTATAGGGAACTCTTTTTCCTTGATAGTGGCTAGCTGGGGGACACTCTCAGCTCCTGAAAGCTGTCTACAGTTTCTACCACTAGGCCCTCTCTATCTTCGAGTCAGAAATGGTGCTTTGAATCCTTCCCTTGCTTCCAATCTATGACTTCCTTTTGTGTCCCCCACTGAAGAAAATTATTTACTTTAAAAGGGCTCATGTAATTAGGTAAGCCTTCCTGGATTACTTCCCCATCTTGAGTTCAACTCTGCTCTATAACATAACCCAATCATGGGAGTAAAATCCATCATTTTACAGTCCCAGGGAGCTGCAGTACAACAAAGGTTGGAAATCTTAGAGGGCATCTTAGAATGCTACCACTGAAAGGAATCATAGAGATTCTAGAGCTTTTCAAATTCCACAGCTTCTCAAAAGTGAAGCTTTTAATGCCATTTTAAATATAAAACACTAGTGAGAATCATTCATAAAAGGTATCAGCTTTGGAACTCTTCAAAAATTCCAAAAGGAGAGGATGTGTATTACTCTACTTATACCTTTATGTGACTTTTTTTTTTTAATTTTTTATTTATTTATTTGAGAGAGAGAGAGAGAGAGAGAGAGAGAAACAGCATGAGGGGGGATAGGGTCAGAGGGAGAAGCAGGCTCCCCGCTGAGCCGGGAGCCCGATGTGGGACTCGATCCCAGGACTCCGGGATCATGACCTGAGCCGAAGGCAGTCGCCCAACCAACTGAGCCACCCAGGCGCCCTTTATGTGACTTTTTAATCACTGCACAAGAGAAGCATATAACAAAAGAACCCCAAACCAAAAGTACACATTTGTTTTGTCTTGTGAGTCTTTGAAAGGAATTAAAACAAACAAAAAACTAATAACTTTTTTTCTATTGTTTTCACACTGGTAGATTTTTCCCCCTAAGTATATGTGTGATTCTAGCAATAAAGATATAAAGATACTGTTTTGGGTTTGTTTGTTTTTTTTTTTTTTTTAGATGATTGTTTGTTTTCCTCTAAGAACTGCATTTATTTCCTGACATCATCATCATCATCATCATCATCATCATCCCGTACTCCAGTAAGGGCCATGATGAATCTTTGTGTCAAAGTCTTTCCCACTCAATAGGGGGCCATTAGAGAAGACCTGTGTTGGGTAGAAATGTGTAGGTCCTTGAATTACCACCTTGCTCTGTCATTGGCTGAGGGACATGTAAGAAGGATATGACTTCAGCTTAACAGATGAAATGGACTCTTTAGTTATCAAGAGCTGTCAGCCAGAAGCTAACCTCACTCTTTGAAAAGAGTTCTGAGAGATCACCTCAGTTTGTACCATACTTACAAAACAATCTAACTTCCATGTGTAGTGTTTACACTGAAGCTACCTGCATAGAAGTCTGTTGAAACAGTGACATGATAATAAGATATATACATGTGTTCTTCTAGTATGTACCAATAAATATTTGCTTCAGGATCTGCCAAAACTCATTCTTGTAGTTTATGAAGGGTAAGTTACAATGATTGGCCATGTTACATTGTGAGGAAAGTAGGAAGTAGTCCTGGATTTAAAAAAAAAAAAAAAAAAAGTTATGTTGTACAAATTCATACTTTATGGATATCAGTTAAGGGCATAAGGAATTCGGACATACTGAGGTGTGATTGGCCAATAGAAGAGATGGAGAAAATTGTTCATATCCCAATGAAATAGGCTTGATATTAGGAATTTGGAGGTGGACTTTCCAAAGCAGCCTAGACAACTAAAACAAATGTGGCTTTATGGACCAGCTACACCTACATAGAAAGAAGAAAAAGTAGAGTTATAAGAAAGTTGTGCAAATATTGTGAAATGATGGGGTTGACCTAACATAATCATGTATGCCCTGTCAGAAGGAATTTTGCTTGCAGTGAGAAGAACTGACTACTTAAACAGAAAATTTCAAAACTGACACTTGGCTCATCCATCTCCTTAATGCAGAGGACATGAGTGTCTGTGTACATTTCCTTTACTTGCTCTAAAATTCACAGAAGCCCAAGAGAGTCATGAAGGGACCTCAGCAATATCATTATTGCTACCTGTGCATGAACTGCCTGAGTTTGTTCAAAGGAAATTTATAGATGAAATAGTTCTGGAATCCTGTAAGCTGCTCTGATCTTTATTAATTCTGGTTTATGTTGGACTAAATTTTATCTATAAAAGAAAGGTTGTTACAGTCAAATTACTATGATGATAATGACCAGAAAGAACAAGGATCCCCTTAACCTATAACAGGAAGAAAAGAAAGACTTGCAAAATTAATGGTTTAAAGCATTTATGTATTAACAACCTAGGGAAGAGGCTGGTGTTTTTATAGATTCCTGGTTATAGTATTAGGAATAACAAACTGGCAAATCTAAAATGGCAGATAACAAAGACATAAAAATTCCCCAATGACCTCATGCAATTTCTGAGAGCGTTACAGAGTTGGCTAACTACCTCACTTACATCTCCTAAAGTGAGACCTCAGTTTCACCCCTGCTGATCCCTCTGCTCCAGTTTCTATTTTCTTTAATTGGAAAGTCAGGTAGTGACTCTGGTTTTGGAAGGAATCCAAGATACTCATGCATAAACTACTGTGCTTTTTAAAAAACAAAAACCTAGAGCAATAACTCTTGAGAATCTTTAACCTTTACATGATATTTGTAAAGAAATAACATTAGGATAATTAGTACAGAATATAAATATTTGAAATGTGACAATACACAAATATCCTTGCATGGAAGCACTGGACACTTAAAGATGAGTTGTCGGGGCAGATTTTTAGAGAAAAGAAATGAAGTGAATTCACTTTCCACCAATAAACTAGAGAGGTAGGGCTCATCTACTGCAAAGCAGATCTGTGATTAGGAAATAATGGCGTTTGGGGAATATGGGTGGCTGATACTGAGAAGGAAAGACAGGGCAGGGACAACCCATAAATCTACACAATGGAAGCTGTTTTCCTAAGCACTAAACTAGAAATAAACTAGAAATCTCTTTTTGAAGTTGTTTTTTGTCTTTTTTTTTTTTTGGTGCAAAATGGTAGTTTATTAAAGCACTGGGGCAGGACCCGTGGGCAGAAGGAGCTGCTGCACTGTGGCTGTGAGGGGTGGCTGATTATATACCATGGGGCTGGGGAAGATAAGGGAAAGGGGAGGTTTCAAAAGAACTTTCATGTGCTAAAGAGGACCTACAAGATACCAGAGGCCTTGCCATTGTCAAGTAAAGGTTGTTTTTCCCCTCTAGCAAGGCATTAACATCAAGATAGTTGGGAGATTCCTGGAAGAATGTCACACATGTCCCACCCAGGAGTGGGGGTTGGGGGAAGGTTACAGGGTGTCAGATTATGCTTTGTCTTCAGCCAGCCTTCTGCTCCCTCATCATTTACTCCCTGAACAATTTTGACCCTTAAATCTTTAAGGTTGTTGAAGGTGGAAGGAGTCATCTTCTGTAACTTCTTCCTGCTGGATAGGGGCGTAGAGATATCCCTGCCTATGGGTCAACATTGGTCAGTTGGGGCTTATATAGATACAGGCTTTTTTTTTTTTTTTTTTTTAAGAAGTTTGTCACTTCTGGATTATTAAGGGAAAAACATGTGAATGCAGTACCAAATAAAATCCAATAAATCAAAATTGATTTAGATGTATACAGTAAGAGCAAAGTTTAGAGGAAAAAGAGAACTCAATGAATGACCCAGGCAACAGGATCTATTAGAAATCTCAAAAGAGCAAGATCTTTTTCAGCAGGAATGGACAAGCTGTTTTATAGAGAAGGTTTGGGTAAAACTAGGCTTAAAGAGGGTGCCTGGGTGGCTCAGTCGTTAAGCGTCTGCCTTCGGCTCAGGTCATGGTCCCAGGATCCTGGGATCGAGTCCCACATCAGGCTCCCTGCTCGGTAGGAAGCCTGCTTCTCCCTCTCCCACTCCCCCTGCTTGTGTTCCTGTTTTCGCTATCCCTCTCTCTGTCAAATAAATAAATAAAATATTAAAAAAAAAAAAAAAAAAAAAAAAACTAGGCTTAAAGAGAGGATTAGAAATTCTAACAACCAGAAATTTTTAAGGAAGTGGTTTGTATGGTAAGTAAAATAATAGCTTCCAAAAGATGCCCATGTCCTAATGCTCATCTCCATGTAGATGTCCTAATCTCCTAGTTAATAAATCTAATGTTTATGTTCAGTGCATGGTACTGTTATGTTTGATTACATAATTAAGGGCTTACCTCTACACCAACCTAGCTAGGTGGAAATAGTAGATAAGGAGTCAAGGTTTGGAGAGTTTATTTTCTACAAAGTTCCCAGCGTCAGTCTTTGAACCTAGGTATGCATGTTTCTCAACTTATCACTTTGCTGCCTTACTGCCTTTAACTGAATGTCCCAGGCCCTATATTAGATGTTTGGACGATCTGGATTGTTTGGGGTTGTGCAATTTCCAGGAACATAGGATTCCCCTGCTGTCAGCAGTGAACTGTAGCCTTTGAGGGAATTACACTCCGAAATTTGAGAAACTAATTTCATATACAAAGCTTGGGTGATGTCCCTTTCTCTGAAAAATATTTCTCTCATTTCAACAGAATCTTAAAAGACTTCCATGTTTCAAAATTTAAAAAACAAAACAAATAACCTTTTCCTTTATCAGATGAGCAGAAGAAAGCTAGGTTAATATGTCTAGGATTAAATAACACATCTGTTGTAAATCTATAAAGGAGGGAGCTTCTCTAAATCATACTTTGGTTGTCCCTTAATTTTGTGGTATATGTATGCTGACATCTACTAAAGTTAGATCTCTGGGAAGAACTGAGTTGGGAGGGAAAGGGAACACAAATGACATTTCCCTTTGATATTTTCCTTGCGTAAGACCTTGGAACAAGCCGTTACCTTTCCACAGCTCTACAGCAACCTTTATTTTACATGCAATGCATGTTCAGTAAGAGGTTCAGAAAGAGGAAGCGATTAATGATACTTCTGTTAGTGACAAGAAGCTGCATCTGTCTCTTTTAAAAAATGTTTCTTCTTTTACAAAGTGATGAGGTTAAATGAGGTAATCCCTAAAACTTTTTTTTTTTTTTTTTTTTTGTCATCTGAAATGTCTTTGTACTGCACACCACAACTATCAGAGAATATTGAAGTGTCTGAAGGACAGGTGTGTCTCTGATCAAACAGATTGGAGCATAAACATTGTGTTGAGTTGTACCAAAACCTCCAGGCCACTGCAAAACAGACTTGGGAAAATCACAAGAGATGGAAGGAACGGCTCACCAGGAAGAAAGCAGACGGTCTGAAATCCCTGGTTTCAATGTCTCACCCCTCTGAATGAAATGACTTCAGCATTTAGATTCCAGAGTTGTTTTTGCATAATGTGGCTATAGTGTTCCTTTTTCCTTTCCAATTTGAAAACTTAAATCCCTTATTTTGAAATGGTGGAACGAAATATCAAGTCAGAAAGAATTTTTCTTTTTTGCAATATATCAGTTGCCATTGACAATTAGGTTCTTTACATTCTGTTATGCCACAGCAAACCATGTATATGAGTATTTTAGTTCACATAATGACTAACCTATTCCATTAATGTTAATAATGTTACATAATGGAAATGTAGTTGTATAGGTTGTCCTTGGTTTATAGACATTACTTTCTATAAGTGAACAGTAATTATTGGCTATATAATTCCAAACTCTTCAGATGTCATTCTGGTGAAAATATAAACATAAATGTCACATGTTATATACATTTATTTAAAAATCCTCTGATCTTGCAGAGGATATAGAAGAAGAGGAACCTCATAAAAGAATGACACAATTCTCAGAAATTACATAAAATTGAAAAGGAGTACTTACAATAAAACAGATGGCTACAGAAGCAGCTGTGTGGTATCATTTCTGAAGTGTGTTAGACACATATATGGATGGGAATATGGAGTGTGTGGGGGGGAGAGAACTGTGACTGAACATGGAAATAAGAAATTGATGGGGTTTTGGCTTTTCTACCATGAGATTAAAACATGAGGGCCAGGGATTCATTTACCTTCAAGTACTTTCCTAACCACAAAATGAAGGGGGAATGTTACCCTTACATAAACTTTGCTTTAAAAATGCACTGTAATAGCTTTCCCATTTTCTGTTTATTTAAAATCATTCTATTGTCTGGATTTTTTTTTTTTTTTTTTTTTTTTTTACAAACCCCTACATGTATTCCACATTTACAATGTTTGGGAGCCACTGATTATGATGGCTCACGGGGTGCCCAGATATTGGCTTAAATATTATTTCTGGATGTGTCTATGAGGATGTTTTTGGATGAGTTTAACATTTGAATTGGTAGACTGAGTTAAACAGATTGTTCTCTCCACAGTGGGTGGGTCGCATTCAATCTGATGAAGGTCTGAATAGAAAGAAGAGTAAGAAAGAGTTATTTGTCTTGGCCTAATTATCTCCAAGCTGGAACACTGTCTTCTCCTGTCTTTGGAATTGGAACGGACTATACCATTGGCTATCCTGGGTCTGGACTTCTCTGCTTCCATATCACATGAGCCAATTTCTTATAATGAATCTCTCTCTCTCTCTCTCCCTCTTTTTAAGATTTATTTATTTATTCTAGTGAGAGAGAAAGAGAGAGTGTGTGAGCAGGGGGAGGGTCAGAGGGAGAAAGAGAGAATCCTCAAGTAGACTCCCTGCTGAGCGGGGATCCCAACATGGGGCTTGATCTCAGGGCTCTGAGATCATGACCTGAGCCAAAATTAAGAGTCAGATGCCCAACCGACTGAGCCACGTAGGCACCCCATGAATCTCTTTCTATACACACATAAAACACACACACACACACACACACAGCAGGCATACACTACTGGTTCTATTTTTTCTGGAGAGCTCTAATACACAGTTCAACATTTACTCTTGTACTCTTCCTTTCAGAAATTTTGTAGTAAATCATATAAGGCATATAAGATTTATTAAAAGGCCAATGAATGCAAGTTCACTAATGGCTTCCATGTGGAAACTAAGATCCATCATATGATTAAGCATAGACCCTTCCCTTGTTTTTTTTTTCTTTGTTTTTTTTTTAAGATTTTATTTATTTGACAGAGAGAGACACAGTGAGAGAGGGAACACAAGCAGGGGGAGTGGGAGAGGCAGAAGCAGGCTTCCCGCCGGGCAGGGAGCCTGATGCGGGGCTCGATCCCAGGACCCTAAGATCACGACCCGAGCCAAAGGCAGATGCTTAACGACTGAGACACCCAGGCGCCCCCCCTTGTTTTTCTTTATTGTTGTTTTGTTTTAGCTTCTCAGCAATTAGATGATATGTAGGAAAAATGTCTTACATCCTTGGTTCCTCAGTGATTAAATTGAGTAAAATTCCTTGCCAAGTCACATTAGACACACAGCATTCATCAGACACAGACATCATTCTTGTATAGAATGAGCCACTAAATTTTTGGGATTTGTTACCATTGCATAAGGTAACCTATGCTGGCTGCTAAATTCCTAGCATACTCATGCAATCTATTATATGCTGGATTTTATTACAGTTTATTTTTGTAATAATACTAAGAATTGCTAGAAACTTTGCAGATACTAGAATACAAAGTTTTTCATTTTTTTTAAGAAATATTAACTTACTGAAACTCACTGAAGGTGATAGAGTTGGTAACTAAACTCAAGTCTGCCTGATGTACTTTCTAATACGCCCTAATTACATTTGTTTTTGCTAATACGCCCTAATTACATTTGTCACTTCATAACTGCACAAAGGTTTGTGGTTGAATATTTTTTCCCTCTTTTTCTCTTTTTGTTGTAATTGAAGTTACTTTTCATTGAGATTTGAGAGATGAAGTGCAATTTTAGTATTTTGACCCTCAAGACAGTATACTAGACTGTCATTAAGGCATTTGTCAAAGTCATTCATAAAATTGTAATAAATATCATGAAGAAATATAGACTTCCAAAAGTGCAATAAATTAAATGCACAACTGTTTCCAAAGGGTGTGCCCCAAAGTTACTGGTCCATAAATTCCACCCAGTGAAGTGCATGAGCTTGAAGGACAACCTCTCAATCAGCCTCTTTGCACGATGGAAAACTACCTTGTCTGTTGGTTGTAAGGATTAAAGATAATGTAGGTAAATTATTCAACCTAGCAGATAATACAACCTCAATAAATTTTAAAATAATATCTTAAAAAGAAGAAATAAAGGCAAAAGAGAACAAGGTAGAAGAGGTGGAGCCAAAGCTCAGTCTTTGGGGCTGCCTTACTCAAAGCTTTTAAGATGACTAGAATCCTGAAGGTATGCCACATTATTTTTGGACAATTCACAAATATGAACATGTGCAATTTGTTAAAAACATTTCTCTAGATATACGGGGTAATAGGGACCAAAAGGGGGTGTGGCTAAAAAAAATAACAAAACCAAATGAAAATAAGAACTAAATAGACACAGACAGAAAGCATTAAAGAGCCCAAGATGGAAATAAAAGGCACACTGGGCTTAGAACAGAACAACTAAAATACTGTGTCCACTAAAATGTGTTGTGTTTGAAGAGGGCTTTGAATGTGAAAGTAAGCAGGTGCACAGCATTGTGAAATTTGTCATGAAGGAACTAAAGATGTTTTATTTCAAAATAAAGAAAAGCTTTAGGATGGGTATGATTGTGGTCTTCCAATATATTAAAGGGATCCTGAAGAAAAGGTTCTTTTTTTAGCTTCAATGAACAAACAATTTAGGAAGTAGTGTTTGCTGTTCATTCAAAGGGAACATTTCTTAAATGTTAGAGTTAATGGGATCCTAGGAAAATAGTCATCGTGAAATATGTTGTCTCATAGAGTGGTGAATTCCTTGTTAAAGACAGGATCAAAAGTTGCTCTTCTGCCTTCTTGTGGGATCAAAAAGCGAGATCAGTATCCACTGGGAGACTGGGCCAGTTGATATTTAAATATCCTTTACACTATGAAATAACATGATGACCCTTCCATATACTTCTGTTAGACATTACTCACAGATTCATCAAACATTTATCAAGCAGGTACTATGCGTAAGGCACTATAAATTGATGTTATACGTTCATCATCTCATTCAACTTATGAAGAAGATAACATCTTTTTAAATTAGGAAAGTAAGGGATAGAGAAGTTAAACAATGTGTGCGTGATCACAAGCTACCAATACAAATTTCCCCATGTAGAAATCCTAGCATCAGGATTCTAAAATTTGGGTTTTTCCCTGCTCGGCAGGGAGTCTGCTTCTCCCTCTGACCCTCCCCACTCTCATGCTCTCTCTATCTCATTCTCTCTCTCAAATAAATGAATAAAATCTTTAAAAAAAATAAAAATAAAAATAAAAATCAGACCTAAGGTTCAGGAGACTTATTTGAATGTTATTTGAATGAGTTGTGTCTCTCAGATTGCTAATATCTCATACTACAGTTTTCTTCTCTAATTAAGTGACTCAACACTATAAAATCTGCTTTTTGAAATGACTGAACACTTCAGGATGTGGTTTTCTTACCCTTTTCTGAGAAAAAAAAATCAAGCTGCGTGGCCCATGTGATGAAACAATGTGGATAATGTTCATATGGAAAGGTGTAAGATAAAAGTGTGAGAATCATTGTTAGATAGTTCCAGTGATGAACCTGGCACTTTCATACTATCTAAATGCACTTTTAAAAATTTTGAGGAACCCATTATTTTGTTTTAAACAGCAAATCTCTCTTAACTACTGGCATAATACTGTCAGATCCTTTCTGATGAATCAGCAGTCACACTGCCAGTACATTAAACAGCATTTTGTATATGAGAAGAGACAGAAAATAATTCTGTTGACGATAACCAAGTAAGCAATATAATCTTGGAGACAGATCATTTGTATTATTTAAATGAGGATTCTAAACCTGTAATACCACATAGCTTTGCTGTTTAAACAGCAAGAAGTATTCTATGCTTCATGGATATGTAAGTATAGGTATTTAGAAATATCTGGAGTATACATTTATGGATGTATCACCTGCATTCCTATGTGAGTGAAGTTGTGAGCAGAGTCAGCCAGAGTTCAAGGCACATGAGCATTTCTCATGCAACCCTATTCTAAAGCAAAATGATGCTTTCTAGGGCCAAGATCTCCTTTTGTGTTTATCAACCCAGGATGAGGAGTATCCCTCTTACTATGAATAAGTCAAACTTATAATCAAATTCAATTAAAATTATTTTCTACACATTTATTATTTTAACATTTATTGTACTTATTTAACTGAGACCGAAAATCTTTGGACAGCATCCTGTGACTTCTATATTTGGAATTTATGAAATTCAGTAAAGATATTCCAATAAAAGCCTGGTCAAGTTTTTTTCGTGAATGGGCTGACACTTGGGGGCCAGAAATGTTCTGTTATCCAGGACTCACTGCTGTGGGATGGGGAGTTTACTATGGATGTTAGTACTAAGAGCACTGGTGTAGCTCCCACTTTCAACCTGTCACCATGACTGTTGCAAAGGTGTCCGATGGTGCTCTGATCAATAAGACATGCTATGAAAGGGCCTCCCACTTGCAGCGTTCCCAGTACTGCCCTCGTCTGCCCCTTCTCACCACCACTCCCCACTTTTTACACCCCTCTCCTTCCCATACACACACATAGACCATTTTTATTTGGGGGGCCATTACCCCACACCCCTAATTGCTGCCAAAAGCACATGGGCTGGGGCCTGGTCTGGATTGACAGACATCTCCCCCTCCCCAAACCCTCACTGTGTGTGGATGGAAAACTTTTTTTTTTTTTTTCTGAATAAAAAAGTTTCTACTAACAATAACAACTATATATAAAATGAATGGATCAAGTTATCAAGAGAAAATTCTCCCAAGAATTACATTTCTTATTTGTAACACAATCTTAGAAAATGGCAGACCTCAAAATAAGATAAAACGTGTTAGTTTTTGAGAAAGAAAAAGCTTGGCACCGGGAGACATTTTTTTTTTCCTTCACATAAAAACATTACATGACAGCTTATTGAATAGCATGAAAAAAATGACCACAATAATCAAATATTTAATTTTCAGGAAAAATACATCAGCCAAAATTTGATTTTAGTGCCAATCTCCCTTCAGCAAGCCTTCATTTCTTCCTAACATTTTACTCTCTTTAAAAATAAATAGATAGGGCACCTGGGTGGCTCAGTTGTTGGGCATCTGCCTTCAGCTCAGGTCATGATCCCAGAGTCCTGGGATGGAACCCCCTGATGGGCTCCCTGCTCAGCCGGGGGCCTGCTTCTCCCTCTCCCACTCCCCATGCTTGTGTTCCCTCTCTAGCTGTCTATCTCTCTGTGAAATAAATAAAATTTTTAAAATAAATAAATAAATAAATAGTAAAATATGTGCTCATTTAAGGTATGGTCTGCACTGTTAACATTTCCAATTGGCTAATCTTCGATATGGGAAGCTGCTCTGTGCATTCCGGGATATTTAGCAGCACCTCTGGCTTTTACATCCCAGATGCCAGTGGCAGCCCTTCAGTCATGACAATCAGTAATGTCTGCAGACATTGTCAAATGGCCCCCTGAGGGCTGAAATCCTCCTAGGTTGAGAACCACTGATTTAAGGCCACCAAAGTCTACATGTCCTTCCTCATGCTAGCTGAAATTACCCTTCTGTTTTTCTTCCCCATTGAGCTTCCTCTATTCCTTTTGCCTCCATTATAATTTAACTCTTATTTCTTTAACTTTATGGGAGTTACCAAAAACATTTATTTGAAAGAGTTACATAAGAGCACCTCTTCCTCCTACTACTGTGGACCCACATCAGAACACAGAGCCTAAGAGAGGATGGAGACTATATGCCCCCTGTCGTTCACCCACCAGACACGGTGTACTTATGGAGAACACTAACTGTACAAACTTCCCTGGTGCTCTGTTTATAATATTATGACATGCCATTTATAAATGAATCATGTAGAACTTAGAAATTAATGTCTCATGGTGACAACATAATAATGGGTGGCTGTGTTCCCAGGCCAGTCTTCAAAAGTCAAATTACCTATAAATCAGTTGAAATCTCTGAATGGTGATCTCTTCCATTTTAAGATCTGGTAACAGGAATCCATGCAGTAATGTTTTAAATAAATACATGGAACAGAAAGACAGTGGATTTTCCTTCCTCTGATTCAATTTGATAAACGATAAAATCAATATAGCCTAGGTTTTATATCTATGCCACTTATTCGACTCCCTAAAACTTATATTTATGGAAATCCCCTGAAGTTATTCTATGCTTTTTCTCCACACATGAGAATATATCTTCCCTTAGGGACACTAGATTTAAAGAAATGTCAGTTAGCCAGCAAAGGGAGTCAAATATAGACTCTTAATCCCTATACATAATACTAGTTAAGAAATATATTAATAAATATGTTTGTTGACTGCGTATGTTCACAATCATGTGCATGATAAAGAGATGATTTTTTAACCCAAAATTCTGTCTTTTTTGAAAAGCAGAGTGATATTAAGTGCCTATTTAGATAGAAGTCAATATACCTGGTATGATGGTGACCACAAAGGTGGTCAAGACATGATTCATGCCCTTAGGAGTTTTTGAAATTTAGAGAAAGATTCATAGAAGTAACTACAGAAATAAAATAACATTACTAGGAGAAGGTTCTTTATGAAGACATATCCTGTGAATAATTATAGTAGACTGAATAGTTATGCACATCTCTTTCACCTCCTATACATTCTAAGTGTAACTGGCCTAATTATGTACTGCTCACCCATATATTTAGCTCCCATATGCTGATTATGCAAAAACAGAATTAAGTTAACCAAAGAGAAATGAAGCATTTAAGCATTATATTCACCTGCTAACCCTTTTCTACAAAAAGTCCTCTTGGAGTTATAGTATGATGAAGATGTTATGTTACCTCTGCTTGAAAACTTGCAGTTGAAACAGGATAAAACCTTGGATTGGTGTTATGTCTCTACCCCTGTAACTTAACACTACCTAAGGTCTTTTTTCTCCTTTAATTTTGCAGAAAGTCTAATTAGGATTATTATTTTTTTTATTTAAAATGTCATGAAATTTGCTGAATTCACCAAAACCTGGTACTTCCTATAATATTAAGGAAAATTAATTTGCCCTTATTTTCTTATAAGAAATTAGGATATGTGGTTGAGATTGCCAGATTGCCTATTGTCTCCTGATAGCCACTGAGCCATTGTCTACTTTTTTTTTTTGTTTTTTAGCTGAAGACATGATTCCTAAGACTATAGATTATATTTCCCATACTCCCTTAAAGCTAGGTATACACATGTAAACATTCCTGGAAAAAGGTTTTAAGTCTAAATAGTATATGTAATATGTAGCAGTGGTTGTTAATGAGAAAGTTTGGTATCTATTCTTAAACCTTTCTCTTTACCCTGTGGGAAGTGATGACTGGAATACAGTCAACTATTGTTAGCCTAGAACTTCTAAATTCCCAGGGCCAGGTTAACAGCTGTGTGCTGGGAATGGAAACCTGATCTAGGACACCTTTGGAGCTCATACCAGCTTTGGACTAATTAATTCTGTACTATTTTTACTTGTAGGAAAGATTCTGTTTAAAACATTGACTTTTTTCATTTTTTTCAAGTGGTATATAATCATAAGACAGGCAGTTTGCCTAGCCATGAAAAGAGCAGGCATCTTAGAAACAATTCTTTCAAGTGCTAGAATTACCTTTGGCTTAGGGCTCTAACTCTCTCCTTAGAGTGGGAAACGTCATGGAGCAGGCTCTTAATACCACATGTATAACTTTGTTCAATGGCTGAGGTGATTGGTCTGAAAATGCTGATATAAATGTGAAGGTAATAGTTTCATAAAGCCTAAATATTAATAGTGAATATTAATTGTGGAACTTTTGTTTCAGGCAAGTCAATTCCAGTACCCTGAAATTCTTCAACACAGATAAAATAATAACTCCTTGTATAAAGGAAATAAAAAGGTTTTGAGTAAGCTGCCAAATAATAACAATGAGAACAAACTAAATTCACTGAATCCTCCCTAAATTCCTTTCTCTGTACCAGCCAACACCAATGATGTTCTTTACATCATTTATGTTTTAGATCCTTTACATAGTAGTCAGTTAAGAATAGGAAATATTACAATACCAGTTAACAGAAAAGGAAACCGTTTTAGGAAAGGTAAATCACTTAGTTAGACTCATAATAGCAGTCAATTATAGAGCCAGAATTCAAGTTATAACCTATAATAATACTAGTTAATAATCTTATCTCGCTACCTTCTAGGTCTACTTCCTTTCACCTCTTCTATTTCTCACCCTGCTCTCCCTAGGTCTGATAGTTCAAGGCACCATCCCCAAATGTTGATGGAGCAATTGTGTTTGGATATTGGGCTTTTCTGTGCTCATCATGCCATATCAGTGTCTGCCCATATGACACATACCACTTTCACCAGAAAGCAAACATGAGAAATGTAACAGCAGAGACTTCCCAGGGCAGATGACAAATTTGCCCTTATGATCTTATACATTCCAAATTTAAGTGTACAATAGTCATTATGACAAGATTGTATGGTAGGTCAAGAGATAGTCCCTTTGCCCAAGATAGAGTCACTTCATATTTGAAAGGAGTTAAGGTCATGTAAAAATAGGAAACAAAACATTTATAACCGCAGATTACCTAAGATCCAGACTTCACTGTACTTATACTCATCTGGATGCTTGATTTATTTTGTATTAGGAACTTATCTGTTCTAATAATATCAGTAGCTCCTATCGGTAAAATCATATCTTTAGAAGTGACATTAAATTACTTCCTGTCTCATCAGGCCTAGAGATATGTTTAAAAATAATGTCATACATAGTCTAAGAATCTTCCTCAAAACTAAAAATATTTTGCAGTAGTGGCAGTTACTCAATTTAAAGACATTGAATTTGATATGTGTACAATTTGATATCTGAAGGATTTTGATAATATTCAGCGAGGAAAAAATATGATTTTAATTAAATTTCAAAAATTTAATTAAATTTCAAAAATCCACCCTAGTTATTCTGCGAATAATGGAGCAGTTAGTAGAGAGAGTAGAGAAGGTCAAAAGGCTAGGATGCTATTTCAAGAATCCAAGGTAGAAATTATAGTAACTTGAACTTAGTGGATAGCTGTGCCAACACTAAGCAGCAGTAACAATCTGAAAATATTTTGAAGATAGAGCCCATGAAATTTGTTGATAGATTAATGTGGGAGTTGAAAGAAACACAAGAGTTCATGATCACACTTTGTTTTCTGGCTCTAGTAACTGGAAGAATGGAATTTTCTCTATCAGAATTATCCCACCTGCTGGTATGTTTTTTAACGTTATACTTCTAAATCGATATTGTTATAAATCTACTGCATCTACTGAGATGGGGAACACTTAGGGAGAAGGGTGTCAACCATGGGTACAAAAATGAATTAAATTTTAGATGTATTAATTTGACCTCTCAGGGGAGATATCTAAGATGATTGGTGTATGAGCCTGTAACTTGGCGGGGGGGGGGGGGGGGGTTGGGTCGGAGATAAATATCACCATGTATTTGGAAAAAAAATATTTATAAGTCTGGATTTCATAGAAGATATATAAAGAAGACAGAATTAGCAGTGAGGTGGGAGGAGAATGTCCCAGGGTCCATCCAAACAAAAGAAAGTCAAAGATGAGGAATCAACACACTTGCCAAATGCCATGAATAGATTCAGGAACATAATGATGACGAATGGACTATTGAATTTCAGTGCTTTTCTGGAGTAGTTTTGGCAGATTTCTTGGAAAGAAATCCTGTTGGTGTTTGTTCCAAAAGGAATAGAAGATTATAAAGATAGAAAACAATGAGAAATAATTTTCACAAAGAATTTTACTGTAAGGAAAAGTAGGACGAAAATGGAATATATAAAGCAGGATATGGAAACAAGGGAAAAGTTTTAAAATGTTTATATGTTTGGCATCTTTATATGCTGATGAGAATAATACACTAGAAGGTAACGTTAAAAAGCAAAAGGGAGCAAAGTAGGAAAGGCTTGAAATTAGAAAAGAATGTGTTCAACCAATGGAACAAACAAATGGCAGAGGGATCATATATAGGAATGCATGTACACTGGTACATTTTGTGGTAAAAATGATATGATGAACAGCCACAAATTCTTTAGGGAAAATAATTCACCAGAAATATGTATTTTATAAAGAATAAATAGCTAATGGATAATACATGTGAAATTATTATCTGAATTTTAAAGCGCCCTCGCACTATTTTCATTATTAAATACAAGAATAGAAATTACTATATTGAGAGAGAGTTAGGGAATCCTTGAAAGAGGTGAGAGAAATATGCTTTTAAATTGCATAGCTAACTGGAACACTTATTGGAAACAAAGGTTTGCAGTCTTATTAACCTAAATTCAAAGTAATTTAACAGAACTGTAGCACTCAAGTGAGCAAATGTTTGCTTTCAGATAGTCTATGGTTAAAGTTTGAAAAGCACAATCTCTTCAAACTGATTTTGAGTTTCCTACTCAATAGAGAAAAGCAATTAGGAAGCAGAGTATTAGCAAGTATCACTCAGAAAATAAATATTTACTGTCAACCTTACAGATGTGAAGTCTTGTTTCCACATATAGTTCTAATTGGATTTCAATGGCTTCCTAAGTAGTCTATTAACTCTTTGATATTCTTTTAAAAAACTGCCGTGCCACATTATTTTCTTAAGCTTTAAAAATTATCAAATGTAGCTTAGGGCATTAGTTACCTAAACCTAAGAATATTTATTGGGACTTTGTTCCAGGGTCTCTTTTAGTATTAACTGATTTCAAAGTATAATTTATGCAACATTTTTCAACACCAAGGGCAGTCAGAGCTTACACCATAGTTTAGTTTTTATTATTATTATTAAAAGGATTTCCAGGGGCGCCTGGGTGGCTCAGTTGGTTAAGTGACTGCCTTCGGCTCAGGTCATGATCCCAGGGTCCTGGGATCGAGTCCCACATCGGGCTCCCTGCTCGGCGGGAGGCCTGCTTCTCCCTCTCCCACTCCCCCTGCTTGTGTTCCTGCTCTCGCTGTCTCTGTCTCTGTCAAATAAATAAATAAAATATAAAAAAAAAAGGATTTCCATATACTTTTAATGTTTTCTCGTCATTGAAAAATTCTCACCTGAATTTTTATTGAAGTTTTAATCTTTTTCTTAAAAACAATTTCTGAAATTATTGGATGTGATCAAAACAAATACTAGGGTATAAACCTATATTCTTTTTAACATTATGAATTATGCTATATTTTAAGTACATCAGTTGCCAAAGGGGGAACCAGTCAAAGGAGTTAATACTTTTCTGATGCACTCGAAGTGCTTGCACATAATTTACTGTATCATAAAACCAGTCTGAGGAATGCAGCCTCATAAAATGCATAGGGTTTGAAAAAATGATTGGAATGATGATAGACACCACCTTATTTAAGTAATAATAGTATTCAAATAAATGTTGAGTTCCTACTATGGGGCTACCCTTTTATGAGATCATTTACAATTTTTATTACATTGAGATTTCAGTATAAGCTCGAAGCATAGGTAATGTTACACCCATTTTTCTGATGTGGAATTGGGGTCTCAGAGCTTAATAAACTTGGCAAGAAATTCCAGCAGTAATTAAATGACTAAGCAAGAATCTGAACTTCAGTTGCCTCTTTATCTACAAAGATTTCCCTGGCTACTAATAGGTGATAAGTTGATAAGGAATATCCAGAATCACACATTTCTAGTCCTTAGTGTTGATCTAATCTATAAAAGTTAAATAAATCCTTGGATTTATTATCATAATGCTTAGCAACTTCAACTACATGAACGGTGACATGCTTGTACTCTGGAAACTTTTTTTTTTTTTTTTTAACAGTTGTATATAATTACTTTTGTTCTTCACCAGCTCCTTTGAAATACAACATGGATATCAATAGGATAAAATTTCAAAGTAGAATTGATTTCAAAATAAAATATTCCCTGCAATGTCTGCATTTTTCAATGCAAGCTATTCATATTGGTTTAAAGAGAATATAACTCAAATAGTTTATTTGCTAATAAAGTGTGAAGTACGCCAAGCTTCTCTGAATATTTATTTCATTGTAGCTGTACTGTGATAGTAAATATATGTAGTAATGATTAAATTGCAATTTTACAAGGCAAAAAAAAAAATAACATAAAATAATAGATGTGTAGCTAAAAGGCAGTCACAAAATACCATGGAGTGGAGAGCTCCCAAAGATCATGCTAGAACTTAGGGTATCAGAGCTATCATGACCATAAAAGTTTCCCTAGAGTTTCAATAAGACAGTAAGGTAATAAGATCCTCCAGGAACCATCAAAAAGCCTTATAAAAAATAAATGATTCAAACACAAGAAATGCTAAAATATAAATTTTAGAATAAGTTGTGAAAGCTGAAAAATAAACCACATATTCTATGCTGCCCTGAGAAAAACCTCCTTTGAGTACCACCTATTTACTCTATGGCTCTATGGTAATATTTGTATAGTACCTACCAGTGGATCTCAATGGATTTTAACTATACACCTAAAACCATGTCTGAACTTAATTCAGGAAAGAATGAAAATGTTACTAACCTTTACATTGTAATAGAAAAGCTATAGCTTACAAACCTACTAAAAGCAGGGAACAGAACAGACCTGGGCAGAAAGTTAGGAGTACGGCATCTCAACTTATACGACATCAAGAGTAGAGACACTGTTAAAACATTAGAAATAAGAAAAACAAATTTAACTATATAAAGTTGAAAATATAAGAAAAAATAGTGACAATGATTAAAATTGTGAAATGGAGGAAAAGTTAGTTGGAGTATGAGCCAAGTCTTCATCTGTCAAGACAGGAAGTGAATAAATAATGAATAAAGTTGATTAATGAAAAAATAGTGGTATATAACCACTAATTTATGGACTTGAAGATAACCCACCCCTAAGATAGAGAAAATATTAGAAGTTTGCCTCTGGGTGAATTGGGGCTTGGGATTTTTTCTTTATAAGGGTTTCTATTGTTCTTTGTCTTTAACATTTATTATTTTTTATGTTTTTAATGCTAAATGGTTATTCTGTTGCACAGCTTTCTTTCGTCTCGTCATGCTAAAGCCAAACAGCTGTAAAAGCCCTAGTAACTTGAAAAACATGGATGTACAACAAAAAGGCAGAGTATTAGTGGTAGTTTCTCCTAACTATATACATGCCCTGAGTTTCTGAAGAGAGAACTATAACCATGTGTTAGGAGAGGATAAGAACTCAGTGGTTTACAAATGTTTTAATTCACACTTGAAATGTAAATGGGTACTTTCAGTGCTTTATGTGAATCATTTAACACACATGCATATATTTTGATAAGCTAAATATCTTATAATACAAAATATTGCTTCATTCTGACAGATTTCTTTTTTTGTACAGATATAATAAGATACTGCAAGATGCTTCAGATTTTATTTTTCTCTTAAGGTCAATAAGAAGGTTAATACTCAGCCATAGTCAGTTCAAGTAGAGTATGGGTGAAATGCCAGTTAAGCAGAATAATGACAGTCCCTTACTAACCAAAATAACACATAACCAAGGCAGTCTTATTTTTAACCTATGACTGTCAGGACATAGTCAGGCATTTAGTTCTTTGGAAATCATGCCTTATTTTTCTTTTTTTTGGTTGAAGTATCATGAGCAAGGCTTTCATTCTCCAGAGATGACTATTATAATTTATAGTGATCTATATTTTACTAAAGGAGCTTGAGTCAGAAAAGGCAACAGAGTTTTGTAACAAAAATGCACTTTGACTTTACCACACTTGCTTATTATCTAGAAAAAAAAAGATATGATCAAAATGTATTACATGTGTTCTACTATTAATTGTAGCAAGTCTGACTGTAATTCATTACAGGAAGATAAAAATCCTTTTCTCATATAATAGGGAATAAAATTATTTTCCTGCTTTGTGGCTTATGCTGAAGCATAATTTAGTCTCTTAATAAGAAAGGTTGTGTAGAATGCTGAAAATTACAAATCTGAAATACAGTCTTACTAATTTTACTACAATAATATTAAACAGGCTACTGTTACTCAGATGTTCTTCAATGTAACTGTGATGATAGTAGAGTAAGTTTATGTGGTATTTCTTCTATAAAATTTCTACCACAGTAATTATAAATTTCTAAAGTTAGGGTTTTACTATGTTAAAGATAATATTTTTTTTAAAGATTTTATTTATTCATATGAGAGAGAGAAAGAGAGAGAGAGAGCACGAGTGGGGAGAAGGGAGGGCAGAGGGAGGAGCAGATTCCCTGCTGAGCAGGGAGCCAGTAACCTGAGCTGAACGCAGATGCGTAACCATTTGAGCCACCCAGGCACCCCAATAAAGATAATGTTTTTTAAGAAAAAATAAGAATTGCAATTCTGAAGTGTTTTTAAAGGTTTATTTTACTTCTTTTAAATAGTTTAGTGTTTTCCTAATAAAGACAATCTATAGGACTTTGTGATTAAGATGAACAAGTTTGTCACTCAAACAAATGGTTGTGTGGTTGTACAAATCACCCAAATAGGGTATTTAGAGACCAGGTATGGGGAGATGTGGAATAATGAAATGATGAGTTATACAGATGGGAGATATATTCAAGAATACCTGGAACTGAAAAATAAATTGGAGAAATAGATTCAGGAGTAATCAACAGATTTGGAAATAATTCCTTTATCACAAGAGTAGAAATTGTGTACAAGACTGATGTTTCTGGTAGGGAATGTGTAAGGTAAGAAACATCACTCCAGTGCAATGGAAAACCCAAGTAAATGCGCTGGCAAGAGATTCTGGATATCATTATTTGGGCTCATACACCATAGCCTGAATTGACTCTAACTCCTGGATTTTCAGTTAGATAAACCATTAAAAATGGAAAGGTTTCTGTCTAGTGTACTCATAAATACCAGTTCCACAAGTCAAGATGGATTGTTATGAAGAAACTTTCTCTGAAACACTATGCCCAATTCTGAGAAAGGTTGAAAGTCAGAGAAGCTAAATGGGCTTCCCTTTGGAGTAGTGTCTCAGTTCTCGAAGGATTAAAAACATGAAGATGGATGTACTGACTTCAAAGATTCACCTGGTACTTAGAAAAATGGTATCTCAAGACTGTGGGACAAGATGAGATATGACCTGCCCATCAGGGAGTAAATGAAGCTATTGTTACAATTCAGGTTTTTTTGTTTGTTTTATTTTTTTAACGCACAGTGTTTTATTAGTTTTAGGTGTACAATACGGGATTCAATGATTCCATACATCACCTGGTGCTCATCACAGCAAGTACCCTTCTTAATCCCCATCAACCTATTTCACCATCTCCCTACCCACCTCCCCTCTGGTAACTATCAGTTCTCTATAATTAAGAGTCTATTTCTTATCTTTCTCTTGCTCTCTTTTCCCCCCTTTCCTCATTTGTTTTCTTTCTTAAATTCCACATGAGTGAAATCATATGGTATTTGTCTTCTCTGACTTATTTTGCTTAATATTATATTCTCAAGCTCCATCGATGTCATGACAAATGACAAGATTTCATTCTTTTTAAAGATTTATTTATTCATTTTAGAGAGTGTGAGTGGGGGAAAGGCAGAGGGAGAGAATCTTCAAGCAGACTCCCCACTGAGCATAAAATCCACCATGGGGCTCAATCACAGGACCCATAAGATCCTGACCTGAACTGAAGCCAAGAGTCAGATGCTTAACTGAGCCACCCAGGCACCCCTCATTCTTTTTTTTTATGGCTTGATTTAGATAGATAGATAGATAGATAGATAGATAGATAGATAGATAGATAGATGATAGATAGATGATAGATAGATGATAGATAGATAGATAGATAGATAGATAGATAGATAGATAGATAGATAGATAGATAGATGATAGATAGATGATAGCTAGCTAGCTAGCTAGATGATAGATAGATACAGATATCTAGATCACATCTTCTTTGTCCATTCATTAATCAATGGACACTTCAGCTGCTTCCATATCTTGAATATTATAAATAATGCTGACATAAACATAGGGGTGCATTTATCTCTTTGAATTATCATTTTTGTATTTTTTTGTGTGTGTAAGTACCCAGTAGTGTGGTTACTGGATCATGTGGTAGTTCTATTTTTAACTTTTTGAGGAACATCCACACTGTCTTCCACAGTGGCTGTAGTAGTTTGTATTCCCACCAACAGTGCAAGAAGGTTCCTTTTTCTCCACATCCTCCACAACACCTATTTGTGTGTGTGTGTGTGTGTATGCGTTGTTGATTTTAGTCATTCTGATAGGTGTGAAGTGATATCTCATTGTAGTTTTGATTTCCATTTCTCTGATGCTGATTATGAGCATCTTCTTATGTCTGTTGGCTATTTGTGTCTTCTTCTTTGGGGAAATGTATGTTCATGTCTTCTGCCTATTTTTTTAATTGGATTATTTGTTTTTTGGGTATTGAGTTGTATAAGTTCTTATATATTTTGGATACTAACCCTTTATTGGATATGTCATTTTCAAATATCTTCTCCCATTCAGTAGGGTGTCTTCTAGTTTTGTTGATAGTTTCCTTTGCTGTGCAGAAGCTTCTTATTTTGATGTAGTCCCAATAGTTTATTTTTCCTTTGCTTTCCTTGCCTCCAGAGACATATATAGAAAGAATTTGCTAAGGCTGATGTCAAAGAGGTTACTCCCTATATTCTCTTCTAGGACTTTTATGGTTTCAGCTCTCACATTTAGGTCTTTAATCCACTTTGAATTTATTTTTGTGTACAGTGTAAGAGAATGGTCCAGTTTTCCCAACACCATTTGTTGAAGAGATTAGATATTCTTTCCTGCTTTGTGAAAAACTAATTGATCATATACTTGTGGGTTTATTTCTGGATTTTCTATTCTGTTCTATTGACGTCTGTGTCTGTTTTGTGTTAGTACCATACTGTCTTGATTACTACAACTTTGTAATATACCTTGAAGACCAGAATTGTGATGCCTCTAACTTTGCTTTGCTTTTCAAGGTTGCTTTGGCTCTTTGGGGTCTTTGTGGTTTCATATGAATTTAAAGATTTTTTGTTCTAGTTCTGTTAAAAATGCTGTTGTTATTTTGATAAAGACTGCATTAAATGTGTAGATTTCTTTAGGTAGTATAGACATTTTAAGAATATTTGTTTTTCCTTGGGGCACCTGGGTGGCTCAGTTGGTTAAGCGACTGCCTTCGGCTCAGGTCATGATCCTGGAGTCCCGGGATCGAGTCCCACATCGGGCTCCCTGCTCAGTGGGGAGTCTGCTTCTCCCTCTGACCCTCCCCCCTCTCATGTACTCGCTCTCTCTCTCTCAAATAAATAAATTCTTAAAAAAAAAAAAAGAATATGTGTTTTTCCAATCCATGAGCATGGAATGTTATTCCATTTATTTGTGTCATTTTCTATTTCTTTCATCAGTGTTTTACAGTTTTCAGAGCACAGGTTTTTCTCCTCTTTGTTTAGGTTTATTCCTATGTATCTTACGGTTTTTGGTGCAATTGTAAATGGGCATTTTATTATGCAATTACAATGCAATTGTAAATGGTGCAATTTATTCCTTAATTTCTCTTTATGCTGTTTTATTATTGGTGTATAGAAATGCAACAGATTTCTGTACACTGATTTTGTATTCTGCGACTTTACTGAACTCGTTTATCAGTTCAAGCAGTTGTTTGGTGGAGTCTTTCAGGTTTTCTATATAGAGATTCATGTCATCTGCAAATAGTGGGTTTTACTTCTTCCTTACCAATATAGATGCCTTTTATTTCTTTTTGTTATGTGATTGCTGTGGCTAGGACTTCCAGTACTTTGTTGAATAAAAGTGGTTACAGTAGACATCCTTATCTTGTTTCTGACCATAGGGGGAAAACCCTCAGCTTTTTCCCATTGAGTATGAAGTTTGCTGTGGGTTTTTCATATATGACCTTTAGAACGGTGAAGTAGGTTCCTTCTAAAGCTACTTTGTTGAGTCCTTTTATTGTGAATGGATATTGCACATTGTCAAATGCATTTTCTGAATCTATTGAAATGATCATTTAATTTTTATCCTTTCTCTTACCGATGTGATGTATCACACACTGATTGATTTGTGAATATTAAACCACTGCCAAAGGAAAGATTCTTGCTAAGATTCATTCTTCCTCCCTGAAAGCAACCCATGTTCTGTGATTGGTCATGAACTGAGGGAGGAAATAAAAGCTTGCGTACTTGCTTCAAGGTGGAATAATGTTCAAGAAGCATTTCAGCCTGGGGTGCCTGTGTGACTCAGTCGTTAAGCATCTGTCTTCAGCTCAGGTCATGATCCCAGGGCTCTAGGATGGAGCCCACATCGGGCTCCCTGCTCCACGGGAAGCCTGTTTCTCCCTCTCCCACTTCCCCTGCTTGTGTTCCCTTTCTCGCTGTGTCTCTCTCTGTAAAATAAATAAAATCTTAAAAAAAAAAAAAAAAAAAGCAGCAGCATTTCAGCCTTAAACCTCCTGGAAAACCCTTTGTTAAGACTGTGGTGCAATTCAACACCTTTCTTTGTCCAGTCCTTGTTCCTTCCCCCCGTAGGTGTTGATACAAAGAAAACACCTAAATAAACTATCTGCAGATGATTTTCTGCATTAAAGGCTATTCCCCAGAGAACTGAATCTAAGAAATATACTATATAATGTGTATGTTTAATATATAATTGTTTATTATAGATCACTCTCTCCTAAATATCTGCTCCATAAGAACAAGATATTTCACCCCCAAATATCAGACACATGGTAGGTGCTCAAGAAATGGCCGTCACTTAAAAGTGCTCTAAATATGAGAAGAATGGATAGATTTGCCACAAGGATTAAATTAAATAAAGGATTCAAGTCCTCAACAAAGAATGACATGTTTGTGTCATTTACTATATAGTAATGTTTTCTTTTTCTATCTTGTAACTACTTTTTGTATGTTCAAAGCATAATGCTCAATAGTATGTCCAGGAAGCTCTCAGAAACTTGAGGATTGTTTGGATCCAAGGAAAATTAATTTCCTTATCAGGAACTTCTGCATTAGGAGTGTGTATATTTATATTCTTAGGATCTTTTTACCCTACAAATTGAAGATCTTTCTCTTCTACTTTACAGCTCTCCTCTCTCATACAGCTCTTGCTGTATCATAACTTCAGTATCCCCTGACTCAGATATATTCATAGTTTGGCTTGCTTATCATCTTTCATGACCTACCTCTGCCCATGTATGTCCTCTCATGACAGCATTTACTATAATAACCAGATTGTCATAACCAGATTATCTCTAAATTCTCAATTACTCAGACTCTTAGGAAAAAAAGCATATTCATTTTTTTGCTTTTTCATTTTTTATCAATTACTGCATGCATTAAATGCTTTGAGTCAGATACTTAGCTGAATCCAATCACCTGGGGCTAGATGGAATAAAGTCAGGTGGTACAAAGTCAATGGTCTAAGGCCGTGCCCTGAGGTCAGAACATAGGAAAAGACAGGGTCTCTATGAAGAGTTTGCAGGTACAGCAGCCTGAGCAATGGACATGTATAATAACATCTTGCTTTCAAAAGACCCTGAAATGCAACATCTTCATTTATATACTTCTGTGAAAGACAAGTAACATAGGAAAATCTGTTTTACTGTTCCTTTTAACAAAATTGTGGTTTTATTATACATAGCCAACTATTATAAAATGTATGAGGAAATAATTATTTTAGACACATGTAAGACTTGTTTCTGACTTAATATCAGTGGGAAATATAAAATCCCTTTTGATATATGTTCAAGGCTATATAAACTCAAGCTTAAGATATTCTTCACTTGTGAAATATACTCATGTTCAAGTTTGGCAGCCTTACAAACTAAGTTCTAAATTCTCAAATCTGGATTCCAAAAACACCTATTCTTTCAGTTGGGTTTTGTGCATGTGTGTGTGTGAGAAAGAGAGGGAGGGAGGGAGGAAAGGAGAAAGAGAGAGAGAAAGAGAGATCAGCTTATAATTATAAACCAAATAGAGAACCTGTCCAGAAAGGATGATTTTTGTCAATAGGCAAGTGAGATAAAGTCTGCAAAGATGCTTGGAAACAGCAAGAAAGCATACGGTATATTTTACTTTCTCCAACTATTTGTATTCTGTACTCTTGCTCAGAGAGTCAGACTAGGTGTGCATTTATAAAATAAGTAAATAAACTAACCCAACAATTGGCTTTCAGGAAAGCTAGCTTTATTTTAGCTATTGGTGTTTCAGAAATATAGCCCCAAGACTGAAAGAAATGAATGAAGTGAACTAGAGAACTTTGTGGAATCATCCCCTACTGAGTTAACATACAGATTCTTTTTTGAAGAAATCTGGTGGTATTGGAGTTGACATTTAGACTTTCATTTTTATCACCTGACCTGAAATAGAAGGTCCTTTATACTAATGACAGGAATGCATAAGAACCTGCTTCTAAGATCATTATAAGCAATAGCCACTGCTGTCTGTGGAAGAAAGGAACTGGCTCTTTGCCAACATTAAATAGGGCTTGCACACTGAAGGCTTCAGTTTATTGCTAAATTTAGAGTCCAAAAGTTATCTGTCTGTATGTTCTAAATTTACAAATATGCACTTTAATATGCAGGAATGGATGAGATTCTTTTTAAAAAATAAATCTACTTTGCTTTAATAGAAGTTTTCACTTTTTTTGTTCATTTTGGTGAGGTGTTTTTTTTTTTTTTTTTGGCCGGGGAGTTGTTTGTTGGTCTCAAATCACTTTAAGGAAATATGGTATCAGATTTTAAGCATCAAGTAGTCTTTATTTCTCTTTTAAAGAAAACTAAGAATATTCTCTGCCCAGAATCACTGAGACAAATTAGGAAAATAAACAGAGTAGTTGATTTTCATATTAGCAAACAATAAAGTAGTAGCTACAGTTGACTTCCTTGTTTCTTTGTGAAAACTTAAGATGTCACCCAAAAGTAAATGACAGTCATTGGATTAAAATTTCATAAAGAGAAAGACACAACTTGTCTTGTTAATTGCAGTATTCTCAGTGTTTAGCATAGTGTCCATTAGGCAATAAAAACAACAAAATTGGGGCTCCTGGGTGGCTCAGATGGTTAAGCATCTGTCTTTGGCTCAGGTCATGATCTCAGGGTCCTGGGATTGAGTCCCATGTAGGGCTCCTTGCTTAGCAGGGAGCCTGCTTCTCCTTCTGCCTGCCACTCCCCCTGCTTGTACTCTCCCTCTCTCTCTCTCTGGCAAATAAATAAAATCTTTAAAAAAATTGCTTGTTCAGAAAGTGAATTAAATTATAACTTATGACTATGTCCTTTATAAATTCTATCATGACCACCTGGTCCACATAAAATCTCAAGAACTCAAAAGAAGAAGGTTACGAATTTATTCCAACCATTGGAAAGATCCTAAATATTTTTATTTTGAATATTTTTAAAATTATCTATAAGGAATAATTTATTTAAAATTGTATTCTATAATTTAAACAGATTTTTATTTTATTGCACTAAAACCAATTTGTATAAGATATACACCCTATTTATTTGATGGGTATATTAAATAATTCATTATTAATTCACTTAACAAGTACCTTTGGTCTGTCAGATATATTTTAGACACTGGGCCAGACACTGATCTAAGCACTGGGGTTACAACGTCTTGAACAAAGACTGCTCTCATGAAATTTGACATCTCTTCCTTCACTATCATTTTGAAAATAATATTTGTTGCACTTTTCCATAAAGTGCTTGACTATTATGTGTGGATGACTCCTTAGGTCTACATAAAGAAACAGAGAGGTCAACTTTACTCCTCTATTCTTTGAGACTATGAAACTCAAATTTCTTTATCTCCCTGATTAGTCTCAACAATTCTGGGAAGAGAGTATTCTTTGCTCAGCATTCTTTAAATGAGAAATAAAGACTTGATATATGTTTAGAATGTGGTGTATTTACACAAAATGTATATATAATACTTTCAAGATTCTTCAGCATTTTTATTTATTTAATCATAGATTGCCTTTAACTGCTAAAGACCCACCCAACACTGTGTAAAAATGAAATGATCTCATCAATGGGAACAAATCCATTCTGAAATCAGTATATTATTAAAATGAGCACTGATTTAAACAAAGTTTTTAAAATATGCTATGTATGACAATTATCATAGATCATAACATAGTAATATTAAAGTAACGCTTATAGGAGAATATGTTTCAAAAATATGTATCAAGAAAATGTAATTAAAACAAATAAAATTCAATGTTCAATGTTTATTTTTTTAAGATTTTATTTATTTATTTGACAGAGCGAGACGCAGCGAGAGAGGGAACACAAGCAGGGGGAGTGGGAGAAGGAGACGCAGGCTTCCTGCTGAACAGAGAGCCCGATGTGGGGCTCGATCGCAGGACCCTGGGATCATGACCTGAGCCGAAGGCAGACGCTTAACGACTGAGCCATCCAGGCGCCCCCAATGTTCAATGTTTATACAAGCCATATTTAATGACTAGTTTTTTTCTTCAAATAAATAGCATTTCTGAAGGTCATGTATAAGAAAAATATTGAGAAATTATGATACCTCTAGACTACACTTATTAAGAAATATGTATCTTTAACAAAACCTTACCTAAATCAAAAAAGCTGTTAACCATATGCTAATTTCTCTTAGCTGATATTATAATACATCTGCCTTAGCTACCACTCAAATGTCAGAGATGGAATTGTTCTATCCCAAATGAATATGAACACTGAATGATATTCCAGATGGCATTAGAGCTGCTTTTGCTCATAAAGAAGGAAGTGAATAAACACATATACCAAAAAATAAAATCATAGCTTTTTTGCACTATTTTTGCACTATTTTGCACTATTCTTAAGGCATACCATACAGGAAATAGTAACTACTGAATACCTGTTTGTTTTTCCTAAGTTTATGATTTAGAAGTAGTTAACTTTCAACTTTATTAAGTGGTGTAAGTTATTTCACGAGCACCATAATGGGTGAAATCTCTTTAATTGTGTAGGTTACATAATTAAAAATTGTGCTTAAGACTTAAGCTTAAGAAAAAAAAAAATATCTTTAAATTTTAGATCTGCATAAGGTCCTCATAATGAAGCAGAAAATTTAATTTTTTTCTCAGGAAGAATTAATGAAACTTACTTGATGTAACTTACGAGCTAGGCTGTATCAATGAAAAGTAGAGATTAAATATATTTAATTAATTAAACAGATTCAGTAAGTTATGAAAAATATCCTATCAGAGTTCTTGGATATATAATGTATCCCATCAGTTTGAATTTAGTATTACTCTGTTTTTCATTAAATGTGGAGGAGTGTTCACTATTAGAACTTCCAGGAAAGATTTACCTATAAATCTTCCTCAATATCTTGCCTTAAGTAGCATTAAAGTAGTCCTATAATGAGTCATTAAAAAAACTAAAAGATTTCAAGAAAATATGAATATAAAAATTTTGATAAAAATCAAATTTCACCCAACTTTGGAGCATCTAAATATATAAAGCAATTATTAGCAGAAAAGAAGGGAGAACTACATGATAACACAATAAAAGTAGGGGACCTCAATACCCCACTTTCAACAATGGATAGATCATCCAGGAAAATCAGTAAGGAAACATTGGACTTAAATGATATCTTAGACCATATCGACTTAACAGACATTGCCAGAACATTTCATCCAACTAAAGCAAAATATATAATCTTCTTAAGTACACATGGAGCATTCTCAAAGATTGGTCTTATGTTAGGCCACAAAATAACTCTTAATTTTTAAAAAAGATTTAAATCATGTAAAGCATCTTTTTTTTTAACACAAATTAAATTAGAAATCAATTACAAGAAGAAAAGTAAAATATTCATAAATACATAAAGATTAAAGATTAATCAATCTTTAACTGAAAAACAACCAATTGTTCAAAGAAGAAATAAAAAAAGAAAAATATCTTGAGACAAGTGAAAATGGAAACTAAACATACCATAACTTATGGGACTCAACAAAAGCAGTTCTAAAAGGGAAGTTTATAGTGATAAATAAGAAAGACATTAAGAAAAAAGGAAAGATTTAAAACAACCTAACTTTATACCTCAAAGAACTAGGAAAATAGGAACAATCTAAGTCCACAGTTAGGAGAAGGAAAGGAATAAGAATCAGAGTGAAAACATATGAAATAGAGACTAAAAAGACTAAAAAATATAAAATTCAGAGGTTTTGTTTTTGTTTTTGTTTAAGATAAAGAGATGGGGCACCTGGGTGGTTCAGTCCCTTTAGCATTTGCCTTCGGCTCAGGCCATGATCTCAGGGTCCTGGGATCAAATCCTACATCAGGAACTCTGCTCAGAGGGAGTCTGCTTCTTCCTCTCTCTCCTCATGGTCTCCCTGTCTCTCTCAAATAAATAAAATCTTTTAAAGAAATTAAAAAAAAAAACTAAAAAAATATAAAGAGAAACCTATAGCTAGACTAAGCTAGCATGAGAGAAAACTCAAAGAAGTAAAATTATACATGAAAGATGAAACATTACAAATGATACGATACAAATACAAGGGATCAAAACAGAGCACACTGAATAGCTATACACTAAAAAAATTTAAACAATCTAGAAGAATGGAGAAATACTTAGAAACAAAGAGATTACCAAGACTGAAATATGAAGAATTGAAAAATCCAAACAGACTGATTACTAATAATCAAAAATCTCCCAAGCAAAAGTCCAAGACCAGATGGACTCACCGGTTAATTTTATCAAATATTTAAATACAAATCTTTCTCAAGCTCTTCTCAAGAATAGAAAAGGAGGGGAAAAAACCACAAAGGTAATATAGTAAATAAAACATACATATGGTCAAAGGATAAAGATACAAAATTTAGAATTTGGTTCCTTAAAAATAAACCTTCTCTCAAAGAGCTTTATATGACTAAGAAAAAAAAAAAAAAAGAAAAAAGAATAGAAGGGCACCTGGGTGGCTCAGTTGGTTAAGCGACTGCCTTTGGCTCAGGTCACGATCCTGAAGTCCCTGGATTGAGTCCCACATCAGGCTCCCTGCTCAGCAGGGGGTCTGCTTCTCCCTCTGCCCTTTTCCCTCTTGTGCTCTCTGTCTCTCATTCTCTCTCTCTCAAATAAATAAATAAATAAATAAATAATCTTAAAAAAAAAAAAAAAAGAATAGAAAAGGAGAGAACACTTCCAAACTTATCTTATGAGGCCAGAATTACCATGACACCAAAGCCAGACAAGGGCACAATAAGAAAAGAAAATTACAGGCTAATAATATCCCTGATGCACATAAATGGAAATATGTTCAATAAAATATTAGCAAACTGATTTCAATATATTAAAATGCCACACAACATGATAAAATGGGATTTATTCCAGGGATGCAAGGATGGTACAACATTTCCCAATAAAGCAATGTGATACAGCATATTAACAACTTGATGGGTAAAAATCATGTGATCATCTCAATAGATGCAGAATAAGCATTTGACAAAATTCAACATTCATTCATGAGAAAAAGTCTCAACAAACTGTGTATGAAGGGAATATTTGTCAACATAATAAAAGCCATATAGAACAAGCCATAGCTAACATCAAACTCAAGATTGGTAACAAGACAAGAGTGCCCACCCTTGATGTTTTTATTCAATATCATACTCGAAGTTCTAGCCAGAGCAATTAGGCATGTATGCATAAATAAATGGCATCTAAATCAGGAAGGAAAAAGTAACATGTCTATATTTACAGATAATATTATATATAAAAAACCCTAAGAGGCCATAAAAAATGTGAAACAAATTTTGTAAAGTATAGGATATAAATTATGCAAAAATCAGCTGTTTCTATATACTAATAAACTATCAGAAAGATAATTTTTAAAATTTTCAATTTATAATGGTATTAAAAGAATAAAATGCTTATGAACAAATTCAACCAGGGAAATAAAAGATCTGTACACTGAAAACTATAAGCCATTGATAAGACAAATAAATGGAAAGATATTCCATGTTCATGGATTGAAAGAACATTGTGAATGTAAGACCACCCAAATGCATCTATAGATCCAATGTAATCCCTTTAAAAATTCCAATGGTGTTTTTCACAGAAATAGAAGAAACATTCTAAAATTTATGTGGAACCACAAAAAAACCAAATATGCAAAACAACTGAGAAAAAGGAACAAAGCTGGAGGCATCACACTCCCTGATTTGAAACTACATTTCAAAGCTACAATAAACAAAACAGTATGATATTGGCATGAATATTAACATATCAATGGAATAGAATAGAGACCTCAGAAATAAACTCACACATATATGGTCAATACTTTATAGCAAAGGAGCCAAGAATATACAATGTAGAAACAATAGTCTCTTCAATAAATGGCATTGCATAAACAAAACTGTCACATGCAAAAGGATGACTGACTCCTATCTTGCACCATACACAAAATAAACTGAAAATGGATTAAAGACTTGAATGTAAGACATAAAACCATAAAGTCCTAGGAAAAAACAGGGGTATGCTCTTTAACATAGGTCTTGGAGATGATATTTTGGATTCAACATTAAAAACAAAGGCAACACAATAAAAAATAACAAAAACAGTGGGACCACATCAAATTTAAAAGCGTCCACATAGCAAAGGAAACCATCAATAAAACGAAAAGGCAACTCATGAAATGGGAGAAAATATTTGCAAATCACATATCTGATAAAAGGTTAATATTCAAAATATGCAATGTACTCCTATAACTCAAGAGCAAAGAAAACAAACATTTTGATTTAAAAATTTACAAAGTACCTGAAGAGAAATGTTTTCAAAGACAACATAGAAGTGGCCAACAGGTACATGAAAAGATGCTCAACATCACTGATCATCAGGGAAATGCAAATGAAAACCACAATGAGATATTACTTCACACCTGTTAGAATGGCTACCATGAAAAATATTTAAGTGTTGGTGGTGATGTAGGAAAAAAGGAACCATTGTGTACTACTTATGGCAATGTAAATGAAATGAGTTCAGCCACTACTGAAAACAGTATAGAGGTTCTTCAAAATATTAAAAATAGAACTACCATGTATTTCTGCAATCCCACTTTTGGATATAACATGATCTGGAATAGATATCTGCAGTCCTACATTCAATGCAGCATTTTCACAATAGCCAAGATGTGAAAACAATCTAAGTGTCTGTCAATAGATGAATGGATAAGAAAGGTGTGTGTGTGTGTGTGTGTGTGTGTACTTGTGTTCATGTGCACATAATGGAATTCTATTCAGCTATGAGAAATGACATCTTTCCATTTGTAAAACTATGAATAGACCTTAAGGATTTATGCTAAGTGAAATATGTCAGACAGAAAAATACTGTATAATATAACCTCTCTGTGGAAGCTATATATGCCAAACTTCTAGAAACAGAGGTAGAAAGATGGTTATCAAGGATGAGAAGCTGGGGGAAAAGCAGAGATGTTGGCCAAAAATCACAAACTTACAGCTATAAGATGAATAATTTCTGGAAATCTAATGTGCAGCATGGCTATTACACTTAATAATGCTATATACTTGAAAGTTAGTAGAAGATAAAATTTTAAATGTTCTTACCACACAACACACACACACACACACACACACGTTATATTAATGGGATATGATGCCAATGTTCACTAAGGTTATTACAGTAATCCTTCTGCAATATATAAGTGTATCAAATTAACACACTGTACACCTTAAAATTACACAATGTTATGTCAATCATAACTCAATAAACATGAAGAAACCATATAAATGAAAATATCAAAAGCTTTTTAAATATTAAAAAAATTAAATATAAACAATAGGATTTCTTTCAACTTACAAATTGTTCATTGAACAGATATTGACAAAGCAACATCAAAGTGACAACTCGACCTGCCACTAAAAATGGCATAGGTGACAGCGTGTTTAGTTTTAGGTTTATGAATAATTATATTGAAAATTTTAAATATAAAATTAAATATAATTATGACCTTCTTTTTTTAAGATTTATTTATTTATTTATTTGAGATAAAGAGAGAGAGAGCACATGCAGGTGGTGCAGAGGGAGACAGAGAGAACCTGAAGAAGACTCCAGCTGAGTGCACTGCCTAATGTGGGGTTTGATCTCATGACCCTGAGATAGTGATCTGAGCTGAAACCAAGAGCCAGATGCTTAACCAACTGTACCACCAAAGTGCCCCTAATTATGGCTTTTCTTAAATGAACTCATGTATATCTTCGGATGTACATACAACAAAATATTTTGAAATACATTTGCCAAATATTACCAGTCTTCATACTTGGTGAGTGGGAATGGTAGAATTATTTGCTACTGTATTATTGAAAATTGTTCAAAAAATATATAATAAATTTATACTTAAAGCCAAATAATGAGAATATTAGTAAAACCATCAGCATGCGATTAAAATGGTGAAGTGACTTATTCACATTCATTTTATAAAAATGGTAAATTAGCATTGCTTTAGTAAATATTCATCTGACTGCTAAACAAAATATTCCTTTACAAATTAGTATGCCATTTACTCTGATTTTAGTTTATGTGTACTATAGAAAAATCTGCATCTGAGAGGTTATTTCAAAGGTTTGGATCTGTAACTGGTCAGGAAACTACAATTATCAACACTTCCATGGTAGTCATCCTGTCAAACACTGTCCTAAATCCATTAGATTCAATAATTTAATCCTCACAAAATACAATGATGAAGGTAATGTTATTTTCCTTGCTACACATGAGAAAACAAACACAGAGGGCCTAGGCAAACTCCAGAACATCATACAACTGGAAAGAGGTGGAATCAACATCTGAACTCAGAAATGAGATTTAAAACCAGTTCTTAATTACAACCCAATACAAATAAAGCAGCAGCCTGGGTGTTGCCTTACAAGACATCAATGTGATGGCACAGTATTAACCTTTAACAACAATAAGAATGGGAGGTTATGAAAATATTATGTATAATAAATACATGAGAAAATGTCTTTAGCTTCCTGGCTTGTAAGCTGATGGATACAGCATTGATTTCTTTCAAGATTTAACCAAATGAGCCTTTATTGACATGGGAGCAATTATCAAAAGGGAGATAAAAAGTTAACACTGTTTTAATTTTTTAACAAATGTATTAAAGAGAACAAAGCTGACAAGCACATGCCATTATTAAAAATATAAATATGGGACAGCAGTTGGGAGGAAATGGCAGAGTGTGAGGATCCTGAGCTCACCTTCCATAGAGGCACCAAGGCAATAGCTACATATAATGAAACCCACTCTAAACACAACCTGAAGAGTGGCAGAGTGGACCTTCCACCACTAAAGAGAAAAAGAAGGCCACATCAAGAAACGTAGAAAGGGTAGAGATGTGGTCAGGAACCCACCCCCAGTGAGGCAACCCACAAGCAAGAGATATATCAAGACATGGAAGAGTAAAGGGATCAAACCATACACAGGGCACCCATTACCCTCAGGACCTGTAATGAGAACATAAGATCCCATAACATCCAGTTTTGAAAATTGGTGGGGCTTAGCTCCAGAAGCTTTGACAATCAAAGGGCTTAACTCTAGGAAAGCTGAAGGGCTTCAGAAAACCATGTCTCCACTCTTAAAGGGCCAGGAGACTCTATCACTTGGCTTGAGACCCAACACAGAAGCAGCAGTTTAAAAAGGACCTGGAGTAAACATGAAGGAGATTTACTGACTAATTTTAGGACATGTGCCAGAGAGTAAGAGACCTTCATGAACTTTTTCTGGGAACAAAAGTTTTGGTGGATGCCATTTTTCTTGCCCTACTGCAGAGTAGCTTGTAGGTCACTTATAGTTAGGAGTCATTTTGACACTCTCCTTCAACCTTGCTAACACACTTGCCCTTCCTACTTTTTTCCCTACAGACCTTCCCTACCCAACTCACCTGCCCTGGTAGGTACACCTCCAAATTAGCTCCTGTGCTGCCACACCCAGCAAGCTACCTGAGTCTAGATTGATGTCACCCCAGTGTGCCTATGACTCAACCATAACCATAAATAAGCCCCAACTGGGACTAGCACTGCTCCAGAGTGAATCCTACCCCAGGGAGGTAGGGAGTCTAATCCATCAGCATCCCTGCAGTAGCTACAGCTGGGCTTCTCACTCAGCTGCAATGGAAGATAGCCCCACTCATAAGTATATCCCCAGTATCTACAGTCAGGAGTCTCAAGCCATCCCCACCAAGGGTAAGACCTATCCACCAGCACACCCACAGTAGTCATGGCTAGTCATTGCTGATAGCTGGGCTGAGGGCCAGCCTTGTGCATCAGCACATCCACAGCAGTTGCAGCCCAGCTGCAATAAGAGAGCACACACAGCCCACATAAAAAGACTTCCTGGAGCACCTCTTTCTGGTGACCAGAAGAGATTACCCTACTGGGCACCACAAGATGCCGTCTATATAAAGCCACTACTTTCAAGATGCAAAGATATAGCTGATCTACCTAAAGCATACTAATAAACACAGAGACCCAAAAAAAATTTGAAGACAGAGAAATACAAACCAAATGAAAGAATAAGGTAAAACCCAAGAGAAAGAGTTAAATGAAACAGAGATAAACAATCTATCTGATAAAGAGTTCAATGTAACAGTCATAAATATACTCATTAGAATTGTGAGAAGTGTGGTTGAATACTCAGTACTGCAACAAGGAGATAGAAAACAGAAAAGAGAACAAGTCAGAGCTGAAGAATTCAACAACTAAAAAGGAAAATTACACTAGAGGGAACCAATAGCAGAATAGAGGATGCAAAAGAGTGGATAGGCAATCTAGAAGATAGGGTAGTGAAAGCAACCAAGCTGAATAACAAAAAGAAAAAAAAAATTAAAAATGAGGATAGGATAAAGGGACCTCTGTGACAACATAAAGCATAATGACATTCACATTATAGGGATGCCAGGAGAAAAAGACACAGAATAGGGACAGAAAATTATCTGAAGAAATGATAGTTGAAAACTTTCCTAACCTGGGAAAGGAAAAGCTATCCAGATCCAGGTAGCACAGAGAGTCCCAAATAAAATAAATCCAAGAAGGTCCACATCAAGACACATACCTAATTAGAATAACAAAAATTAAAAATATAATCTTAAAAGGAAGAAGAGAAAAACAAACCATTATGTACCAAGGGAACTCCGAGAGATTATGAGCCTATTTTTCAGCAGAAATTTAAAATATATCATGTTACTCTCTTCTGGCCTGCAAAGCACTGAGAGGGAAAAAAACAAAACCCTAGAACCAAGAATATTTTATTTGGCAAGGTTATCATTCAGAATTGAAGGAGAGAGAAAGACTTTCCCAAACAAAAGTTAAGAGTATATCACAACTAAACTGGCCTTAAAAGAAATGTTAAAGGAACTTCCTTCAGGGGAAAAGGAAAACAAAAACAAAAACAAAATACAACCTAGGATGACTCAATGGATTAAAAGAAAAAAATACCCATATGCTGCCTACAAGATACTCACTTCAGACCAAAATATACAGAATAAAAGTGAAATGAAAAAAAATATTCCATGACAATGGAAGTGGAAAAAATCTGGGGCAGCAATACTTATATCACACAAAACAGACTTTAAAACAAAGACTGTGAAAAGAGAAAAAGATATTACGTCATGATAAAAGGATCAATCCAACAAGAGGGTATAATAATTATAAATATACAGACAACTTAGGAGCACTTACATGTTTATAGCAAAGATTAACAGACATAACAGAAGAAACTGATGGTAATACAATAATAGTAGGGGATTTTAACACCTCAATTACATCAATAGATAGATCATCTGGAAGGAAAGTCAATAAAGAAACAGTGGCTTTGAACAAGACCTTAGACCAGACATTAGACTATTTGACATTAACAATTATAACAAAACATTCTATCCAAGAATGACAAAATACACATTCTTCTTAAGTGCACATGAAACATTCTCCAGGATAGATTACATGTTAGACCACAACACAAGTCTCAGTAAGTTTAAAATTGAACTTCTTATATCAAGCATTTTTTTTTTTCTGACCACAACAGTATGAAACTAGAAATCAGGATAAGAGAAAAACTGGAAAACACAAAAACACGTGGAGGCTAAACAACATGCTGTTAAACAACCAATGGGTCACTTAAGAAATCAAAGAGGAAATTAAAAAAAAAAAAAAATGCCTAAAGACAAAAAAATGAAACACCATATTTCAAAATCTTTGATGCGGCAAAAGCAGTTCTAAGAGGGAAGTTTGTAGTGATACGGTCTACCTCAAGAAACAAGAAAAAAATCTCAAAAAAAAAAAAAATCTCACACCTAAAGAAACAGGAGAAAGTATAACAAACAAAGCTCAAAGATAGCAGAAGGAAAGAAAGAACATAGTGAAATTAGTAAAATACAGACATAAAAAATAGAAAAAAGATCAAGGAAACTAAGAGCTGCTTCTATGATAAGATAAACAAAATTGATAAACCTTGGTGAGACATCGAGAGAGAGGGGACTCAAAATTAGAAATGAAAGAAGTTACAACCTACACCACAAAAATACAAAGGATTATAAGAGACTGCCAAAAAAAATTTTATGCCAGCCAATTAGACAACCTAGGAAAAAAAAAATGGATAAACTTCCAGAAACATATAATCTTCTAAGACTGAATCAGGAATAGAAAATCTGAACAGACCCATTACCAGTAATGAGATTGGAATGGAAAACTAAAAACAAAAACCAAAAAACTCCCCAAGAACCAGAGTCTAGCACCAGATGGCTTCACAAATGAATTTTACCAAACATTAAAAGAAAAGTTGATATCTATCCCTCTCAAACTATTTCAAAATATAGAAGAGGAAGGAATGCTTCCAAATTCATTCTACAAATCCAGCATTACCCTGATACTAAAAACAGTGAAAAACATTGCAAAAAGACAAACAAAATACTATACTCCAACATTCCTGATGAACATAAATGCAAAAATTCTCAACAAATATTAGCAAACCCAAAGTAAAAGAATCATTCACCACTAATCAAGTAGGATATATTCCAGGGATCTGCAAATAAACTAATGTGATATATCACATTAACAAAACAAATAATAAAAAAATCATATGATTATCTCAATTGACTCAGGAAAAGTATTTGACAAAATTCAACATCCTTTTATGATAAAATCTCTCAACAAAGTGGGTATATAGGGAACACATCTCAAAATAATAAAGGCCATATATGAAAAACTCATAGTTAAAATCATAATTGTAAAAGGCTGAAAGCTTTTCTTCTAACATCAGGAACAAAATAAGGATGCACATTTTTGCCACTTTTATTACACAGTACTGGCATTCCTAGCCATAGTAATCAGAAAAGAAAAAGAAAAAGCATCCAATTTGTAAGGGAGAAGTAAAACTGTCACTATTTGCAGGTGGCATGATACTATATATATAGAAAGCCCTAAAGAGGTCACCAAAAAACTATTAGAATAAATTCACCATAGTTGCAAGATACAAAGTCAATATATAGAAATCTGTTGCATTTCTACACAATAATAACTAGTAGAAAGAGAAATTAAGAAAACAGTTCCATTTACAACTGCAACAGAAAGAATAAAATATCTAGGAATAAATTTAACTAGAGGTGAAACAGGTGTACTCTGAAAACTGTAAGACATAAATGAAAGAATTTGAACACACAAAAAAAGGGAAAGATATACCATGCTCATGGACTGAAATAATATTGTTTAAATGTCCACACTACCCAAAATAACCTATAAATTCAATACAATCTCTATAAAAATACCAATAGTGTTTTCAACAGAACTAGAATTAAAAAAAAAAAAATCCTAGAATTGTATGAAACAACAAAATACTCCGAATAGCCAAAACGATCTTGAGAAAGAAGAACAAAGCTGGAGGTACCATTATCCAGATTTTAAACTATACTACAAAGCTATAGTAATTGAAATAGACACAAAAATAGACACATAGATCAATAGAACAGGATAGCCAAGAAATAAACCCAAATTATATGATCAATTAATCTCCCACAAAGGAGTCAAGAATATACAGTGAGAAAAAGAAAGTCTCTTCAATAAATGGTTTTGGCAAAACTGGACAGCTTACATGCAAAAGAATGAAACTGGACCACTTTTATACACTGTACACAAAAATAAACTCAAAATGAATTAAAGATCCAAATCTAAGTAAGACCTGAAACCATTAAATGTCTAAAAGAAATCATGGGCAATTATTTCTTGGACATCAACCTCAGCAATATTATTGTGGATATGTCTTCCTGGGCAAGGGAAATAAAATCAGAAATAAACAATTGAGAATACATTAAACAACAATGCTTTTGCACATGACAGAAACCATCAACAAAAAGGCAACCTACTGAATGGAAGAAGATATTTGCAAATGATATATCTGATAAAGGCTTAATATCCAAAATATATAAAGAACTCCTGGAACTCAACAACAACAAAAATACTCTGATTAAAAAATGGGCAGAAAACATGAGTAGAAATTTTTCCAAAGATAATACAGAGATGGCCGACAGATATGTGAAAATGCTCCATGTCACTAATCGACAGGGAAATGCAAATTGAAACCACAAAGTGATATTACCTCAAACCAGTCAGAATAGCTAATATCAAAAAGCCAAGAAATAAGTGTTGGCAAGGTTATGGAGAAAAGGTAACTTTCACGTTCTGTTAGTGGGAACATAAATTGGTGCAATCACTAGAGAAAACAGCATGGGGTTTCTTCAAAAAATTAAAAACAGAAATATGGTGCAAGCCAGCAATTTCACTCCTAGGTATTTATCTGAAGAAAACAAAAACCACTAATTGGAAAAGATATTATCCATCCCTATATTTATTGTAGTATTTATGATAGCCAAGATATAGAATCAACCTAAGTGTTCATCAATAGATGAATGGATAAGATGATGTCTATATATACACAATGGAATATGACTCAGCAGTAAAAAAGAATGAAATCTTGGCCATTTGTGACAACATGAATAGATCTAGAGTGTATTATGCTAAGTGAAATAAATAAGAGAATGACAAATACAATGATTTTACTTATATATGGAAGACAAAAAAAGACAAAAATGAATAAAACAACAAAAAAATAGATTCAAGTACAGAGAACAAACTGATGGTTGGTAGAGGGGAGGGGGTTGAGGGAATAGTTGATATAGGGGAAGGAGACTAAGAGGTACCAGCTCCTAGTTATAAAATAAGTCATGGGGATGAAAAGTACATCATAGAAAATACAGTCAATAAGATTATAATAACTTTGTAGAATGACAGATGGTAACTACATGTATCACAGTGAGCATTTCATAATGTAATTTTCAAATCACTATGTTGTACAATTGAAGCTAATGTAATTTTACATGTCAACTATACTTCAACTAAAAGTAGGAATTAAAGTTTAAAAAAATTATCACAGAAAAAAAATACAGTTGACCCTTAAACAACATGGGTTTGAACTATAGAGGTTCACTTATACCTACATTTTTTTCAATACAATACAGTAATGTAAATATATTTTCTCTTATGATTTTCTTAAGATTTTCTTTTCTCTAGCTTACTTTATTTTAAGAATACAGTATATAATAGAGATAACATATGAAGTATTAATCAACTGTTTATGTCATCGGTAAGGCTTCTGGTCAACAGGAGGTTATTAGTAGTTAAATTTTGGGAAAGTCAAACATTATTCATGGATTTTTGACTGTGCAGTGGGGTGACACCTCTAACCTCATGCTGTTCAAGGGTCAACTATATCTTACAGATCTACATATTCAAAATCCCTTCAAATAGAGTGAAATCAGGTCAGAATGCTCAGGTCAAACCCTTCAAATAATAAAATAGTAGCTAAGCACATTTTGTGGAATACACAACTGATCAATGCTCTTAATTTGTTTTAAATTGTAATGCACAATAAATTTTATGTTTTTCATAGAAATAAAAATTTGCCTTTGATCAAAGAGTTTTCAACTATTGAATATTTTCTTTCATTAACAGTTATCAAAAGTATTAGGTTTTTAAATTTTCACATGAATTTTTTACTAATGTATCATTGAATCAGCTTACAAATACTGTAGATCAGTTTTTCATAAAATATTTATACAGTTACACCAGAAAGAATTATTCTCAGTGCCATGACACTAAAAAAAAATAAAGCCAGAAGCCATAGCACTTCACTGTTTTATAATGTTATTCACATTTTTAAAAGATTCCAAAAATACTATGCTTTATGAATAATCAACTTTATATGCTCCACATGTTAAGAATTAGCTACAATGCTGACAAATTGTAGCAGGCTTTCATGAAGTAAGCATTAATTCACTTCATCTTCATTTACTCATTATAATATAAAATTAAAACAATTCCAAAGAACCAAAATTATAACAGGATCCCCAAATAAAGAAAAATTTTGACTGAAGCACAGTGGGCACTGACAAATATTACATTTTGTTAGTGAGGAACACAATCTCAGAAATTTAACAACTAGTCTAGTGTAATACCTAGCTGAAAAGCTACTTTGGCCATTGTTTCAGATGTCTATTTTTTTTTTCCCCCAGATATCTTTCAAATAATGCAATTGCATGGGTTAATTCTGAGTACTGACACAGGGCTGGTGTCACACAGTAAATAAGACACTAAATCTCCCTTTCTAGAGATTTAGACACTAGACCTAGACATTCTGCCTCCTAAATATCTTTAGTTATAAATGTACTACGTATTTTCCCCCTATGTATCTGCCTACCAGCATGGAGTTTGCCCTGAGTCAGCACTGGATAAATGTCTGGACATTTGTTTGCCTCCACAGCTAGACTTTGTATCCTCCTGGGTAGGGCTATAATTCAGCATAAAGTTCAATCTCTAGCACACAGATACAAGGTAAATAAATATTTGCAGTGAATTAAGAACATGTTTTAATTGTGTTTGTAATTTGTTTAGGCTGGTTCTTATGCTGTACTTTAATGTACTATATTTTATAGGACATTAAAAATAATCTAGAATAGTATATTTACAACTTATACATTCCTTTAATGGGTTATTGTGAAAACAAACACTATTTGCCATCAGTTAAAGCTTCCTCTGTAATTTCAGAAACCATACTGCACAAAGATGGTGGTGACAAATAATCACTGGACTTCCTAAATTGAAAACACCACGGTTCAAAGTTAGCTATTTGATTTAGAATGTAACACAAAAGACTGATGACATTTTTTCTTCTTTCATATATAGACAAACTGAAGAGTAAAAGATGAATCGACTTTATCAAGAAAAATTGGCAAATAAAATGGTTCGTCACTGCTATTTATCTTGATTCTTGTGTCTTTTGCTCTTAATCAGGAGCTGTTATTTTAGAAGCCAAGCTTTTGTTTCTTTATGGAATGACGTGTGTCAACCACAATTTCATTTGTTATAATTCAGAAATAAATCTTATCCCCTTTAATTTCTATATGATTTTATCTGCTTACAGAGACATTTTCCTGTCGATATATATAAAATATATATATATGTAATACAATAGATGATATATATATAATACATATATAATATATAATATTATATCATATATATGTATATGTATATATCAGTTCTATTGTTGGCTTTTCAGATCCATATACACAAAAGCACTTAACTGAAGATTTTGCTGACCAGAAGGCCTACATGCATGTGACTTTACAATAACCAAATTAAACTCTTTACCTCAGTTTTTGGCAGAAACTCTGTAGAATAAAGACATCAGTGTGCTCAGTTTCATGCCCTGGGCTGTTGTGAGAACCAACTGAGATAATAAACAGAGGCTCTCATAGGAATTACATAATCTTCTGCAAATATAAGGTGTAATAATATATATAGATTCTATTACAAATAAATAAAACATTTGTATGTATAACTAGTTTTGGTATTAACTTTATGACTGGGAATAATTTTTTCACATAATGGTTGTGTATTTTTTGGTCCTTCTGATTAAATTTTACTTGACAACTTTGATTAATTTTGAAACCTATTTCCATGTTGAATCCATGCCCCTGCACTGCAATTCTGTTAAAATCATAATGCCTTGCTTCAACACCCTGACCATTATCAAGGAAATGATTGATAATGATAAAATGATAAAAATGATTAAAAGTTAGTTTATTGTCCTAGCTATATCCATGATGCTTTCTTCCTTCAGGCTTAGGATTTCCAAGTTTTTATCAGAATATTGGAGAAACTTAACCTCTCTAATTTTTGTGTTGATTTTATGCTTTTCTACTAATTTTAAAAAGAGTTTGAAAACATTTTCCTAAGGGTATTTGCTCATTAAAAAAATAAAGAAATGATATATGTAATAAAATTTTACTGAGGGATATCATTTACTTGGGGTTTCTCATTCTAGGGGTTTATGTTAAATAAATACAATTGACTTGGTCTAGAAATTTAAACACAAAATTAAAGATAATATTATAAATAATTTAACTATAATTTTGAAATAGTTTCCTGGGGCTCCTGGCTGGCTCACTCGGTGGGGTGTGCAACTCTTGACCTTGGGGTTGTAAGTTTGAGCCCCATGTTGGGTATAGAGATTTCCTAAAAATAAAAAAATAATAAATAAATAAAATAATAGTTTTCTGGTAATTTTCTTAAACATAGTAAACAAAACATGTTTCATTAGAGAATATTGTAATTTGAGACTTAAAAAAATATATTTAATATCATAAGGGCAAGTCCAGTGCTTAACATGAATTTATTTATTTTTCAAACTATATTCAAATTACTGCATAGACTTTACTAGAGGTGACTTTAAAATGGGGCTGTTTTACTGATTGCATTTTCAAAGGTAGTTTATGCATTTGTGTAAGATGTGTAAAAATTATGATGATTAATGCTGGAAAACCAGTGTTACAAATCTGGCCAGGATAGATCTAATAACAAAAACTGCATCAAGTGAGAATAAATTCTACAAGGTCAAACTCGAATATTAATTATAATTTTCTTGAGTCCTAAGTCAGTATAAATTTCCCTGGCTACCTTGATCTGACGTACATGAATAAATTTTGGAAATCTGAACCTTGGAATCCCTGCTTTCTCAGATTCTAAGAGGTTTGGAAGAAGGGCTTTGGGGATCTGTCTCCCTCTCTCCTATTACCAATGATTCTGATGTATTGTCTCATTTGAGTACTACTGATCTAGATACCTGAGAAAATTTTAAAATTTAGAATTATCTAATTATTTCAATAAAATATTCCTGATATGAAAATTTCAATTTGTTATTCTGTACAATGTTGTTGACTTATGTCTCAGAATTACTCCTGGTATGGATGTGAGGTGAGACAACCCTCCAGTAAACACATCCATACAACCAGGGTGATTTTCAAAGGACTCCACAGAATATCATGAAACACTCTTCTATGGAATGTAATATCGAAAAGATCTAACTTATTTTTCAGCAATATGCCAGTAACCAAAATATGAAAATATATTTTCCATACTTTATTTAAAAGCCACAGCGACAAATTTAAGTAAATAAACATAGTAAATGGGGAAAAAAGAGATATTTGAAATGAAGTTTCTTATTTTACTGGAAGCAGAATATATGACATGTAATGACAGTCACATATGAACAACAATTATAAATTTGGACATTACCAAAAATTTTTGACATTTATTTATTTATTTATGAGAGGAAGAGAGAAAGAGAGAGGGGTGGGGATGGAGGGACAGAGGAAGAGGAGAGAAAGAATCTTTAGCAGGCTCCCTGCCCAGCATGGAGCCCAACGTGGGACTCAATTTCACAACCCTGAGATCATGACCTGAGTCGAAATCAAGAGTTGGATGCTTAACTGACTGAGCCACCCAGGTGCCTCATAATTTTTTTTTTTTTTTTTTAACAGCAGGTTATACCAACATTGGCCATCAGAATAAAATGGGGTAATTACATGTAATTGTTGACTGATATATTCAAAAGCATTCTTAGTTACAGTAACATATCAATATATTTTGAACATTATTTTTTAATTCCTTAAGAAGAAAAGCAGCAATGTGATATCTCACTAAATATCTGAATTACTAGTAGGTGCTTTCAGGCATTTTAGAATTCCCCTGGACTTATTTTCTTCTTTATGTACTTTCTTGGTAAGTTTTGGAGGCATTATTAAAAAAAAAAAAAAAAAAGAAAGAAAGAAAAGGAAAAATCTCACCATCAAAAACAATCCTCTAACAATATCCGTGTGGAATACATTGAACATTCTTATCTGAGGCCTTTATAGTAAGATTCAGCTAATTACTGATAACCCTCACCTAAACAAACTTGCTAATGTATTACTACTATCTACTTATTTTCAATATCAAACTAATTACGGATTCAGACTCACAGTGTACTGTAGCATAGCTACTCAGGCCATTAGTTGATTTTAATTAAATGAAAGTCTTCCAGTGATCAAGGGCTATTTAATTTTTGTCTGATTATAAATTAAAGGTTGATCATTAATTGTGAATATTCCCATATTTTACCAATATATAGATATTTGTCTATATTATGTATTTAGTCCTAGTAAGAAATGAACTAAAGTTGCTAAGCACAATTTCGGCAAAGTCTTTTTTTTTTTTTTTTTTTTTTTTACATTTTTGTTAATGTTTTCTTCTGCCTTTAGCCAGTACTTAAAACCAAGGAAAATAAATTGTATGCTATTTAGAGGGCTGCATTGTGATCCTAACCAAATAGGAGCCTTGCCTCTCTCCTTTTATCTGGTTTGACAACCATATATTACGATATAAATCCCTGCCCTATGCAGACTATTAAAGTGAACGCCAAGCCAAGTTTTGCTTACATTCACTCGAAAAAACGACTGATTAAAATAACCAAGAAAAACTTCCATGACATAGAAGTAATGTTTTCTCTTCCCAATATTTTTATTTAGGTAAAACATAATCACCATCTTAAACCCCTTCTAAGTGTACAGTTCAGTGACATTGAGTACGTTTATAATGTGCTACCATACATCTCCAGAACTCTTATCACTTTGTAAAGCTGAAACTCTATACCCATTAAGAAATAACTTCCATTCCTTCCTTCTCTTCAACCACCATTGTACTATCCCTATGATCTTGACTATTGTAAGTAACTTACATAAGTAGAGTCACACAATGTTTATCTTTTAGTGACTGGTTTATTTCACTTAGCATAATGTCCTCATAATATCCTTAGCATAATGTTCTAGTATATGTCTGAATTTCCTTCCTTTTTAAGGCTGAATATTATTCTATCAAGAGATAAAATAACCCAATAAAATGAGCATTGCCCCCAAAATACATACAAATACAGGTACACAAAAAGTACACAAAAAGATACTCAAGATCATTCATCATCAGGGAAAGGCAAACAAACAAACAAAAACCAAACAAACAAAATTACAATGAGATACCGCCTCACATCCATTAGTGTAGCTACTATAAACAAAACAGGGTGCCTGAGTGGCTCAGTTGGTTAAGTGTCTGCCTTCGGCTCAGGTCATGATCCCAGGGTACTGGGATCAAGTCCCACATCGGGCTCCCTGCTCTGCGGGGATCCTGCTTCTCCCTCTCCTCCCTGCTTGTGCTCTCTCTCACTATCTCTGTTTCTCTCTCTCTCAAATAAATAACTAAAATCTTAAAATAAAAATAAAACAAAACAAAAAACAGAAAATAAGTGTTGTCAAGGATGTGGAGAAAATAGAATCCTTGATTGTAGGGATGTAAATTGGTAGATCCACTATGAAAAATAATATGGAGGTTCCTCAAGAATTTTAAAGTAGAACTACCATATGATCTAGCGATCCATCTTCTGGGTATATATCCAAAGGGAATGAAATTATACCTCAAAGACATATTTGTACTCCCAAGTTCATTGCAGCACTATTCATGATAGCAAAGGTGTGGAAACGATGAAAGTGTCCATTGACAGATGAATGGATGAAGAAAATGTCACTCTCACACCCACACACACACACCAAACACACACGCAGAGGAATATTATGTCTTAAAAATGAAGAAAATCCTGTCATTTGCAGCAACATAGATGAAACTGGAGGGCATTATGCTAAGTGAAATAAGCTAGATGGAGAAAGAAAAATATAACATTGTATCACTTATATGTGAAATCTTAAAAAAAAAAAAAAAAAGGGCGCCTGGGTGGCTCAGTCGTTAACCATCTGCCTTCGGCTCAGGTCATGATCCCAGGGTCCTGGGATGGAGTCCCACATCGGGCTCCCTGCTGCACAGGAAACCTGCTTCTCCCTCTCCCACTCCCCCTGCTTGTGTTCCTGCTCTCACTATCTCGCTCTCTGTCAAATAAATAAAGAAATAAAAATCTTAAAAAAAAAACCCAACAAAAAAACAAAAAAAAAACCGAACTTATAGAAACAGAGTACAAAGGTAGTTACCAGGGCCTAGAGGCTGGGGGAAATAGAGAGAGGTTGATAAAGGAGTACAAACTTTCTGTTATGAGTAAGTTCTGAGAATCTAATATATAACAATGATTATAGTTGACAACACCGTATTGTATAGTTGAAATTTTCTAAGAGTAGAACTTCAGCACTATCACCAAAAATTAAAAAAGTAAATGTGTGAGGTGATAGATGTGTTAATTAACCCAATGGGGGAAATCATTTCACAATGTATATGTATATCAACTTATCACATTGTATAGTTTATCTGATAGCATTGTTAATTATATCTCACTAACTTGCAGGGCAGGTCTAATGGTAAGGGGACTCCCTTAGCATTTACTTATGTGGGAGTGTCTTAATTTTCTCCTCATTTTTCAAGGAAAGTTCAAGGACAGTAGAGGACTCAGAGTTCTTGGTTGGCATTTTTTTTTTTTTTCCTTTTAGCCCTTTGATTATATAGACCCACTGCAGATTCCTCATCAGAAACTATAGTCTTATTGAGGATCTCTTACATGCAATGAGTTGCTTCTTTCTTGCTCCTTTTAAGACGCTTTGTTTCGAAAATTTGATTATAATGTGTCTTGATGGGAGTCTCTGAGTTCACTTTAATTGGGGTCTGCTGGGCTTCTGAATGTTTATGTTCATGTCTTTCATCAAATGTGGGAAGTTTTCAGTCATTATTTACTCAGATATTCTTTCTGCCCTCTTCCCTCTCTTCTTCTGAGATTATCACAATGCATGTGCTGATGCACTTGATGGTGTCCCAAAGTTCCCTTAGATTTTGTTTACATTAATTTCATTTTCTTTTCTTTTTGCTCCTCAGACATGATTTTTCCCATTGTCCTATCTTCAAAATTGTTGATTATTTCTTCTGCCTGTTCAGATTTGCCTTTTGGATACCTCTGGTGATTTTTTTTTTTTTTTTTTCCTTTCAGCTATTGTACTGTTTAGCTCCAGAATTTCAATGTGGTTTCCTTTTATGTTTTTTACATCTTTATTGATATTTCCATTTTGTTCAGGAATCATTTTCCTAATTTTCTCCACATCTTTTAGTTCTATGAGTTTTAAGACAGTTGTTCTTAAGTCTTTACCTTTAGGAAATCTGCCATCAGATCTTTCTCAGAGACAGTTTTTTTATTATTATTATTTTTCTATTGAATGTGCCATGCTTTCCTGTTTCTTTGGATTTTGTGTGATATATTCATTGAAAACTAGACATTTGAATATAATGTCATTCTGGAAATAAGATTCTCTCGCTTTCCCAGGATTTGTGGTTTTTCATTTAATTAATTAATTAATTAATTTGTATAAACTGTTTCTCTGATTCTGGACAAACTGAGGTATAAACTTGAAGTCTTTGCAAGTCTCCTTGAGCCTGTGTATTTTCTTGGGCATGCATGGTGACTTTCTGATTTCTTCCATATATGTAGTTATGTTTCATGTTTGGTTCCTTAATGTTCATAATATTTAATATGTTTTTAAACATTTTATTTATTTATTTATTTGTTTGTTTGTTTGTTTATTTGAAAGAGAGAGAGAGTCTCAGGCAGACTCTGTGCTGAGCATGGAGCTAGATGCAGGGCTCAATCTCACAACCCTGATATCATAACCTAAGCCAAAATCAAGAGTCAGATGCTTAACCGACTAAGCCACCCAGGGGCCTCCATAATGTTAAAAGTCTTACTGTTTGCTTCCCAAAGAAAAAAGAAAAAAGGAAGGGAAAAAGTTTTCGTCCTTTAAATCCCCTGGAATTCACTTTAGCCAAAAGGCTCCAGGTTTGCAACAATGGGGGTGTGGGGCGGGGGGTACAACTACAACGGCTGCCTGCCTCTTTTTGCCTCTGAGATCATTATCAGAACATTCATCTCCAATATTGGAGGGCAGGATCCTTTTTTTTTTTTTATTTTTAAAGATTTTATTTATTTATTCATGAGAGACAGAGAGAGAGAAGCAGAGGGAGAAGCAGGCTCCCAAGGAGCAGGGAGCCCGATGCGGGACTCGATCCCAGGACCCTGGGATCATGACCTGAGCCGAAGGCAGACGCTTAACCATCTGAGCCACCCAGGTGCCCGGCAGGATCCTTTTTATCCATTTTGTGTCCAACAAGCTGCGTGCAAGCTGCTCTAGAAACATGTGCACAGCTGTCCGCCATGGACTGGGGGTGAAGGGGCTGGGTAGGTGCTAGTGTGTCAAGGGCTGAAACCGAGGTAAATTAACTGCAATTTAGAGTTCAAGCCTTCTTTTGGAAATTGGAAGCACTCAAAGACTCCAGAATCCCCAAATAGTTACATCATACAGATTCTACCAGGACAACTGTTTTCTAGGTGGGACAACAGATTCCCAGTGCTTCCTACTTTGTCACTTTTTTTCTTTTTTTTAAGATTTTATTTTTAAGTAATGTCCGTACCCAATGTGGGGCTTGAATTCACAATCCTGAGATCAAGAGTCCCACGCTCCACCAACTGAGCCATCCAGGGTCCCCACCACCTTATTCTAAAGCACTGTTTTTTATCCTCAAAGAAATGTTGATTCTTGAGGCATCATTCTTTACAGCAAGCTTTCTTTAAAGTTTTAATTCTAGTTTATGGGTCAAATATAACAGTCAGATTTTTCAAATGGCAAGGAATTGAAGACTATGGAAAAAGGTGTAGACCAAGAAACCAACATCAAAAACAATAGTATATACTGTTTTGGGATATAAGATACATGGTAAGGATATAAAAGCATGCCCAGCAATAAGAAACACAACTTTAGGGCGCCTGGGTGGCTCAGTTGGTTAAGCGACTGCCTTCGGCTCAGGTCATGATCCTGGAGACCCTGGATCAAGTCCTGCATCGGGCTCCCTGCTCAGCAGGGAGCCCGCTTCTTCCTCTGACCCTATCCCCGCTCATGTGTTCTCTTTCTCTCATTCTCTCTCTCTCAAATAAATAAAATCTTTAAAAAAAAAAAAAAAAAGAGGGGTACCTGGGTGGCTCAGTTGGTTAAGCGACTGCCTTCAGCTCAGGTCATGATCCTGGAGTCCCAGGATCGAGTCCTGCATCGGGCTCCCTGCTCGGCAGGGAGTCTGCTTCTCCCTCTGACCCTCCCCCCTCTCATGCTCTCTCTCTCTCATTGTCTCTCTCAAATAAATAAATAAAATCTTAAAAAAAAAAACAAAACAAAACACAACTTTAGTATAATGGTGACTTCTGAGGAGGAAAACAGTAGACAAAAAGAAAAGAAGTAGAATTTGGCTTTGTATTATTAATTTTTTCAAAAGAACAGTCTAAAGGACATCTAGAAAATTAATACCTCCTCTTTCTGAGAAGTGATAATTTGTTGTTAGCTATGCTATTTTTGTAACTTTACATATGCTTATAAAGTATTTCAAATAAAAATTATCAAAAGATAGTGTTGGGGATTTCACTTCGATCAAACTGTTGATTAGAAAATTATCTCCCAAATCAGAAAATTTTTGATTGAGTACCTCATTAAAACAATTAAAATATATAGGCCACAAATAGATTATGCATGTCATTATAATAACTCAGAAGTTGTAGTTCATTGATTTGATAGCTTCATGCTAAAACTTAAGAAATAAACCCAAGTTCACTAAAATAATTTCATCACTCTGATTAACTTGAACTCAAATTGTCTTACCAATAGTCATTTACCACACAACAGCTCCTGAGCTATAACATTGAGCTAGTAAATGTGAGACAAAAGGGAATTTTGTTTTCTTGTTCTAGTCATAGTATTATTCATCATTGTTTTAAAATTTCACTGATACAAGAAGTTATAAAACAATCATTTCTTTTTTCTTTTTTTTTTCTTTTATTATGTTATGTTAATCACCATACATTACATCATTAGTTTTTGATGTAAACAATCATTTCTTAATTGGTTATTTAAAAACAGGTCATGAAAAACATTATTTCCATTATCCAAACATGCCAAGCTTGCCTCCATCTCAGGACCTTTATATATATTATGTCTTTTACCTAAGATGCACTTTTTGAGACTCTTTGATTGGATTGCCCCTCCTAATACTTGAACTTTACCAATAGATGCAATAAATTCAGAAGTATGAGTAGTTTTCAGAGAATAAATGTACATAGTAATAAACTGGAAAATTTTATTATGTTTAATTTACTTCCAGATAAACCCTTTAAAATTCCATAATTTAATACCTTAGACAAGTTAGGGCAAGAGAATATAAAAATATAACAATTACAATAGAAAATATTTAATCAAATCTTGGTCTAAGAGTTAATATTAATTTCTAATAAAGCATCACTCACTAGCTCATGCAACGCTATTAAAGAGATCCTTTCTTCCATTTTCCTAAAATCTTAGGTGGACAAATTTAATGGACTCATTCATCCTGGTTTGTCTAGAGAATAAAGGTGTAATAATTTCTTAAAGCTATGTACACACATACAAAATGAAACGAAGACTTGAAATTAAAGTGCAAGTCACTCATCTCAGTCATTTGACTATATCAGAGGAGACTTGCCCCTTGAGAAAGAATGAGGAGCTATAGATGAATCTGAATTTCAGACCTGGAAAATATTTTTAAACTTCATGCAGTAGTATTATCTTTTCTTCTCTGTTGCTACAGAAATAAAAACTCCCACAAAGATTTAGAAGCTAAAGATTTAATTCCCAAGAAACATGATGCTATATCCTTTCTTAGGCTGGTAGAGAGCACTACAATTCTGCCCAAATTAGCAAGAGAAATGTTAAAATGCCATAGCTAAACAAAGGACACCAAGACAGAAATCTATCACTCAGTTCTTCTAACTCCGCAGAATGACTGCATATACCCCCTTATTCTTATAAGCAGCCTATCATTGAGGGTATGTGGATGCAACACTGGGAAATGCAAATAAGCCCCCTGAGTTATTTATTTAGACCCTGGAATTCTTTAAATCTGAAACAATACCTATATGATTGAATTGCTGTTTTCCTTTATCAACAAACACATGGAAAGACAACCAAATAGAATGTATTGGCCTTTCTTGATACTGAATGAGAAATATGAGAGCCTGGTGGCTATTAAACAATATGGAAACTGGAAGGGGATACAAATCTATCAACCCTCTCCTATGATCTTCATTAATTATTGGGAAAATAGAACTGTTGTAAATGGATTTTGGAAATTACACATACACATGTGCCATAGACTTCTCCAACATTTTCCCCTCAATCACAGTAACATTTTAAAGTATTATATACTGTCTTATGCAACAGACTTCTAAGAATTTCAGTTCTGCAATCAACTTGCTCTCAGAATTTAGATGTATCTCCCTCTATTATAGACTAGAGAAGTCATTTGCCAACTTGGAGGCCTACAGCTTAGCTGAGAGTGTCCTTAGAAAGTGAATTGCCAGCTAATAGGTCTCCTTATTAAACTGGTATTTTACCCAAACTAATGCAGGATACCCAATTTAAGAAATAACTGATTCCAAAATTCTCACAATTTGCAAACGGTTATCTCAATCACTTGCCTATATTAAGTACTATGTCTATTCTTAGATCTTAATATGAAGCAGGGGAACAATGAAGCTGCAATAAAATTTTTGGGAAAAACTACACAATACCTGAAAACTGAGTGAGGCATGGGCATTAGGGAAACAGTTGTAAGGAAAGGAAGCCCCAGACACAGTAAGTGATCCACTCCACGAATTTCTCTCCCAAGAGTAGTTAGTTATGCCCAATGAAAAGGGAATTATTCACTCCACAGTGTATTTGGAATTAAAATTGCTTGAGAGATGCAGTTACATTGAGGGCACTGTAGGAGGTAATTGCATGAAACTTTAAATACAACAGAAGATTAAACTTTGACACTTTTGAAATACTCCTTGTGATTGTAATTGTAGTGACAATTGAAGTGGACTTCACAAAGACACACATGTCTCAGAAATGTCCAGAGAAGGAGAGAGAATTGTACAGAGTCAGGATGCTTTAATACAGGTAAATGAACTCTCTCTTTTTTTAAAGATTTATTTATTTTAGAGAAAAAGAGAGTGCATGTGCATGAACAGGGGGAGGGACAAAGGAAGAGGGAGAGAGAATTTCAAGCAGACTCCCCACTGAGCTTAGAGCCAGAGGCAAAGCTCAATCTCATGACCCTGAGATCATGACCTAAGCCTAAATCAAGAGTCCATTGCTTAACTCACTGAGCCACCCAGGCACCCCTAAAATCAATGATCTTTAACCAAAAGTAAACCTTCCCCATAAATTTCACCTGATGGTAGATCACACATACTATTTTAACAGTTCACAATTGGTTTTGAGATCTGCAAATCCAGAGAAATCAAAGTATTTTTAAAAATTTGAGTAGTATCATTTCTTCTGGTAAATGAGAAATTTGACAAGTTAATCTATGGTTATTAAAAGTTAACTTCATTTAGTATTTTGCATGGAATACATATTTCCATAAATATTGGCAGAAAGATTTAACGTATTTTCAGATATCTGTAGACGGTTATGGCTGAAAGGACATTAGAGATCATCTAACTGCTTGTTTTACACATGGTGAATCAGGAAATGATGTTTATATTTTTGTTAATAGGAGGATGACAGGAATTGAATCATTAGGGCTTCATATTTTTTCAGTTCTTGTCTCATTGATGCTATTAGGGAAAATATACATCAAAAAACTTTAGAGTCATTAGTTATTAACTTCAGGATGCTCTAAAAACTTAAAAACTCTTAGATTAATTGTATTAAGCATTTTAGATGACAATAGATCCAAATGCCAATGTTTACCAATTCATAATCTACATAATTCTTCTGCTGAAGATTCTGACACTATAGAATACATATAATTCCATTTCAATTCATTTCATTTTCAGTGAACGATTTCCACATGTCTATCTTTTGAAAGGTCAGTCAAGTCTTTTCTTAAATGTATCGTGACACCAAATTTACACTCAGTCTTCTAAAATTTGAGGGAAATATTCCTAGGTGAAAGTAACATTTTAAAATTTGCTAATTGCAGAACTCCTGGCTGGCTCAATTGGAAGAGCATGTGACTCCTGATCTCTAGGCCATGAGTTTGAACCCAAATTGGGTATAGAGATTACTTCAATAAACTTTAATTAATTAAAACTGCTAATTGCAAACACATTTTGTTACTTGACCTAATATTTCTCATTCATTTCTCCCCAAGTAATATATTTTTCTTTTTCATCCTTCTCTTCCTTTTATTTTTCCAGTGGGAGGGAGGGGCGGAGTTAAAATACCCTACCTTATTATAAATACCAAAAAGCATTACCAGTGCAGTATGTCATTGCATTTTGAATGAAACATTTTGTGAATAAAGAGAATTTGCTTATGGTGCTGCTGGGCTAGTGGAATCATGTTTAGTTATAAGAAAAATCACATAAACATCCTGTAAGACTGAGAAATATCCAGAATAGAGGAGAAAAGTCAGTATATGCTGATATAACTTATACTTGACAGGATAATACTCCTATTGTAACAGAGTAACCATGATTCTTATATATAGCATTTGCTGCAAATAGAATAAGGAGAAAATGAAGAGTATCAAAAAACAAAAAAAGGGAAACATGAAAAGATGAAGGAAAAAAAATGAGAATAATAGTATTAACTTGCTTATGTATTTTCAGGATCATCTTTATGCTTACTGAAATGTTATTTATTCTGAGATTCAGTGGGTGCCTGAGTAATCCTACCATTCATTGCAAAAGCATCACCTCATATGATACTAATTTATCTCTAAGAATATCATTTTAAAGAATTTTTTTTTTTTCAGAATTACCACTAATGTTAGGCTGAATTTGCCTTTAAGAAATAAGAAATGGCTTTACACATAAACCCTGCCTTGAACACAAGAGCCTTTTTTAGTTGGAGCAAAATGCATTCAAGATATTCAAATTATGTTAATTGGCTGTAATCTTATCAGGCACTCTTTTCCGATAATGAATGAAATGATAGTAGCAACAGCAGTTATTCATGTATATACAGATATACTGCTGAAATATGGATCACCTATTTGGATGCCTTCATTACTGATCTAAGCTCTTATATGTGCATGATTATTACATGTCCTGTCTCATGTTTGAGTGATTTTTTAAGCTCATGATGGCACTTAGACACAATATAGCTTATAAACTGATTGTTGGCCCACTATTGCCTACTCTTTGAAAATAATGCCTTGTATACAGATTTGCAAATAATTGCTTTGGGCTTCTGAGACAAAATAGCAAAATAAAGTGTCTAAATACTCCTGAAAATAAGTGAACTAATGAAATAACAACCCAAAACAAAATAACACTTTTGTGTTTAAAATAAACCTTAAATGACAAAGAGACCTGCAGAATAAGTACCAATAAAAATACATAGTCTCATTTATCTTTGCATAATACATGTTTTTATTTGTGCTTTAAAATCTAGTAGAAATATGAATGACCCTGTAATTAGAATAGGCAATACACACCTCCACAGGAAAAAGGTTTAAATGGGTTTTAATGTAATGTTTTTGCATCTATAAGGTTAATAATTTTTAGATAAAATTTCTACACTTCCAGTAAAATATTGTGAAGGCTATTGTTATTAAACATTAAAATAGCAGAGATATTTGCTATACATGTAAGTTTTTAGAAAATTATTTTAATACATTTTAACTGTGTTCATCATTTACTTTTACAGGAAAAAAGATAAAATGCCATATTGATTGTAATGATATTTGTTGTTAGTGAAGTGACACTGTGATTTTGATTTCTACTTTTAGAGAGGATCCTGAACCTATGCAGATTTGTATCCCCCAGGATGGGCAATCTGATGGTGGGAAATAGGCTGGAGAAATCAATCACTTGTGATAGTCTGCAGAGAGTACATAATCACTGATTTTTTTTTTTTTTTTTTTTTTTTTTTTTTTGCTTCTACAGGCCTGTCTTTATCATGATTTAGGATGATGTGGGCCAAGCCAAGGAAGCATAGATATGACCAGTTTCCCATTAACTCCTTGGAAGGGACATTAAACCTAGGTATAGCTCCATAGAGAGAGTGTAGCCATAACACAGGACCTAAACATTTTAGGTTAAGATAGATAATTAAAAACTAAAAGAAAAATTAGAATGTAGCTTTCAATTTTTTATTATTCACAAGAGAAGGCTAAGTGCTTTGTACAAAATTCAAGGTGAGACAGTCAATATAAGAGCCCTGTTCTGTTTCTGCATCCAAAGTCTGAGATGTCTTTAATGCAAAGTGCCCCATGTTGATGACAGTTTGGGTGAGAGCACAATGGAAAATCCTTTTATTTTGTATTAAAGTATTAACCTGTTATGTAATGTGCTATTTTCAGAGACACAAATAATTGAATGCTTGAAAAAAATCTGACACTTTTCCTCTCAGTGTGGAATCGAAAACATTATGTTCTCGAAGGCTCAGATCATACTTTATTACTTTCCCATTATACAAGAATATTAAGATATACATTTATTACATATTTGTTAATACATATATATCATGTAACACATCACATATATTATTATATGTAGAATCATATTATACTTTTGCACTTGTGTATCAGGACTTATAAAGGATTCTCGTGTGTGTGTGGGGGGGGGGGGGGTGTGTTCAGAATTGTAGATAATTGACCTTGCCTTATTGAGATGTTTCAAAGCATACAAAAGGCAAACTACACTAGGTTGTATATTTTTGTGTGTTTTCATCTTCATCAATTGAGAAGTTTATAAAGAACAAAAGTTAACACAAACTTCATAATGAATACCCCTTTAATCACCTCTTTAAAAATAAAATAGATATAAAAACAAATTAATGACTTTAAATAGATTCCAAAAGAAAAGGAACAGAACCAAGTTGTGAAAGCAAGTACAATAACTAAATACTGTGATTAATTAAAGACAGAAAATGGACATGAATATTGTACATAGTTTCAGGCTACTTCAACTACATGCCTCAGTATTTGATTTTTTTTTAAAGATTTTATTTATTTATTTATTTGAGAGAGAGAGAGAGAGAGAGAGAAACAGCATGAGAGGGGAGAGGGCCAGAGGGAGAAGCAGGCTCCACGCTGAGGCAGGAGCCCGATGTGGGACTCGATTCCAGGACTCCGGGATCATGACCTGAGCCGAAGGCAGTTGCTTAAACAACTGAGCCACCCAGGCACCCAGTATTTGATTTTTTATATGTATTCTTATAAACCTCTCAAATTCACATTTCTGTCTTCTATATACATTCTGGAAGAGGTACACATTAAGAAAATATTTTTTAAAAAAAGAAAATATGTTTAAAATACTTACATATCAAAAGTTTAGGGTGAGGGTACTAAATAAGTCACATCACCTTTTCAATATGAATTTGTGATAAAGAACAGAAAGTACAGATTAATAGTCTTTCAGGATTTCACTCATAAGTTACAAAAATATACATCTTTGTAAAAATCATTTGCAATGGTTAGCAAAAAATGCCAAATATATTAAATTCCAATTGGCTTGAATTGTGGTTGGTCTTTACCACTAAGAATAATGGTATTCCTGTGACCTTGACGTTGAAGTTGACTTTAACCCTCCCTTGCATTCACTACTCCATTAAAATAGTATTAGAGGAAATTAAAAAAGAAATTATGTAGGCAACCACTATGGGTCAGGTTGCATCTCTAAAACTTAGAGTACATAACTTAGGTTTCAAAATTTCTCTACAAAATAGAGCTAGAGGACTCCTTTATAAAGCAATTTTGAAGTTTAAGGTTTATTTTATACTTATATAAACCTTGGCATGTTGCACTTGTCAGAAAAACTTCATAACCCAACAATAACCTTTTGCTATCCTTTATGTAGTGTTGTCTAGACAAATTGTCATGTTGCTCAGCTGAACAAGATTGATGACACAGAAAACTGCCAATGTAGAGCTTAGGAGAATACACCCCTTCAGTGAACTTCAGGCCATTCCAAATCACTTCCCTAGGCCGGGATGGCAGCAGTCCCTCAAGGATTTTGATTAACAGTCTGTGAAACACCAAAGATACAACTCCAATTTATAGAGATGTTTGAGCTAAACTTAAGTCATTAAGATGGGCCTTAATCCAATCGACTAGTAGCCTTATAAAGAAGTGGGGGGTGTGATTTGGACACCGAGTGTTACATACAGAGAACAGACTATGTGAAAACACAGGGAGACCACCATCTATGAACCAGGAATGCCTGAGGCTACCAGAAGCTAAGAGAAAGGCATGGAACAGATTCTCCATACAGCCAGCCCTCAGAAAGAACCAACCCTAAGAATACCTTGCTTTCAGACATATAGCCTCCAGAAATTTAAGACAATAGATTTCTGTTGTTGTAAGTCACGCAGATTCTAGTACTTTGTTGCAGTAGTTCTAGGAAGCTAATAAACCTCCTTTCTCAGGATCTGGTAAATAAGTTGAATTGTTTTTCTAAAAACACATCATGGATTTCCAACATGTAGAGGACAGTTATAAAGTAATTAATGAAGAAAAAGCTACAGCATGCATTATGTCAACAAGGATTTAGACTGAGAGCTTAAATAGGTATTTGGAGAAAGAATGGTCCAATTAGAGGCTGCTGCGGTTTTGGGTGGGGATTTTTAGGAACAAATAGATTTGCTGAGGTGAAATAACTAATAGATGTGAGGGTCAATTAAGCTGCAACTAGAGAGTAAAGTCCTTATAGGCTATGAATACCTTAGAATAAAGAACAGATTCCTCCACCTGAGACGGTGGTCCTTTTAAAGTTCATAGAGTCAAGGTGTCCTAATTATACACAAATATTCTGTCTTCCTCATAATCTGCCACAATAACTCTGTGAAGTCTACATTAAGCCAAGTTACAGATATCACTAGATTTTTCTAGCATATAGTCGAGGAAGTTAGACAGTTGACAAAAATCCAGAGATTAGGTAGAAAATTGGAATACTAAAGAGATCACATCACCAGTTACTACACTCAATGTGTTGAGCTCCTATTTTATGGTCGGCATTACACATGATAATTTACAAATGCTATTTCACTTAAAATAATTCTGAGAGATATATCAAATATGTATATTATTAATATATTAAATATTATATAATGTTATAACACATTGATATGTAATATTAATATAGTATATACCATATTATATTAATATAATTAATATATTTGCAATATAATTCATAATATATTTATGATTTTGTGATAATATAAGTATATTATAAAATATAAATATAAAATATAAAATATATATTAGTATTTAACATTTGACTCCCTAATAGCTATTTGAAACTGACAAAGCAAAAGGTAGGATGGATGTAATGGTATTCTATTCCTTTTTGATAATTGTTGGCAGAATGTTCATATGACCCAATTCTGGTTAAGAAAACCCAAGGACAGTTTTGCTAAAGATTTCTTGGAATGTTTTCTCAATCTTAAAGAGAAAATCATAGGGATGCAGATTCTTTAGTCACATCCAGCAGGAAAGAAATAAGCATTTGGTCTTGGAGGTTTCTGGCAGACATCTTCTGTCCATGAGGGAAGCCAGCCTTCATGGACGCTGCCAGCATATGGAAGAATATGCAGACAAGACAATAGGAGCAAAACAGGGCCAGAACACAGACTGGCTCAGACCAGGAGTCTGAAGCATCCCCAAACTCTTTCTTTTGAAAGTTAATAAAGTTCCTTATTGTTAAGGCCTTTTTCAGTTGGCTTTTCCAATATTTGTAGTTGAAAGCATGCTAACAAATGGAATTATTCCGATTTTATACATGAATAAATATGGTGAGTTAAATTGCGCATGATCACAGAGCTAGTAGTTGTTCTATTGTCTTTAATCTCAGTCTTGCATGACTCACGACTCTTGATTCCTTTCTAAAAAGATCTAAAAAGAGTCTTGAATCCAACACTGAAAAAAATTTAGCTTATGATTCAGCACTCCTGTTAGCTTTTGAATAAAAAATGCTTGACAAATAACCCGGTTGAAATTGCTGTTTTTTTCTGGTAGCCTTGAAAAATAAGAATATGGGTGAGACTATATATATATATATTTTTTAAAGATTTATTTATTTATTTGAGAGAGCGAGAAAGTACATGAGAGGGAGGAGGGTCAGAGGGAGAAGCAGACTCCCTGCCGAGCAGGGAGCCTGATGTGGGACTCGATCCCAGGACTCCAGGATCATGACCTGAGCCGAAGGCAGTCGCTTAACCAACTGAGCCACCCAGGCGCCCTATATTTCTGAAGAGGATAAAGATGTTTTGAAACACAAATCCCAACCCATTATGCTTATTTTTTTATCTTAAATTTTGCATCTATTGTTTAGTGGACACTGAATAATCATTTAATTCTGAATATGCCAGCTAAAACCAACTCAAAACTAAGTTTTTGTTTTAATTCTGGCATAAAATAAAACATAGTACCTTGGTAAAATAGAACACTTGAATTTTTTCATATGCTTTGCTGACTTTCTTTTCTTGTTTTTCAAACTATACGTTAATTACATGGTCTAATGGCAAACAGCAAAATTCTTTAGTCTAATTGTAATGGGAAGATTTAGAAAATTATCACACATTTTCTTCCAAGTTTGGTTCTTATCTTAATAATTCACTACAAATATTTCTTATTTATAATCTTATGATCTTGATATTTTGCAAGATCAACATAGTAAATGACCAGAAAAATTAATGAACTTAATTGTAATTGTTGCATTTTAATTTAAATAGTTCATGCTAACATTTGGGGTAAGTGCTGTTTGCATAGAAAAGTGTTAAAAATGAAAACCCCGAAGTTTCTCACTTCAATCTGGTTCTTATTTTTAAAGTTAACAAGATTTTGGCACAAGCTGTACAAAGAAGTGTCCCTTTGCTATTATTTTATGGCAATTTTAATATTATAAAACTTCCCCAGAACAGTGTCCAAATATCCTTAGTTGAATCATAAGTACTCAGACTAATAAGACTTTGCTGCCTGCATAGTACTGTATTTTCATTTAAAAATTTAGTTCAGTTTTGCCACATTACTTGGTATTATTTTTATCATGACTTGGAGCAGTTAATCATCAAAAGGTCATTTTTTTTCAAAGTTCCTATTCATATTTCCACAAAGTGACCCTGATGGTGTCAAAGGCTTTGTATCTGGTTATTAAAAATTCTTTGAAATATATAAAGTATTTGATGTGTCAATAGTTGAAATATAGTTCATAGGTACAACTATACATGTTGGTGACACCGAGTGTGACAATTTAAAAGGTGTATAAAATGGAAACAGGAAATAAAAGATCATAAAAAAGGATCTGTGATAAAAGACAAGAATGTGGACTTCATTTAAACCCTGGAAAACTATTTGCGCTTATTAAATTACTTGTCTTTGGAGAGTAGATACAAAAAATTGTCGTACGTTATAGAAAATAATACTGTCCATGTATTAATACACATGAGTATTTGAAATTGGTTAAGGTAAGCAATTTCAAAAAAGATATATGTAAACTAAGGATGAATATACTTCTCTTTCACACATGAGAATCTATGCCATGGAGCCAGTTCCAAAATAGAAAATTAAAAGATACCTATGAACTTCAATATTTCAGGAGCCATAGGTAAATACAAAAATGAGGGCTAACTGAATTTTTTAGAGTTATACTGTAATATGTAAAAAAGCTCTTAAAGTAAGGACTTAAGTCCAGCTATTTAAAATTTACCTACAGCTTAGGTAACAGTCTAATTTTTTCTTAATTCTGGGTCTACTTCTGTAGTTTCAATTGTTAATTTACTTGAGCTGGCAGACTACCGGTAGTTTATCCAGTTATTACAATCAGATGGTTGTCTGTTGTGTTAGATTCATCTTTTAAACATTGTCTTATAAATCAGTAATAATCCCTCCTTTTCTATTTTTGGAATATTTGTACATTGCTTTTGCTTTAAAGGAAGAGAGATGATCACATTCTAAAAAATTACCTTTTCAATAGAAGTAACATTCAAGTATCACAATACCTTCATGACAAATTAAGCAAAAGACCCCCAGATTAAGCAAAACCAGAGATAAAGTTAGAAAGATTAGGGGAAAAGATATAGTCAGTGTAAGAGTCTGTGTTTTGTTGCCTCACCATGTAATTTTGGACCCACAGGTAAAGGAGAATACGGATTCTTTCTGTTGACCAATCTTGACTGAAATACAGTCAAGGGGATTTCATTAAGGTGACTGCATTTTTCCTCCAGTGTAAGGTAAAACACCAGAGAATGATTTCAGTGGGGACACGACAGAATATCTGGCAACATTCAGCAAGGTGAAAACCACAGGGCCCACCTGCCCTTGGATTGTAGACTGTTACTCTACAAAACACTGCTATAATGAAAAACAAAATGCTTACCCAGGGATGGACATAAAAGTCTGTTTCCACATTGTTTACAGATTTTAGAGTCTGTATTTTGCTGAACCAGAAAAATAGACTAGACATCATCATTCTTGATCAATAAATGAAGAAAGTCTTATAATATTTTGGCTAAAATTATGAAATGACAAAAATGTCCCAAAGATAAAAATTGTGTATGTGTTTAATAATATATCTGTAAATACATGTTTAAATGTTTGAGCACTTAATAATTCACAATAAATTGTGAATAAAATTGTGAATAAAATGATGCACAATTTTAATACTGCTATTGAGGATAAACTGTCCTCTGGTATTAAAAATCTGAATTATTGTGGAAATATTTATGTATATTTTTCAAGGCTCATCTCACCTATGACCTCCTCCACAGATCTTTCTTCTCAAGCATTTATAATAAGTTCTTTTTATTTTTATTTTTCTTACCATATTTTAGCAAATAAGGTATAATTTGATTTTATGGTCCCCCACAATGCATCATATACCATTTTTTTTTTAATATTTAAGAGTCTAAGTGAGTAATGAAAGTTAAGATTTATGACATTGAATGGAAAAAGAGAAGGACAAGCTTAATATGTTCACAGATATTGAAGAATATACCTGGTTGAGTTTACATAACTGTGGGAAAACCCATAAATAAAATACAGTACTAATTATGTTTTAAAAAATCATTTTAGATTTAATTTATTGACTAATGATTTAAATCTGTACTTTTTGTCATAAAAATATATAACATAAAAATGGATAAAATGATAAACTTTAAGTATGGAATTTAGTGACATAAGGACATCTACATTGTTGTGCAATCATCATTATGCATTTTCAGAGCTTTTTCTTTCCAAATTGAAACTCTGTACCCATTAAATAACTCACTATGTACCCTTCTTTATGATCTCTAGTTACTTGAATAAGCAAGTAACATAGGCATATAAAATTCTTAGAATTATACTACATCGGAAAGAACGGAACATGGAATTCATTGGTTTAGAAGGCACATTAATCATATTGACATTATGTTAAACTATACAGGTTCGTGATACAGCATTAAACTCGGAGTCTACACAAAATGCAGACAAACACTGATGGTTACTTGTTTTATTTCTTGTTAATTTTCTTATTCAAATTATAACAATAGGCCAAGGGGAAAAAAGAAAAAAAAAAGAAATAGAAAAATAATGAAAATCTGATTGAAAGTATCTGAAATCTCCCTAGGTAATCAGGGGTATGTAAGTAAGCTAAGTACACAGTAAACTGCTTTGTCCCCCCTCAGGGCACTTAACCAATTCTTGGTGCAGATCCTGAGACTAGGAATCCCGGAGTAAGAAGGAGCAAAGGAGCAAAGAAGCTACTGAAGTTCTCAAAAGTTTTTCAGGGCAAGGGGGTTTATTAAACACACCACCCACCCATACCCCAAACTCCTAGGGCAGAGGGTTCATTCAGAGCAGTAAAAACTTTCAGGATTAAAGAGGCCACATTTTATTTTATTTTTTTAAGGTTTTATTTATTTATTGGACAGAGGTTGACAGTGAGAGAGGGAAAACAAGCAGGGGTAGTGGAAGAAGGAGAAGCAGGCTTCCCACTGAGCAGGGACCCCAATGTGGGGCTTGATCCCAGGACCCTGGGATTATGACCTGAGCCCAAGGCAGACGCTTAAGGACTGAGCCACTCAGGAGCCCCTGAAGAGGACATATTTTAAACCGAAAGGAAACTAATACCCTAGAGGCATTTACCCAAGTGTCCAGCTGTGCAGGCTGAGAGCCTAAGAGACCAAAAAGAAACAACTGGAAGCAGGCTGTTCTTAGAAGCACACTCCGTGCCAAAGAAACAAATTCAGGACTAAGTAGGAAGGGACTAGTCAATATGCCATGCTCTCAGTTGAGATTCAGAGGTCTTCCCCCTAGAAACCAGCAAAATAAGATATAAATTATTAGAAGACTAGGGCACCTGGGTGGCTCAGTTGGTTAAGTGTCTGCCCTTGGCTTAGGTCATGATCCCAGGGTCCTGCTCAGTAGGGAGCCTGCTTCTCCCTCCCCCCCTTATACTCGCTATCTCTCTCAAATAAATAAATAAAATCTTAAAAATAAAATTATTAGAAGACTATGACCCAGTCTGGAATCAGCTCAGTCCATACCTGATTGGATTAAAGTGAGGTTTCCAGTCTAGAAGATTAGAGGATAGGGTGATAAATCGTCACTAGAAATATTAATGACTTCTAGGATTTCTATTTTTTTTTTTCAAAATTTCCAAGAAAATAAAGAGGCAATAGAAACAGATCCATATATAACTCTGATACCGAAGTTAACAGTAACAGATTTTAATCAGCTGAATGAACTGTTCAAAAATGGTTGAAAGGATGTAGAATTGGAGCAGAAAACTAGTGTCTATATAAAATAACTAACATGGAAAATTCTAGAACAAAAAAAGTAATCTAAATTAACAACTAGATTATTGGATGACAGATTGGAAATGAGAGTGACAGTGAACTGGAAAATGGATGGAAAGAAAATACATAGATTGAAAAACAAAAGCAAAAAATAAAAATGTTTAAGAGGGTGATTTAAGAAGGGGATCTTATATTGGAATCCAAGAGGCAAGGAGAATGGGGAACAATTATCAAAGAGAAAAATGGCTATAAGTCCACAAAATTTGAAAGCCGTCAAGCTACACCTTTACTATACAGTTGAAAACCTAAGCATAAGTACTCAAAAAACTCCATATAGGCCCATCTTTACTTATATTTATCTTATTTATATAAATGCACACAATATGTTTGATATGTGTATACAGGCTTATATGTAAATATATATAAAATATTCAGAAGTGTCCTGTTCCTTCTAGGTTATTTTAAACAAAATAACTAAAATCCAGACCAAAATATTCTTAAATTGCTGAGGAAAAAATAGACAGTCAACCATGGTTTTTGTTCTCATCACAAATATTAATTGTGAAATGAAACATTTTTTTTCAAAATAAAATTAGCCATACATTAATATAAACTATATAAACTATAAGTGAACTCCTTTAGCCCAAGAAAAGTATACCAGAAGTAAATAGAGATATGCAGATATAAAATAAAAATACATTAAAAAATGTAAGTGAATTTTAATTACATAACATTGTAATAATGGGTAGGGGTTTAACATGTAGAGAGAATTAAAAAGCATGAAAGACACTGAATAGAACTAGTTTTAAGAGGTTAGCATTTTCTTTCAAATGATATTCATATTAACCCTAAGAATTTAATTATGTATTTTGGAATCTCCAATTTAAATGGCAGGAGAAAAAAGTTACCTTTTACTCAAAGTGATCTATAACTGAAATGCTAAGGGGAAATAGATTTCAAAAGGAGGCAATAAGAGAAAAAAATGTTACACAAGACAATGAAACAAATGGGACAAAGAGTACAATAAAACACACAAAGCCAAATATCAGTGATTACTCTGCAAATTAATGGCATATGTCCATTAGTTCAAGTCAAAATTCACCATAACAGATAATTTTTAAAAATCAACTATATGCTTCTCACAAAAATTGCTTTAAATGTAAGAAGTGTTTTTGTATGGTATAGATAGCAGTCCTTTGTCATTCTTATGTCCTATGTCATCAACTGTAATATTGATTTTTCGATAGTGTATTTAGCCATACAGATAATTTTAATGTTTAAACATTTTTTTCTTTTTCTTGAGGAGATCCAGGTTCTTTGGTGTTAATTTTTTGAGATTAATCCACTCGATTATACTCAAACCGTTTCTCCTACATTTTCTTGCAATTTTTAATTTTCGTATGTAGGTCTTCAAATTTCTAGGTCAAAAGTCCTTGCCCAGCTCCCAAACACAATCCATAATTTTCTGTCAAAAAAATGATTACAACATACCATACAATTATGTATGTTGTAATCCATTTGTGCATGCTCTATTGTTTCACTGCTTTATGCTCTTTGCCAATGTAGTACTGATTTCACTAAGACAAAACTTATAGCATGTTCCAATGACTAATTAAACAATATTCCAGATAGTCACTTCTTTTTGAGGTTTTCTTGGTTGTTTTTAAATACCTATTCCTTAGCACGTATTTTAGATTTTATCTAGAGATAAAAATTTATTTGAATTTATTGAAAATGTATTTAGTTTCTGTATTAAATTTTCAATAAACAGAATTCTATGATAATAGGAATAAGGTCACTTTTCCCTTATGCTGACCTAGTGTTCTCTCTTTTCCATTACATCATATAATTTATTAAAGTGGGTTCTAGGCTGACGTCTTAACTAGTAATTCTATTTTATTTCTGCCTTAATGGAAATGGGATATATTTCCCAATTTCATTTGTAAGTTAGAATAGAGATAAAAAATTGTTTTATATGGCTTATTCGTCTGATTTTTCTATACTTCTAAAATATTTTATTGGATATCAATGATACACCTTACCTTCATGAAAAAATTATCACCTCTTATTTTCAAATTTTACAGTTAACTACTTTATTATTCCAATCAGTAAAACCTCAAAGACTGTCCTACATAATAATGAGACTGACAGATAGTTTCTTGTACACTTGGTTTTAATTGTATGATTTTAGCACGCAGGGTCATTTCATTGAGGGGAAAATACAGGGCATTTACAGCTCAACAAGAGGTTCTTGTTATAGTTGGCCACAAATACCAACATAGAATTTAGAAAAATACTGAAATTGTTCACCACAAATATTAAGTTTGGCCAACAATTTTATCTTTTTCAATTCTAAAATTTTTTTTTTTTAAAGATGATGTAACATCTTTTTTTTTTAAGATTTTATTTATTTATTTGAGACAGAGAGAATGAGAGAGAGAGAGAGCACATGAGAGGGGGGAGGGTCAGAGGCAGAAGCAGGCTCCCTGCCGAGCAGGGCGCCCGATGCGGGACTCGATCCAGGGACTCCAGGATCATGACCTGAGCCGAAGGCAGTCGCCTAACCAACTGAGCCACCCAGGCGCCCTTCAATTCTAAAATTTCATCATATATTCACTTGTCTCTTCCCAAATCAGATAGTAACCTACCTTTGGAATGCTAGAGAGATTACTTCAGGGATACCAGGGCAACAGTATATATATTTTATAGATAAAACTAAATTTCATCAAATATTTAGAGTGAAACATAAAATGCAATCAACACTTAAATACTTGGAAAGATGTTAATATTTTGCTAAAATTTTCTGTTTTTATCCAGATGTCTGGCAGCACATAAGGAAAACAAGACACTCTGAATAAACATAATCTCATTTACTCCAAAATACCATTTTTCCACCGATTTCCAATTTTCTTTTTAAGGGAGAACATAATCACATGTTGGATGATTGTAGATATTAACAATCCTGGCTTCTAAGGACAGACTATTATAGTGCATTCACTAATCATTTCAATGCTCATGCCATTTTTTTTTTTTTTTAATATTCTATTTATTTATTTGAGAGAGAGAGAGCACATAGGTAGAGAGAGAGAAAATTTCAAGCAGACTCCACACTGAGCACAAAGCCTGGTGCTGGGCTCCATGTCATTACCCTGAGATCATGACCTGGACTGAAATCAAGAGTCTGACACTTAACAGACTGAGCCACCCAGGTGCCCCATCAATGCCTACGCCATTTAAACAAAGACTGAATTAGGGGACAGTGAAAGTTTCAGCAGTTTTGTGCTTGTTGCTGTCGTCATTTTGATATGACCCAAAATAAAGACAAGATATACTGATGGCTTGTTGATTCCTTATCAGGAATTTTAAAATTAAATATTAAGTTATTTTCAGGAAGAAATTACTATCACCTATTTTTATTTTTCTATTAACGTATATCATATACCTATCTACTTGGAAGTATTAATAGTCTTATTTTAACAAGTTTTTTCTAATGTCAGAGAAAATTATGACCTATAGATGACATCTAATTTTGTTCTGTAGTTTCTAATGGAAGCAATTATTACTACATATCAAGGAACAGACGAGTCTTCGTAAACAGAAGGGAATACTTTGAATGTATCTATTAGACTCATTTTTCTTAATTTTGTGGTAAAAAACATTTTCTACCACTGATTTCTGATTATCATTTTTAGTTTTTGGAAGAAATGGTAGCTCTATTTTCTTTTTTTTTAGTCTCAAGTGTTTGTTTAAATTCCAGTTATTTAACATACAGTGTAATATTAGTATATTAGTTTCAGGTGTACAGTTTAGTGATTCATCACTTACAAGACACCTAGTGCTCATAGATCTATTTCGTAACAAATATCCACCCCCACACTCTGCAAAGAAGAGAATTTTATTAAATATATAATGCAAATATGGGGAAGGGAAAATACTCCTTGGGTAGTATGAGTGGGATATAATTTTGAAACTTTTGTTAGTATAATTGGGGGAACTTAGCATATCTGACTCTAGAGTGGTTCTATTTCCCTTGCTGCTGTAAACTATAGCTTAGAAACATCTGCTTAGCCCTGCACACAAAGCCATGTTAATCATTGAAGGAATTTTGCTTATGGTCAAGATTTGTGAAAACGACTCTTCACCCAGAACTACCCCCCCCCCCAAAGAGATAACTACCTACAGAAATAACAATGCTATGTTTAAGACTTACTGGAATGACAGAACCAGATTTTTGTACACAGATCAACTGACCAAGGACAGAAAGTTTCATAACCTTCCTTGGACCTTTGCAAGTACCTGAATAGCTATAGACATCAGTCACCTCTTGATTCCAATATCCTCCTTCTTCTCCCTCTTTCTAACATAAGAGAGGCTCAAATCTTATGCTGAGTTAAGATAGTTCGTTAGGACAATAGTCGGCCATCCCTTTGGTTTGCTGGCTTTCCTTACCTCAACATTTTTCTTCTTACTGGTTTGTTGCATGATGGAAAGAACAAGCTTACACTCAGTTACTTTGTATCCTTTGGTTTAGTACACTAAGTTTTTTTTTTTTTTTTTTTTAAGATTTTATTTATTTATTTGAGACAGAGAGAATGAGAGAGAGAGAGCACATGAGAGGGGGGAGGGTCAGAGGGAGAAGCAGACTCCCTGCCGAGCAGGGAGCCTGATGCGGGACTCGATCCAGGGACTCCAGGATCATGACCTGAGCCTAAGGCAGTCGCTTAACTAACTGAGCCACCCAGGCGCCCCTAGTACACTAAGTTTTTATTTTAAGAATTGCTGTTTTCCCTGAGACAGTGTTTCAGAGTTTTTGGTCAAAGAGAAACCTACACTGAGTTCCAATTATTACAAAGCTGTCACTAAAACTTTAGGTTCAATTAAGGCCAGTTGTAAAACGTTCTTAATTTCCTTTTCTTGCACATGCATACAAAAGATTTTACTTCTGGAAGTTGATTATTTGTCATCATTGTACACACTGATTTCGGTAAAAACCATTTCTTTATGTAACATGATGAGTTTTATTTAGGTGTTTACGTCAGAATGCAATTTCATACCATCTAAAATTTACCCTAGGTTCCATACATCCAGGTTCCATTTTCTGATCTTTTCTCCCCAGTTGCTATTTACTCCCTAGCTTTTTTTAACATCCTAATGTGCTTCATGATCACCTACCCCGCTCATACCACCAATGCTATTTAAAAGAAAAAAAAAAAAAGTGTGGTTATCTGTTTTTTACCTGTTAGTATAGATTTCACTTTATACTTTAATACACTTAGAAACAATTATAATTCTAATTGAGTACATATATTATAATCATGTAATTATGACTTATTATGTAAATCTGAGAATTTTTTCACCCGTGACACAATTGGTGTCATTAAAGAATAACATTCCAGCCTGCTGGAACCAATAGAATTGTTGCCAGGGTGATTCAGGAAGAATTCATAGACAATTATTTTGTATAATGTAAAAAACACTCTCCTTTAGTAAATTCCATTGTAGTTTATAAGCCTTCCACAGCATCAACAGATTAAAACTTTAAAAAGGAATAAGCTTACAGGTACATTCAGGTTTATCTGCCACAGGCCAACTTGAAGAAAACGTAAGAGATGCTGCTAATTTCCGCTATTGCTAACATCCTCAGAGCATCAAGCTAGGAACATCATTAACTGAAACCATGGAAATACAGGCGATGATGATGATCATAAGTGTGGAATTAAATCATTGAAAACAGACTCAGAAGTTTCCAGTTTGTATGTCAGTGACCAAACAGACTAAACCTCAGAGCTAGCTCCAGTTCAAACTAATGACCGATGAAGGCGACAGACAATGAGCTAAGATGATGATAGAAGAGCTAGATTACAACAAAACAGCTGAACCTCCATTTTGTATTGCCATCAATTTCTTAAATGTAAGGAATTAGAAGTTATTAAAATCAAAAGCCGACACCAGACTTGAAAGTTCCCTGAGCATACAAAATCAGCTTAATCATACATGCAAAGCTTAATTTAGCTTATTTTGCAAGACTGACTTGGCCTGGGTCATTTCTTGCTTATGCCTCTGGAAATCATGAGCAAAACTTAAACTGGTTCCCAAAACTGATATGAAGTAACCACTGACCAATTTTCTATTGCTTAAGAAATTTCTGATTTTATAACCAATCACTGTGAAGAATAAACAGTCACTGCTTTCTTACTATGTAAGTTGCTTTATAATAATATGCCCTAGAGTCTCATTCCATGTTTTGGTTCGGTGAACGGTCTTTTTGGTGTGTGCACAACATACTTTTACTAAGTACTACTTCAAGGATTCATCGGTTTTACGCTTGTTAATTTCACCATTTTTAACAAAGTAAAACGTAAGAACTGTGTTGAGACTGTATTCAGGCATTATCTGTCATGTGCATATAGTATTCATAATTGAGCTGGATGTGAGATTTGTACTTGGGTCAGTACTTTAAGACATTTAATATGTGTTCTGTTTCCCCCTTAAAGTTTCCTGACTGTGAGTCCCACAGCCCTACCTTATTCCTGGTGTTGAAGAGGCTTCCCAGCAAAGATCAGCAGATGCCTTCAGCAGAGATTATGGTACCATCACCCACTGGAGTTGAGCAGGAAGAAATATAGTGTCTTCCATGGGTTGAATGAAGAGTTGTTGAGCTGAGGGCCTGGAGACCAGAAGTTCCACAAGTTAGAACTTACTTCAGACTCACGCAGAAACAGGACTAACTACCTGAGGTTTGGGTTGGCAGTAGCTGCCCAGCACCTGGATTTAATTCAGCTTGAGACTGCCACTCCCATTTCTCTTGATCAACCACTTAATTGCATTCACCTTTGACTCTCCGCAGACACCGATTTGTGGATGTTCAGAAACTAGTAAAATCAGAAGTAGAATCAGGAGGGATAGAAGGAGGGGCCCTTAAAAGAGCAGTGAAAATGGAATAGGTTTGGGAAAAATCACAGGGGTCAAAATTCTTTAAGTTAGCTGGAAGAAGAGATTATGAATCATCTTGGCTAGAATAAGAAGAAAGATTAAATATTTCTATGAAGGGTATTCACTGGCTCATAATTAGTTTTTTTTTTTTTTTTGACTTTATAGTGTTCTGGAATAAAACACATAAACACAAAAGCATAAAATCCAGTATGTGTCTAAGAACTGTCTCAATCAGATTGTTACAAAGTAGTATTTTCAGCCAAAAATCCTAATGCCCAGACTGAGCATTCCTGGAACTCAATGCCTTTTGAAGAAATCCCACGCCTATTTTGTTGTGTCATGAGTCCATTCAGTACAAACAAGAGTTCTCTGTAACAGCCCTTGTCAAGTTGTTGGCTTTTAAGCAATGTATTGAAACATGTCTATCTTTTTAGTCTTCTGTTTTTGCAATAGTTGATTACAGTGCTCTTCAAAACGGACGATTTGCTTGAAAGGCTTTCAAATATCCTCTTGAAAAGTAATTCAGACTCACATATCATTGGCCAAAAGGATTTATAAAAGCAACATTTGTGATTGCATTTTGAAAGGAGAACACACACAAATAGGAAGTCGATGAATGATAGCACCTTCAAAGGAGATATTTATGGAAAAATGTTTCCCATACTTTAATATAGAATTTATTAGAGTAACTATGTACATATGAGCCAAAAGAAAGAAAACTTAGAAAAATAAATGTTAACATAATTAAATGTTACTTTATAGCTTGGAAATTATGTTGTACAAAGTTACCCTTCTTCTGGTTTCTAAAGCCTCAGTCTGTGTGTGCACATGGATGAAGACTTTCTTCTCTCTTTATGCCCTCTGAGTATTTATCAACCCTGGTGGCAATTTAGAATCACCTGGCTCACCTTAAAATAGACTTAGATTCCACTTTGTTACTAAGATTCAATTGGCCTCAGCTGAGACCTAGGGGACATGGACATTTTTAGATACAACTCGTGAATGTACATCCAGGTAAGTCTATAACTATAATAAACACACACATGCATGTATAACAATATGGTGTTAATATATGTAATAAACATATCTCCTAACATTTTCTATATACATATTTAAACTTTATGTGCATATATATATACATGTTTTATATGCATATAAAAGTATGTACAATATATGTGTGCATTATATACATAAACATGTATAAACACATGTGTGTTTGTATAGGTAGATGGATAGATATAGATGGAGATATATATGATTTACATATATAGATATATTTAAAATCTTGTTTCCTGGGGCGCCTGGGTGGCTCAGTTGTTAAGCATCTGCCTTCAGCTCAGGTCATGATCTCAGGGTCCTGGGATCGAGCCCCGCATCGGGCTCCCTGCTCAGCGGGGAGCCTGCTTCTCCCTCTCCCGTTCCCCCTGCTTGTGTTCCCTCTCTCGCTGTCTCTCTCTGTATTAAATAAATAAAATGTTTAAAAAAATAAAAAAATAAAAAAAATAAAATCTTGTTTCCTATGAATTTCACAAGGCAAGTTAAGTTATACTGACTTATTGGAATAGTGGTAATTAATTAAAAATCACCTCTATTGAACAACCGCTATGCACAAATTCCTCTGAGTGATAATGATATGGGTTATAATGTGTAAGCAAAAGTCAGGAAACATAGGTAGTAATCCCTGCTCCACTGAAGAGCTCCTAATTGCCTGGGGGTAATCTATCTCAGGGTCAACCTGTGGTCATGTCCTATCAATGATCTCCCACAACAGATGAAGAGAGTTTTTCCAAGGTGTTAAAGCAGCCCTTGTAATGGCTCTGGAAATAAAAGAGGGCCATACACTTGGAGTTGAAAGGGAAAGGTGTTGAAGTTTGAAATGTAACAGGAACCTAGATCACATGGGACCTTTAGAACATTCTAAAAACAATTATTTTTGCTTTGTTTTGTTTTTACTCTAAGAGTGATGGGAGGTTATTTGAACACACTCATATTTTAAGAGAAAACAATTGGAAACTCAGTGATACACTCTCATTTCCTCACCTTATAAATGTTTGTCTCATGGTGCAGAAATGTTAATATTATGTGTCCCTACCAACCTGGTAACAGAGCACAGATTAGCACTTGTGTTTTCTGTACCAGGAAGAGAAGGATGATTAAATAATGAGAAACTCATCAATGGAGAAGGCATTGACTTAAATCTGTGTAACAACTTCAACTTTGTTTATTGTGTTTTGCTTGATAACTTCCTATAACTGCCTCTCACCAATATCTTTTGTCTTTAGCTGGACATGGCATTTCAAGTGGTGACTTGGACCATTTCTGGCAGTTACTCAGTTTTCTTGGGTATCTCCCATGTAGACAGGAGTTATACATGTTATTAAACTTCTATTTGTTTTTTCTTCGGCTGATCTTTTATTACAAGGGGTCTCAGCCAAGAACCTAGGAGGGTAGAAGGAAAATTATTTCTCCTCCTTTATATCTGTTAATATATTATGTAGATCATTAAGTTGGAATCACCATTAAGAAAGAGAGATAGGAGGGAGAGAGAGTCATGACAAGACTCATATATGTTATCTCTCAATTTCGGGCTTTCTGCATCTGGGATTGTCATATAGATGTCTATGGAAAACATGAAAATAATGTATTTCCCAGCACTGAGGCTGAGAACTGCCAGACCTTCTCCTCTATGGACCCCACATTTGAATACTTGTCTACCAGAGTTTATAATGTACAAAAATCAATGCTTGCTTTTTTTTTTTTTTTTTCTGTTACTCTTGGATAATCTATAGATATATAGTTGTTAATCAGAAATTCCACTTTGTAAAATCTACATCGGGCTCCTGGCTCAGCGGGGAGCCTGCTTCTCCCTCTGACCCTCTCCCCTCTCATGCTGTTTCTCTCTCTCTCAAATAAATAAATAAATAAAATCTTAAAAAAAAAAAAAGAAATGTATACTTTCAGCCATTCAGCTTACATTTTGGTGATTATACCATTTCACTTATAGTTTTAAAGATACTATTTTTTTTTTCAAGGATTACCTCCATGGCCCTTAGGGATTTGGATTTGGAATGTGAAATATAAGACCAATTACTGTAGCTAATATTTATACCCACTTCACACCCAAGGTAGTGACAGAATAATGAAAAAGAATTGAGAATCTGTAATATTGAAAATGAATTTGTACTTCTCCCTAATGAAATCTGTTTATTCACAGCAAAGCAAAAAGAGGTTTTAAGAAAGTTATCTCCCTTAGAATGAAAGCCTACATTGCATGCAGATCTGTTTTCCAATTTTTTCTAGTACTTTGCTGTCTCATAATTAAGAATAAAGGATTCACATTTTTATTAATTAACGATTAATAATTGGGCTATGTCAGTTGATTTTTTTTATCTTTTCCGGTCATTGCTTTCAACTACTCAAATACAAGGAAAATGGTTAATTTTCAAATAAGAGAATTTCTATACAATTATACTTTATACAATAGTGATATTTTTTCCCTTTAATTTCCTCTATTATATTAACCCATATAACCATCTTCCTTTCTTGAGTAAAGGAAGGGAACAAGCAAAGTAGAGCTATTTTTTTTGACCTTTATACATAAGATTTTCATTTCTCCTCCTAAGTCTGCTTTGAGTCAAAGATTCAAAGGAAATCCTAGCTAATTCATAATCATCTTGTATTGAAACAGACTCAGTAGTGAAATTTATTCAAAAACATTTTTTTCTTTTATTTAGTTGGAAGTAGATAGATGTTTGCCAGTCTAGTTCCCTTTCTTCAAGAGCACAAGGAAATAACATTTGCAACCCCTCTTTACAGTTAGGGTGGGTGTATGTCACTATTACAACCAAAGCAATGTGGACAAAGTGATAGAAAATTTTTCTAATCCCAAACCTTAGAATCATTTTGCACACTGTGTCTATCCAAATGCTGAAGGCGAAGAAGTCCAAGATGGAGAAACTGCCCAATGGAAGAGGTCTGGATGCTTGGGTCACCCCTTGGAGGAGAGCGGTCCCAGAAGGTATGCTTATGTATATTTATGTATACCATCTTTTAAGGTAAACAAGGAACACATTTTAAATGTACTGTGGTATGGATATATTGGGGATTATTTTTCAATAGCTAGTGAGAATTCCTCTAATAAAGCATGTGCTATGCGCCAGCCCCTTTTCTAGGAACTTTACATTTACACATGGCAAAGAGTGATCTAATAATATCTGAGTCCAAAATCTATACTGTCCCCTGCTAAAAATATGAAACCAGTGTAAATAATTAGCAAATTCATAAGACAGGAATAAGGAATAAGACAGCTTCCCCAAGCTGGGACCCTCTTATTTTGTTTCTCTCTCTCTAACTATTAATAGTAAATTTCATAGTAGAGTATTATCCTGTTTCTTACATTACAATGTAAGATAAGAGATGATTCCCTGAGATCTCATGGATAATTATTAACTAACACTGAATTCTTGCTCTGACAAGCAAAGACTTCAAATATACATTTGGATCACAGAAATCACTGTAGTTAAGTAAATGTATGTTACATGAAATACATACTTGAAATATTAATAAATGTGCCAACTTTAGTCTCTTCTATGTTTGTTATAATTTTGACCTAACTATATTTTATATTAAGACATGATGCTATTTATTGACTTGGTAGTATATTGTCAAACACTATCATACAATTAGCTAAATATATGAAGGATTAATACTGCTTTACTGACAAGTATAGCTATAGTACATTGGTAAATAAATAAGTATAATTTAATTATGTTGCTAGTAGTTAATATTAAAAACAATATAATCATTCTTCCTAAGAAAATTATCCACATTCTCTCTCCCAACACATACATACACATGCATATAGCCTTTGTATAGCCTTTGCTTTTGACCAAAATTTTAATAAGATAAAATTGTGCTAGTGAGAGAATTTCAAATTGAATTGTGGAGCAGGCATTAGAAATATTATTTTTAGCATAATTTGAAATTTTGCCCTGAAACTGAGAGCCCAACATGATTAGAATCTTTCTACTGATTTTTTAAATAAAATTTGACATGAAAAGCAGGTATTTTGACTTAAATAATACACAATACAATCATTGAAGGCTTGGTTCTTCCCTGTTCTCAGAGAATGAATTTTTTTTGTTCTAACAGCAAAGGTGAACACAAATGTGTCTGATATGCTCATAATATTTTAACAAATTCATTATTTTAGTAAGTAGTAATATTTTTAAAGATTTTATTGTAGTCTGGGAAATACTGAGTCGAAATTCACTATTTTGGAGCATTTGGGAATTAAACTGCTGACATATGTTTTCAGTGGTGGAATGTCACAGTATTCACTTTTATTGAAGGAGGAATTATATTCCTCTTCACCAAGCTGGGACCCTCTTACTTCTTGGCCAGTTTATTAATCCTTATCTTTTTCTTCAGGTTCTCTCTCTATAATGAACTGTGCTTCCAATCTGCAACTTTAGTTAAATAATTTTGTATTCAAAACATGTAATCTCTCTCTCCCCGCCCAAAAACAAGAACAACAAAGCACTTCACACTTCAGTCTCTGGCAGACTGATTGCATTCTGATGCTAAGAGTCTGATTTCAGAATTTAGCTGTGATACACATGGCATGACAATAACTTAATGCCAATGGTTTCCATAGGTAGCTCTTGATCAAAGTGTTCAATAAAAGGCATTTCAAAAATGTTCTTAGCCATGATAACCTCATGGGTTAGCTAAAAAATTGAAAACTCAAAGCTAAAGTTTTCCTAAAGGTTTCTTATTAAAACAGTAAGAGAAGTAAGGACTTATGTAAAGATATTAATAACATAACATTAATTTATCAGAGAAATATTGACAATGGAGTAGATGTTAGAATAGCCAGTGCAGAGAGAAGTGGAGAACACGGGGAGAGAGAAGATGTAGGGAGGCAGGGAGATGGTAATGGAAAATGGGCTTACCTTTAAGGTAAAACAGATTATTTTTAAAGAGGATTTTCAGGGGGTAGAACCTGCATAAGATTCTTTCCCACTCTCCCTCTGTCCCTCCTCCCTCTCTAAATAAATAAATAAATAAATAAATAAATAAATAAATAAATACATACATACATACATACATACATACTACGGTTTTCAGAAATTCTTCCCACACGTTTTATGATTTAATATCTTTATTCTTTTCACTCAGAGTCTTTGGTTAAAATCTACATTATTATTCATTGATGCTTGGAATTGTATTGTCTCATTTTGTTGTTGCTGTTCAATTTTTGTTGCTATTGATTGTTTTAGAGACATCTGTGGGTTGTACCTGTCTCTAAATGGAGGGCTTTTGGCTCAGGATGGTCCAGGCATATTGAAGATAGTCAACAAACTTATTTGAATCAAGGGAAGTAGATGGTACAGTTGCTATTCTGACAAATAATTTGTAACTGAAAAATAACCTGGAAGTATTTTTGGAACTAAGGAATATTATCCTGAGTTGCACCTGCAGCCCAATAATTTAATAGTCCTGTGGGGGGATTAACCAATTCTTCCACCCCCTACTCTCACCCTAATCCACTCTCAAAATAGAATTTGAAGAACAAAGAGAAATAACTAGATACTCATTGCAAAATGAGTTCAGACAAAGATAAAGCCAGAGGAAGTTTCCACTAAAGAAGAGTCTCTTTTTAATGAAAGAACATTCAGGGATCATTTAAATTTAACATTAAGAATAAAGATGTTTATTGAGCACCAGCCAGTGCCTTAGGTGCTTGGATTTGGCAGAGAATAAAACAAACCAAATTTTGTTGTCATGAATGTTTCCTTCCAATTAGAGGATTATACACAATAAACAAATGCATAAATTAATATCTTAGAAGTTGGATGTTGTGGGTATAAAGAAGTAAGATACTGGGTACACAGTGATAGTGGAGTTAGTGGTGAAATTCACAGAAGTGAAAGAAATAAGAAAGGGAGGCATGCAGGCACCCAGATATTGGCCATTGTAGTCAAGAGTAACAGCAAGAGGCCAGCATGTGAGGAGAACATCAAGGAAGGCAGGGTCACTGGGTTGTAGAGAACAATGGGAAGCTGATGCAAGGTGAGGAAAGGGAGGCAAACCATACACACCAGACTCAGGGCTTTTATACTTAGTGACTTTCAGGGTTTTAAAGAGAAGAATGAGGTGAATGGTGTTAAGCTTTAGAAGGACTGTTCTGACTACAGCAGCCTGGAAGAGGGCGGCTGGAAGCAGGAGATGAGTAGGAGCTATTGCAAGGGTCAAGTTGAGAGATGATGGCGGTCTCAACTAGTTAATGAGATGGTATATATTTTGATTTTAGGGCCTACAACATTTGCTGATGTGTGTGTGTTTGCAGGGCAGTCAGTTTACATTTGAGATTCCTATTATACTCTGTATTTGAGAGTTTGGGTGGGGTGTTACAAAAGAATCTAATTTTCGAAAGAGAATCTGCTATTTATCAGAACAAAGAAGGTATATACATCTTTCATAAGTCTATTTAAGAACACCAAAAATGTGATAGATTAAGACAAATTCAGAATCCTGAAGCCAGAGACCCCATAATGTTCACCTCTGAGGAAATGGGAAAAGAATCAGCACACATCATTGAGAAGGAATGACGAGTGTATTAGAGGAGACCAGGAGTGAGTTGTGTTCTGAAAGCATGGGAAGGTCCAGAAAGATGAAGCAAGGCATTATTAATTTTTTTTCAGGAAGATACAAAAATATTAAATGCCATGGATTTGGCTAAGAAGTTTGAGTAAATACTTTTTAGTAGGACAAAAATAAGGTTAACAGATGAAGTATGATTTCTCATGTGATTACAGATTCCAAGTTCTTCAAAAGCAAATTCACATCCCAGATAGGAGGCTGTGTCAGCCCTTAGGGAACTCAGGAGGAAAGAGCAGTCATCACTGGGAAGGAGAACTGGGACCCCAGCAGCTTCCATAACCACCTTCTCTTCCTCCCTCTCCTTACATGAAGCACCAGAATCCTCCTCCCCCACCTCAGAACCTACAGGAACCTGAAAGTATGAAAAATCCACTAGGTGTGTTAAGACTGATTGGGGGAAGTATGGGGTCCCTATAATAAAGTTACAGAGTCTGAGAATTGAAAGGAAATGAGGGGTATTGCAGAGTCAGAGTCAAGGAAACATCTAGGTGTTACACAATGTATAAATATGTAAATGTTGAGACTTTGTACTCTTATAAACCTCCATTGATGCTTATGTTGATCTAGGGAAGAGAAAAGTGATGCTTCTGAATTAAGTGGTTGACCCCTATTTAAAGCATGACCAAATATTGTTTATTCCATTATCGATTCTATAGGGAAATATTAGGGGTGGGATTTCCAACCTTAAAAGTTTAGGGCGGGTGGAAATTCCTCCATCCTTCCTATCCTATCCCAGTGCTCACTCCATTAAGTAGTATTCTATCTTTCCTACAAGAGAAAATGACAGGTTCTGTTTCAAAAATTACTACAGATTTATCTTCATAAATTCTGGGCCTCAATGAAGATACCCAGGATTTTCAACTTGCTTAGTCAATTGTTCCAGAAATTTCAGGATATATACTTTGCCCTGATGGCTAGTCCAGGAGTCCTCATCTCTCATCCTTTCTCCACCACAGTTAAACTGTTAATTTTAAATGGAATTATCTCAGAAAATGGGAAAAGACCTTAAATTTTGCTAATAGGAGCACATTTAATCAATTTCACCTTTCTAAATACTTCTCTAATATCCCATGAAATTAATGATTGCCTGAAACTTAGCAGAGAAGTGGCAAAAACAAAACAAAACTGTATATTCATCATGATGTGACAAGAAGATGATGATGTGACAAGAAGATGATGTGAAAGAAGAAAATGATGTCTGAAACTATAAATACAGAGAATAAACTGATGGATGCCAGAGCGAAAGGAGGTGTGGGTTGGGCAAAATGGGTGAAGGAGAGCAGGGGAGACAAACTTTCAGTTATAGAATGAGTAAATTATGAGAATAAAAGGCACAGAATAGGGAATATAGTCAAAGATATTGTTATAGCGTTGTATGGTGATGGATGGTAGCTACCCTTGTGATGAGCACAGCATAGCCTATAGAGAAGTTGAATCACTATGTTGTACACCTGAAACTAATGTAACACTGTGTCAACTATACTCAAAAAATTTAACTTTAAAAAGTAAAAAATAAAATAAAATAAAATAAATGTCCGCAGTTCAATATAAACCACATTTAGAAACTGGAATTTAATAGTGGGAATAAGCTGTTTTTGCTATAGATCTGAAAAATAAACATATTTGGCAGGGAAATTAGCAATTTTACAGATGGAAAGTTATACCTATGGATCAGTTTATAAAACTAGACAAAGAAAAAAATATATTGTAACCATTATTAAATTGTACCTGAAAATAAATCCTTTTAAACATACCTAAATTTTACTAGGGTTCTATTTTCACTTGGAGAAAAAATAAAAATAAAAATAATGACTGATTTCTTAGCATGGAACCTTTGAGGGCTATTTGATTTGGTCTTTTCCACTTATAATTTGATCAACTGTGCTTTACATTTAAGTTTATATTCATAATATTTAAGCATAACTAATAATTCTTTTATACTCATATCTACCTTTAGAACCATCAGTTCATACTTCTTCCAAATAAGCTTGCTAATTCAAAGCAAGTATATATGCATATGCCATACATCAAAGAAAAATTGTAATTTGATTTGACTTAATTTTAAACATATTATTTTGCACTGATAAACGAGGTATACCAATAGAATGAAATATGACTAATTTCTCTTCAATTATTTGTGAAAAGCAACTTCACTTAAAAGCTGAAGGTAGGAAATGAGCTTCTTCTGAGATTTTATTGAGATTACTTGTTTACTTGTGCCAGTCAAATCTGACCTCTATAATACAGTATTTGTTTAGATCTAGTGGAGATAAATTGAGTGCACTGATTCTAAATTGAAGATCTATTAAGTAATAAGTAGGATGTAGTTTTATAATCACCTTCAGGTTATAAACAACATTTAGCACAAGATCAAAACATGTTGACTTAAAAAAGTGAATGCAAATTAAATGGGAGAGATTTTAGAAATGTAGTGAACAGAATTATAAGGTAGGATGCTATTAAGGATTTTTTAATATTTCTAATTTATTTCCATTACCTGGTGATTATGCTCTAGAATACATATTCAACAACAATTTTAAAGTATTTCATGAAATACATAAAAGTATTTTTGGCTTAATAGATAACAATTTTTAAGACATTGGTATTTCAATTTCTTTAAATAATAACTAGAGAAATCACCATTTTTTTTCCTGCTGCTTTTGGTTTTTAGTTTGCTATTATAAGTGAATGAAAATAAATGTTCTTCCTCTGAAGTCAAGTATGAGGCCACAGGAGGTGTTTGCGTGTGTGTGGGGGGGGCATATGTTAATAGCACTGCTCTAATTCCTTGGTAATCCTACTTCATTATTTTATGCAAATAATTCCCAGAAAGGATCAACTTATTAAGAAGAATTAGAATAAATGAATGTCATCAGTGTACAGTAGTATGTCAGCACGTTGAAAAAAGTACACTACATTAAAAATTGAGTCATAGGAAACTTCTGCAAGTTTTTTTTTTCCAATTGTAAATTATTATTTTTTGGGGGGGAATAATGCTGAGAGACTAAAACAATTATGTGATGGTATTCAGATTTTTGTCTGAGAGATACTTTTTAAAAATATGAACTGAAAGTTTCACATCAAATCCTATTGAAGTATCTATTCATAACTATTCTTCAAACGTAATTTATTATAAATTATAAAGAGAAACTATGATCACAGGTAGTTGTATTTTACACACTATAATCTTAGTTTTTATAGTAGTTGCTGTGAAATATTTACTAAATATATCTGTTGTAATTATATAGTTTAACTATATTTGGAAACCTAAACTAATTCCATGTCAACTTTAGGAGATAATCTGAACAATTTAGTACATCATTCAAGGCCTCTGTGTATCTCTCAAAATGTATCTTTTACAATTTGCAAGTAGTACCATCATATTGATTAAGGTACAGTTTAAAAATATAAATAAAAAATAGAAAGCTTCTTTATCTTTATACGCATATGTTTCCCCCTGGCAAAAATGACCTTTCCTCTGTTCCCATTTGTCCAATGGCCCGAACTGCCTAATGGCCCATCCTTCAATACTGGGAGCAAATATGTCTATTTCATTCCAGAAGGAATTCATTGTTCTCTCCATTGTGCCATCTCAGACTGAATATAAATACCAGGTTCACCAGTACACTAGTAATTAATTGTGTTGTAATAATAATTTTCTCTTTTCATATACTAAACATGCTATTTATATTTATTGAATGAACAAATCGATCAACAAATGATTGGTAGAGGACTTTAAAATATTGCTTAAGAAAAAGTAAAATAAAATATTGCCTAAGAGTATTTCTCACAGTTGCGCTGTACATAGGAGATCATACCGTTTCAGTTTGAAGTTCAGTTTGGAGATGATCAGACACATCCTCTCACTTTCTGAGGCATCACTACACGTGGCCTCCCATTTCTGATCCTGTAAGCATTTCTGGCAGAGAACATGATCTGAAGAACTGGCTTAAATTACTGGACCAATCTAATTTTTGGGAAGAACTTCCCTTTGATGAAATCACTTCACTTTTACCTCTTTTTACCTCTGGAAAAAAATTAAGATACGTTTTTGTATCATGTTCCACTGCTTCCTTTGACAGCTAGATATATCCTCAATATAAATCCAGGCCCTTCTTAAACATACGTTAAACAGTTCTGTGATAGCTTTTCATACACATTGTCCTTCCACTCAACAACTGAATTTAAGACCTCACCATTAATTTAGTCAAAATTTTTAACTCTAACTACAATATAACTCTCTGATTGTGTGTCTTATCTGTCTTACTTTGGGCTCTTACAAAGCTCCAGAGAAATACTCCATAAATCTCTCTCTCTCTATCATCTATATGTATTGATATTACTTGAAAGAACCAATGAATGATTGAATGAATGAATGAAGGTGTATAAAACCAGAGAGAAACTGTACAGTAAGTTTAAAGAGAAGAGCATATATTGACATTTTCTAGGGCAAAGTACATTAATGCAATCTATCTATCTGCAAACTTAGATTAATTTGCAGTAAGCCAAAGATTGCTCTTTAAATGCACATTTGTTCTTTCACTAAATATTTATTTCACAACCACCACTATGCCAGGAAGTGAGCTAAATGCTGGACATAAAGCAAGAAGCTTATATAATGTAGGAAAATACAGTTATTGATCATGGAATCATACATGTGTTAAGTACCTAGTATTTTTTATTATATTTTTTCATTACCACAACATAATAGCATCTCACTGTCATACTACCAACACAATATACTCAGGTCATCTTGGGTGGAATCTGGTTTTTTTTTTTTTTTTCTGATTATTTCCCACAAGAGATAATAGCCTGAATGGTATTAATAAATCCTAAATTGTTCTTGAAAAATGGTTAGATCAGCTCAGGCCAACTATAAACAAATAGAATTTTCAACTGAAGAGAACATATTTTATTCATTACCTTTGCAATACTACTTCCTGGTTTTCCTTGGATTTCACCATTCAATATTGAAATGATCATTATTTACCTGCTATATTGATTATGTTCCTGAATTGCCATTGATATAGCAAATTTAGATTTTCATATAAAATTTGAAAAATATTTTGAATTACTGTTGGGTGTCAATGCCTATCAAATAAATAGGTAGTTGATATATTATCACAAGGGCTTTCTGAATAGCAACATTGTGCATTCATGAAAGGAAATTTGGAAATACTTTCCCACCACCTCCACAACTTAATTTAGTCTAAAATGTAAAGTCAATTGGGAATTTTTAATGTTTTATTTCTGCAAAGCACAGTGTGCATTCAAGAAGGGAACATCATTTATTTGGGTAATACTGTATTATTCTCCCAGGTGTTTCTATAATACTTCCAAAAGCATTTATTTGCAAGAAAATTAACTATAAGTTGATTTAATTTTTAAGTTATTTTGAAATCTTTCTCAAGAGTTTTGAAGTCATTGATGCTTTAGGAGGGATTAAATAAAATAAAATTAACTCATGAATTCTGCATATATGTTTTCTATTTAAAGTGTAAATTCATGACTTCAGTTGCTTTTTAATTAAAGCTTGTTTTTGTTGAAAACTATGTGAGCCCACAATGTTTGTTACTATTTGTATTAGTACAGTAGATATTAACCACTCTTACAGGAAATAGCAAAATGTTTCCTCCTCAAACAGAAAGATGAGAATGGGGGAGTGAAGCAGGTGCAAGACACAACCAGATGGAAATTATCACCCATTAGCTTGCAATCAGCATACTAGAAGAAAAGACTTTAAAAATATGAAAAGCTACAGTTTTCTCTTCCTGCTACACGAGGCTAATATTGCACTCCTGCACTTAAATACACATCTCAGCAGGTCTCCAGCTAAGAGAGAAAAATTCTGATGATCATACAGAAAACAGAATCACTGAATAGTTCATGCTGAATAGCAAGGCTAAATTTCCACTTTTCTCCTGCTAGTAAGCTACTGTGGAATGTTCCAGAAAGTGAAATTAGCTTAAAAATTCAAAATAAAACAATAAACCTGAAGATTCAAAAATGTTTTGTTAAGATCAGTACTATCATGGTGTATAGTATACTTTTTATAAGCCCTACAATCCAAGTTGAAAATAGGGTCCATAGCCATTTCTTTAACTTCACCGTCAGCAAAAAGCTTAGAAACATCATAATAATAATAAAGCACGGAGAGAAAATAGAAAAAAAACGCAAATAGAAAGAGTAAAAGAATTTTTTTGTATTCTTCTCCATATTGTATAAGAATCTATAAGCAAGGGGTGCCTGGGTGGCTCAGTGGTTGAGCGTCTGCCTTCGGCTCAGGTCATGATCCCAGAGTCCTGGGATCGAGCCCTGCATCGGGCTCTCTGCTAGGCAGGAAGCCTGCTTCTCCCTCTCCCACTCCCCCTGCTTGTGTTCCTGCTCTTGCTCTCTCTCTGTCAGATAAATAAATAAAATCTTTAAAAAAAAAAAAAACTCTGTAAGCAATTCTGTTCCACATGTCCCTGGTTTTATAGCTTCGGGGAACACTATCCATAAATATGCAGCTTTGTCACCAGCAAATATAACACCTACATTCTGCTGGTTTAAACTGAGTAATTAGACGTATGTCATTGAAAGTTTAAGAAAAATCACTTTTCATTAGCCTGCCTTGCTGTTTCTCCGTGGCTCTTTGTGAAGAATTTGAAGAATAATATGTAAATGCTATTCATGAAATAATAGAGATTCCTTAGTAATGGTCTACAAAATGTCATATTTCACTGAATATCATCAAGTATTCAATAAAAAATACTTCAACTAAATATAGAGAAATTATTATTAATTCCTAAAATCAAGAGAATTTTTGCATTTCAGAAATGTGTTTATTTGATAGCTAGTTTCTCTATGTGGCTGCTTAATTTTGAATTGTATTTCCTTAATAATAAATTACCATTTAAATGCCTTGATTTATATTAAATTTCACTAAATTAATTCCCATAAAGGACTTTTCTTTATTACCACCTTTTAGGTGATTCTACTGAACACATAAAATGGTATCACATATAAAGTATATACCAAATGCAAACATTAGATAATTTTAAAAGCACCTTATGCCTTGTGAGAATATTAGCACCTTTCTCCAATCCTACATGAATAGAAGGTATTTATTTCCTTCAATATGTCTGAAAAGGATTTAGTCTTATGGCATGAAGTATTTAATTGTGGGAAGTATTACATATATTACTCTCTAATCATTTCAGAGTATTTTATATATTCTTTAATATTTTAAAATTATGAGTTACTGAAATCTAACTATAGTTCAGTTTAACAACATCTATACTTGTGCTTATGTATTCAAATATACAAATCATATTTTGTATTCATATTTGGTTTTATATATTTAAATAATTTGAAATATTTTATTTTACAAAATAGATGGGTACAACAGCCTATTGTACTACCACAAAATAGGTGAGTATAAGGACTATGCAGGGAATACATGTCTATAAGAAATATACTTGCATAAAGAATACATGTGGTGTGGTAGAATGGACAGAAATGCTTCAAGGACCTTGCAACAGTCTAGAAAATGAGCCTCCCAGATCTCTTCTGTGAGGAAGATAATGGGCCAATAGCTTCAGCGACTGCAAACTGAAATCCACCCGTGATCATGCCAGGGGACGTATTTCCTGGAGCTCTTTCCAGTCCATCTTGAGGAAGGAGGAGTACTGAGGCAGGCCTGTCCCTGAGGGAAACTTGGGGTCCTGACCATCATAATGAAATTTAGTCTGGCTTTTCTTTCCTCTCTCTTTCACAGAGTTTCCCCTTGTTTCCCAGACTGATGACTCCCTTCCATACACTCTTCATTTTCCCTCACAGGCATTTACCCACCCTCCAACCCCTCCAATCTTTTACATGACTAATCCCATCTTGCTATCTGCTTCTTAGCAATCTAGGATAACACAGGTCTGATGGGAAGAACTACCCAAAAGTGAAATGTTGAGGTCATACGTTGAGCTCCCATTTATCCCCAGGTCCATGCAAGTGAGTATGCTAAAGGCATACTGTGTGCTCCCTCAGGGAGTTTATAAGCCAATAGTGAAAATGAGAAAAAGGTCAGCTTTAATCTTACATTTGTGATGATTATTAGAGGAAACATAAATTTGCACATAAACACCACCACCCATCCATTTAAATATAAATATGTACTTAGGCATTGTTTTATGCAGAAACATAAAATATAAAGAATAGCATCTTTCTGAGAGGGCAAACGATATTGTTGGGAAGAAATGTGCAAAGAACCTTCAGTTCTACAGAAGTGATAGAAAGGTATGTGAAGGAGGGGAGGTGAGAAGAAGGATCCAGTTATGATAAAGAAGAAGAACTTTTATTTGTAGGGAGGGAGCATTTGCATTTTTGTTACTTGGCCCATAGGAAATGTATAAGATAGAGTATTTTAAATCGGTATAAAAAATGTAGATCAATATCTTTGAGATGTTTGTTTGTGTTCTAAGGAAAAGAATCATCTAAAACAAGCACAGCAAGTCTTCTATGTAAGGAAATCAAATTTAAAGCAAGAAAACAGGAGCTCTAACTCAGTGCCATCTAAGACAAGATGTGCAAAATCACCTTGAATACCAATCTCCTCAGTGAAAAATTCATTTGCTGTGAGGATTAAAAGAGATCATATTCAGAAAAACTCCTCAATCCTTGTCCTCTTTTAGGGCTCAGATGTAAGCATACATTTAACTCTTTGCTAAGCTCTATTTCTATCCTTCCCCAATTCTACCAAAAGATACATTTTAAGTAGGTTTGTCCAGTAGCAAAAGAAAGTTGAAAACTCAAGTTGTATTTTGGTGAAAATGTGTAGAATGGAAGTTCTGTGGAGGCAAGGTTTTCTGTCAGTTTTGTCTACTGATCTATCCCAAGGACCAGCAGGCTAGTGCCTGCCACAGAGATGGTGCTCAATAAATACGGATTGGATTCATAGAAAGACAAAGAGATGTCGTTGAAGCAAAAGCATGTGGTTGGTAACTATCTCCAACCTAACAATATCTGGCACATAACATAAGGAAAAGGTTTTATTTTATTTTAAAATATTAGAGAGGGAATTCTATTTGTGATGCTTTCTGGATTAATGCCAGGTACCTAGTAAACATATTCTGGATTAATGCCAGGTGTGGGAGTTTTCAAGAGAAAAGCTGGGGCTATAGACTCGGTTAACAAAAAGGAATATGGTTTGTAATCTATTATCTATTATCTACATTCTATTGGTGGGGATATTAGGAATTCAGTGTTAGCAAGGACTCTACACAAAATAAATGAGAATCTTCTGCTCCCAACATACTGCATATAACACAGGAGTGTATCAGACAGGTATTTAAAAAAGTTGGTCTGCTATGAAGAGGAAAATTTGTGGTTCAGGAAGAACGCAAAGAGTAAATGTAACTAAAAATGAAACATTTGAGGCCCCTGGGTGGCTCAGTTTGTTAAGCATCTGACTCTTGATTTCAGTTCAGGTCATGATCTCAGAGTCCTGGGATCGAGCCCCGCCTAGGGCTCCGTGCTCAGTGTGCTTGTCCCTCACTCTCTGCTCCTCCCCCTGCTCTCTCTTTCTCTCTCTCCCACTCTCTCAAATAAATAAATAAAAATAAAAATAAAAAAAACATTTGACTCAACTATACAATTGTGTGTGTGTACTAATATATATATATAAGTACTTATATATATATATATAAGTCTACAAGATCAAACATCACTTTTATTGTTGTTGGGACAGAAACTTCTCATTGGACATTACTGGTTTTACTTTTCAAAGACCAAGCTAGTTGATCACCTTAATTTTCTCTTATCCCCGAGGACTCCTGCTACCCAGCTGAAACACCACGACCCTCTATAAGACACCCTCTTCTTACACTTTCCCATTGGCTGTGACCTAGATAAGATCTGACATTGCCACTCTGTCTTAAAAGTGGTTTATGGATTTTCATCCTGTACCCAGGGAAGAGGGACTGTTCTCACCTCCACTGATTGACCATAATCTCCAAGAGGCTGCTTCTAGATCAGTATCAACTCACTCTTCCCAATGGGCAATCCTAGAAGGACACTCCAGCATCACTCCATTTACCGTACCCCAACAAAAGCCTTCTTCAAGTAAAATCACTTGTAGGTCTGTCTCTAACAGCCTTTTAATATTTCTGAGCCCTGATGATAATAACTCTCATCAATAATGATAGTAACTGTCCTATTCATATACAAAGATGTTGTGAAAACTAAAATAAATAAATAAATAAATAAATAAATAAATAAATAATAACATGACAGAAAGTTTTCTGAAGACAGTACACGAAGATACAGTGCTATTGTTTTCAAGAAAACCTGGCTAAAATGTCTCTGAACTACAAAGGAATTTTTCTATCAGAAAAGAGATATACATGGTGGAAGTTTAAAATGAGTTTCTCTGTGATATGTAAAATACTGCAGTCTTCAACTGCCCAAATTTGGGCTACCACTGAGCTTATTTTTACAGTACTGCAGTGTTCTAACATGTCTCCTTGGTATGAATCAATATATAGACCATCACATATTGATGAATCATGTCTTTTGAAACAACTAAAGGGGAAATTCATTGTCCGTGCACTTCTCTATCCCTGACACAAATCAAAATGCTCTACTTACAGTAACAAAACTCTGCTTACAGTCAGCTTATCACCTTACTAACTTTTAAAAACAAAATGCAGATTTACAAGTAGTGATATATTAGAAATAGTATTACTAATTTTCTTAGTGATTGCTATTGCATCAATATATTGACTGGAAAGAAGTTTAAAAATGCATAAAATCTTAGAAAATAAATTTTAAGGCTTTTTAAAAGATTGATTAGACACAGTAGTATTTTTGCCCTGGACCACCATATTCAATGCAAATATAGAGAGGAAAAGGCATAAAATCTTAGAAAAGAAATGTTAAAGCTTTTTAAAAGCTTGATTAGATATAGTAGTATTTTTGCCCTGGACCACCATATTCAATGCAAATATAGTAGACACCCTTCAGGATGCTTGTCCAACCTATGACCATTAACTTTATTTTCAGAATTGATGTTGTATAAGGGAAGAGGTCTAGCAGTCATGTTTGAAGACAATCACTTGGTCATATTTGACTGGACCAAGAGTGGACTCATGAAATGCTGAAACAAAATCCTCAATGCTAAAAATCTAAATATCTGAATTTGGGATTCAGAAACAGTCCATGCATGTGTCTTGAAGTGTATGTGATATGAAAATGAAATACTGTTATCCAATCTTGCTCCAGTATGTGGATAAAGGATTAGAAAATGTTGGTTTACACACACACACACACACACACACACACACACACAAGTGTGGGACAGAGAGAAGCATAGGTCAAACAAATAAGAAAAGAGACAGTCTCAATGTGGTACGCTGAAAAAACACTTCCCAAAATATATCCACATCCTTATCTCTAGATATTGTGAATGCTATCTCATATGGAAAAAAGAAAAAAAAAGGGGGGGGGGAATCTTGACAGTGTGATTAAATTAAAGGTATAGAGAAGGATAGATTATTTTGGATAATCCAGTCGGGTCCTAAATGTGATCACATGTAACTGTAGCAGAGCAAGAGAGATTGAGATTATACACATATAGAGGAGAAGGTAATGAGAACAGTAAGACATGAAGAAACTGGCTTGAATACTGGGCTGTCATAAACCAAGGAATGCTGGCAGCCACCAGAAGCCAGAAGAGTCAAGGAACAGATTCTCTTCTAGATCTTCCAGAGGGAGTATGATCCTGCCAACACCTTGGTTGTTGTTATTCTAAGCCACCATGTTTATGGGAATTTGTTACAGTCACCACAAGAAACTAATACACCTAGTGACGTTCATTTACCTTTCCGAGGGTCATTTACTCTTTCTGGGGTCTGCCTAATTTCTACTCTTGGGTTCTATGATCCAAGAAAACATACAACAATTTCACACATCATACTTTTTATGTCAAGTTATATTCTACTAGTAACAACTGACATAAATCTCATTAATCCAATTTGAGTAAATTAATAAAGAAACATACACTATATACCAGAGATATTGGATGAGGTTTAATAAAGGCATAGTCATATAAATGTCATAGGTCAAAAAATGTGAGTGGATATGACATGTGCCTCTTAAGAGCAGAAGCTTGAAAAGGTATCATGTGGTTGGACTCTTTCTATTTCCATCTTCCGTAAGCCAAGGATATACCAGGTGGGTATGGCTCCTTACACTTTGATTCCAGAGGAGGAGAGCCATAGATGACTCAAGAAGGAGATATAAGACCTAAATAAAAAACACACAAAAAATCTGCTGATGCAAGTCACTAATTTAAGTAATCCTTTTATTTATTGCAGCATAAGATATCCAAAGTTTAATGATAGAAAGATGTTTAAAATAGTAATAACAACTCACAGAATACATAATGTTTTAAAAAATATAATGGACCATATAATTATATACTAGGTAAAGAATATATATTTTTTGGATGAATCACAAAGGGTCAGGGATAAGTGATATTTTATTTTTTTAAGATTTTATTTTTAAGTAATCTCCACACTCAACGTGGGGCTCGAACTGAGATCAAGAGTCACATGATCTTCTGACTGAGCCAGCAAGGTACCCCAGGGTTGAATGATATTTTAGATGGGTCTTGAGAAGTTACGAAAATAGAGAGAGCTAGTCCTGGTGGAAAGCACAGTGAGAAATAGATTCAGTGGAAATGGCCTTCCTATTATTGAGTGTGCTTGGGAAACCCAAAGCATTTTGGCAAAATCTGAGGCATTCTGCATGAAAATACTTGGATATTAACCATGAAAGTCAGAGTTACCTAGACAAACAGAACCAGTAGCGCATGTGTGTCTGGATGTGTGTGTGTGTGTGCGTGTAGAGAGAGAGAAAGAGAGTCAGAAAGAGAGAGAGAATTTATTTTAAAGGATTGGATCATGCAATTGATCATGAATCATGAATTGATTGTGACAAGTTTGAAATCTATGGGATAGCATACATAACAAGATGCAAACCCAGGGAAAGGTTCAAAGGCAGTCTACAAGCAGAATTTTTTCTTCCTCAGGGGACCTCAGTTTTTATTGTTGTTGTTTCATTTTTGATTTGTTTCTCTGAAGGTTTTCAATGATTAGAATAGCCCCACCAACATTATGTAAGTTAATCTGCTTTACTCACAGTCTACTGATTTATTTATTTATTTTTATTTCTATTATTTATTTATTTATTTATTTATTTATTTATTTATTTATTTATTTAAAGATTTTATTTATTTATTTGACAGAGAGATAGAGAGAACAGGTAGGTAGAGAGGCAGGCAGAGGGAGAGGGAGAGGCAGGCTCCCCGCCGAGCAGGGAGCCCGATGCGGGGCTCGATCCCGGGGACCCTGGGATCATGACCTGAGCCGAAGGTACTCACAGTCTACTGATTTAAATAAGTAATTTCATCTAATACCCATCACCGGGCAAACCAATGCTCCCATCCCCCTCCCCTCTAAAACCCTGTTTGTTTCTCAGAGTCCACAGTCTCTCATGGTTCATCTCTCCCTGCTATTTCCCCCGCCTTCATGTTTACCTTCCTTCTCCTAATGTCCTCCATGCTATTCCTTATGTTCCACAAATAAGTGAAATCATATGATAATTGACTTTCTCTGCTTGACTTATTTCACTTAGCATAATCTCCTCCAGTCCCATCCATGTTGATGTAAAAGTTGGGTATTGATCCTTTCTGATGGCTGAGTAATATTCCATTGTGTATATGGACCACATCTTCTTTATCCATTCATCTGTTGAAGGGCATCTTGGCTCTTTCCACAGTTTGGCTATTGTGCACATTGCTGCTGTGAACATCGGGGTGCATATGGCCCTTCCTTTCACTACATCTGTGTCTTTGGGGCAAATACCCAGGAGTGCAATTGCTGGGTCAGAGGGTAGCTCTATTTTTAAACTTTTCCAAAGTGGCTGTACCAACTTGCCTTCCCACCAACAGTATAAGAGGGTTCCCCTTTCTCCACAACCTCTCCAACATTTGTTGTTTCTTTCCCTGTCCATTTTTGCCATTCTAACTGGTGTAAGGTGGTATCTCAATGTGGTTTTGATTTGAATTTCCCTGATGGCTAATGATGATGAACATTTTTTCATGTGTCTGTTAGCCATTTGTATGTCTTCTTTGGAGAAGTGTCTGTTCATGTCTTCTGCCCATTTTTTGACTTATTTGTTTTTTGGGTGTTGAGTTTGAGTTCTTTATAGATCTTGGATACCAGCCCTTTATCTGTAGTGTCATTTGCAAATATCTTCTCCCATTCTGTGGGTTGCCTCTTTGTTTCGTTGACTGTTTCCTTTGCTGTGCAGAAGCTTTTTATCTTGATGAAGTCCCAAAAGTTCATTTTTGCTTTTGTTTCACTAGCTTTTGGGAATGAGGGTATGTACTGCATGGAGCACTGGGTGTTATACGAAAACAATGGATCATGGATCACCACATCAAAAACTAATGGTGTATTATATGGTGACTAACATATCATAGTAAAATTTTTAAAAAAATTTAAAAAAATAAGTAATTTCATCTAAAAAATAACCTTCATGGTGGCAACTAAATGAAATATCTGGATACCATGGCCTAGCCACACTGAACCATGAAATTAACCATCACAGGTAGATTGTGCTGTACTTCTACTCAATTTGATAGTTGAGAGCTACTGAATATTTTTGAGTGGGTAAGTGCATGATCAGAAATTCAGGAAAAATAATTAATTGGTAAATATCAAGAAATTTGTAGTAAAAACCCTCAGTTATCTTCTTTTTCCTCCAAGTCTTCTTCCTTAGCAAGCCTAACTTCAGTGTAAATTATGTTTTATATCCTTCTTAAACAAACTCTTATATTTGCAATATTCTTATATTCTTAATATTATTATTATGTAATTACAGTATTACATAATAATATATATAGTATTCTTAATATTCTCTTGGTATATAAATGATCATTTGTTTTCAGTTCTTTATCAGTTGTTAAAAATTATAATATACGTTTTGATTAACTAAGTTCACTTTCAAGTATCACTATGTATTTTCAAGCATTATGTAGTCAGCTTCTACAAGAGACCTTCCAGTTCCTCCCTCCCATCTGTTGTGATATTGCTGTCATTTCACTCATCTATATGCTAAAATCAGTTACTATTATTGCTTTAACCTAACCATTATTTTTTAAATAAAGAATGGAAAATATTACCTGCATTTATTCCTTCTCTAACAACCTCCTTTATCTAGATCCAGTTTTCTTATCTATATAATTTTCCTTCTGTCTGGAAAACTACTTTTAACATTTTCTGTAGGGCATGTTTTCTGGCAACCAGTTCCTCCCATTTGTATTTGTCTGAGGAAGTCCTTGTTTCTCATCCACTTTTGAAGGATAATCTCACTAGCTATAGAAGTTAGGTTTTAGGTTCCTGGCTTTTGTTTCCTGTTTTCTTCTACCATGTTAAATAGTTCACTCCTCATCTTGTCTGCCATTAATTTTGGAAAGTTCTAGGTCATTACTACCTTCCAGATTTCCTCTGTTCTCTCTTACTTCTCCTTCTGCTCTTCTAATTACACATATGTTGTAACTTATATTATTGTCTCACATTTCTTGAATTTTGTTTTCTTTCTTTTTTTTTTTTTTCCCATTCTTTTTTCTCTTTACATTTCAGTTTGGAGTTTCTACTGATATAGGTCAAACTCCCTGATTGCTTTCTGTTACAGTGTTTTTAGTTTCTAGCCTTTCCTTTTACTCATTCTTAGAATTTCTGTCTCTTATATTATTCATCTGTTATTGCCTCTTTTCTACTTTTTCCATTAGAACCTTTAAAAATATCAATCACCATTATTTTTAAATAATTGATCTGATGATTCCAACTGATATTTTCTTTGAGTCTGTTTTTGACAAAGGCTTTGTCTATTCAGACTGTATTTTTCTTTACTTTCGTCATGAGTTACAATTTTTTTGTTGAAATGTTTAACTATACACGTGCAAAGTTTCAATTTTTTTTTTTTTTTTTTTTTTTTTTTTAGTGTCCTTGTTTTTTGTCTCCTCTTAACATGGGCTTTCTTAAGCATTCTTCCTCAGAGACTGTATCTCACAGGTCTTTCAGCTATAATCTATGGTTATTATAGCAGAACCAAGTTGGTGTGCAGGTCTGGTGTGGGGGGGAGGAGAGAGTGTTCTATAATATTCCAAAACAATCTCAGTAGTTTATTCGTCCTGTGTCTTGGGCTGGGTCCTTCCCCAGTGTTTCTTCAGTAGGTTAACTTTTTCTTTCATTATCTCCTGCCCTCTTCACTGGCTACCGCATTTCCCCTCTATTTCTTTGTAACCAATGCCCCTGTTTACTATGCTTATTTTTCCCCTTTGTGTTAACTGGAAGCTGAGATGTGGCTGGAGTGAAAGAAAACTCTTATCTCTGCAAGGATAAATTTCTGGTAAAATATTTTACCCCAGAGACTATCTTTGTCCTGGTGAATGGCATAAGTGTTATTTCAAAATGATTACTCTCCCTTTCTCTCATCAGACTCAGTAGAGTCTTGTGCTGTCATCTTCACCATGGAAATGTGTTGAGGTTCCTTGGGGTACATATCATGAAAGTGCAAGTTTCCCTAAATATGGAGCCCCGACATGTTTTTTTCTCCTGCTTGTCCAGATTTAGCCTCTGGCAAATCAAATACATTACTATTTAAGTACTCCAACTAGTTTCTACCTCCCCCAGTTTCAGTTTCAGATAAGCAGAACTCAGCTGTGTCTCTCTGAATGTAACTGGCTCTGCAGATATTGGAGGAAGGCTGATCTGTAACCTCAGTTCTCTGATGAGTCCAATAAAAGCTACTAATTTTCAGTTTCTTCGGCTTTTTCTTGTAAGAGTGAGACTGACAAATTTCAACCTCTCTGCATGTCACAGCTGCCACTGTAAGTCCCCATTAGAAATGCATTAAATTAATTTTGTTACCTTCAGCCTCACTCCTCTCCTTGCACTATAACATACTTTTCCATTAAACTTTTAGAGAACTTGGAGTATTTTCCAATTCAGGCTTTGCTTTCTTTTGCTCATTGTCAACCACCTGCTTCTCATTAAAGTTCCATATATTCAGATGCCACAATGCATTAGCACTTGACGTTTCTAGTCTTTGGAATGTGCTTATCAGCCAGCAGAACTCCTACTCACCTTCCATTTCCATCTCCACCATGTAATTTACACTGAATCCCCAGGAAGAAATTCTGAATTGCCTGCACTCATAATCTAAGTATGTATGTTTCTATTTTAGCACTTATAATTAGTATTACACCTATTTTTATGCAGCTGTCACCCAACTAGAATTTGTTTCTTGAAAACAGAAAATTAGATCTGGGTATCTAATAGACATCTTGAAATATCAGCTTATGAAATTTGATTAAATTGACTTGATGGTTCTGCTAGGAGAGAGTGCAGTGGAGTGACATCACAGCAAGGAAGAGAAATGAGGAGAATATTACAATATCCTAAGTAAGAAGCACCTATAAAAGCACTTTATTCATGGATGTAGAAATGAAGTTGAGATTCGAGATACTACATGAAGAATCAATTATTCTGATGGCGTGTAAGTGATGGCATGAGATAGATGGAAGAGTCTACAGGACTCTAAGGTTGAGCCAGGTGACATCAACAGTAAAAGTGAGGTCAGGAAGAAGAATTGTTATGTGAAAGTTTGGTTTGTGGCAGATGATAGATTTGAGGCCATCCTATGACAAAGATCTAGCCAGCTTTTTGAATTATTGAAGCCTGAAGATTGGAATATAGATTGAGGTTTAGAAGGCAATTGCAGTGAAGGGTTTATTGGACACAAATTATATTGGGGCATGACATAGTGGAAAATGAAATAATAAAAATAAAAGAGAGGCAACATCTGAAATATACACAGGGAATTGAAAAGAGGGCTTAGAAAAAAGGTAAAGATAGTTTAATGTCATTAAAGTCACTGAAGGAGAGTATTAGAAGAAAGAATATTATTATTAAAAATATTAAATTCAGCAAAATGTGAAAAGTAAATTTTTTAAATGTTATGTAGGCAATTAGAAATTTGATATGGAAGCATCATATTATAATAGACAAGTAAAAACCTATAGAATAGACATGTATATATGGTAAAAGGAGAATTCCCTTTCAAGGTGAATTTCTGTTCAGATAGAATAAGAGAAAGCAAACGGTTAAGGGTTTCAACATAAGCAGTAAGGATAACTCTGTTATTGAGGACTGTTTAACCATTATAATATCTAATGCTACAGAAATAACAAGAAACTATGTTCAGAGAAAAGCTTTATCTCCTTTAAAATTTAGTTATCTTCTTTTATCTCATGGATGACTAAACTGTGATCCAATTAAAATGAGGTAATCCGGTCAAAATGAGGTCATTATGTTGGACTCATATGATATGACTAATATCCTTATAAAAAGGAAAATGTGGAGCATAGACATGCACAGTGGGGGAATGCCATGTGACCAGGAAGGCAAACACTGGAGTTCATGCTCTACAAGCCAAGGAAGGCATGCTAAGGATTGATAGCAAACCACTGGAAACTAGGCAAAAGGCATGAAACAGATTCTTCCACACTGCTCTTAGAATGAACCAACCCTGCTAATACCTTGATTTTGGAATTCTAGCCTCTCGAACTATGAGACAATATATTACTTTTGCTTATGTCACCCAGTTTGTGGTACTTTGTTAAGATAGTTCTAGCAAACTCATACAGATTTTGGTACTAAGAGTGGGTTACTGCTGTAACAAAATGTGGAACTGGAGAATACGTAGATGTTAGAAGAGTTTTGAAGGGTGTGATTTGAAGAGGTCTAGATTGCTTTGAACAGATTTTTGGTGGAAATATGGGTGTTAACAGTGATTCTGGTGAGAGCTCAAGAAGAAAAGTGGAAAGCTATAGAGAAACTTCTATCATCTTAGAGAATTTGTTTATCATCATGAACAGAATATTGCTAGAAATATGAATATTAATGATGATCTGGTAGATATCAGAAGGAAATGAAGAACATGTTACTGGAAACTGGAGGAAAGACAAACTTTGGATATAAAACGGCAGAGGACTTATTTTTTGGGTTCTGTCAGATGGAAGGTAAAACTGGCAAGTGATCACTTGGATATTTAGCTGAGGAGATTTCTAAATAATATGCTGAAGGTATGGATTGGCTTCTCCTTGTTGCTTATAGTAAATGCAAGAGGAAAAAAAATAATTTGAACAAGGAACTCCTTACCAAAAAGAAATTGCACTTGGTGATGTAGACAGTTTCAGTTTATTCAGATAGTGTGCTCTTGAAAGGGAGTCAAGGCTGTCACCAGATGATAGTTAGCTAAAGATATTAAGTATGTGATACATAGTCCAATCAACCATCTCTGCAGAATCCAGGAATAGAAATATATTTATTCAGAAAAGACCTGTGGAGGATCCATTTATAGAGTGTCTTGGACTTCTGTGAATTGCATGGGAGGCAGACAAGATTTTTGAGAACCTTATAAAAGTAGAAACCCTGCCAATCTGGACAGGAAAATGACTTTGAGGGCAGAGCCATTAAAGGAAATATTACTGTGAGGGTAGAGCCATGGATCCAGAGAACAGAGTCAGTTCCTTGGGGTTTCAGAGGGAAGATTGCTATCCTAGGCATAAGGAGCAGGACCACCACTCAGGGAGGGGGGTGGCAGTGCTGTTTCTAGAGGACTGGGCTGCTTGACCAGGGGGTTCAAGAAGCAGGGCATCATAAAGCCAAAGATGACTATTCTCAAGCCTTAAAATCTAATGGAATTTGCCCTGCTAGGTTTTGCTTGAGACCTGCAATCTTTTTTTTTTTTTTTTCTTTCTTTTCCCCTTCCAGTTTCTCTCTTATGAAGGAAGAAGGTCTAGCTTATGCCTGAAACATCACTGTATTTTGAAAGCAAATAACTTATTTTCTGGTTTTATAGTTTCACAGATAAATAGGAATTTTGCTTCAGGACGAATCACACCTCAAGATTCACCCATACCTAATTTAGATTGTACTTAGAAGAGATTTTAAACTTAAAGTTGATACTAGAATGAGTTAAGAAACTTGGGGGTATTGGCTTGGGGTGAACATATTTTGCATGTGAGAAGGACATAAATTTGGGGAAGCCAGAAGGCAGATTGCTATGGGTTGAATTGTGCCTCCCCCCCATTCACATGTTGAAGTCCTAACCTTGGTACCTCAGGATGGCATTTAGTCAACTGATCTCTCCTCCCGGAATAGTCCTCCCCCAGATCTTCATATGACTGATTCTTTTTCATCATGCAGAATTCTACTTGCATTTTGACAAGTAAAGAGCATTCCTTCACTTCCTTCTTAAAATAGTAACTCCTTCCCCTCAGCTCAGTCACTCTTGATCTACTTACCTACCCAGAATTTATTAGATTGTGTTATATCATATTAATTACTTTTTGTCCATTTATTTATTGTTATGTATAGCACTAGGAGTTAAATCCATGAAGAAAAAATCTTCTTCAAACATTATTCCTTTCTCTGTCTTCAACTAGATAGTGTTTGGAATGTCATAAGCACTTAATATAAATTTTGTTGAACAGATGAATGAATGTCTAACAAAAAATGTATGTCCTTTATTACAGTAAAATAAAAATTGCTTTATTTATCACTTCACTTAGTAAGGCCAAAATTTAAATGCTGCATATAAAGTTTTACTAAATGCTAGAAATAACAAGTAATCTACTAAACTTCAGCTAATTAAAAATGTTAATTTTCAAAAACTAACAACACCATATTCTGAAAGAAATTTCCTTGTTAACATTTTTTTTTCAAACAAATGATAACATTCCTTTTGAAAATAATATAGTCAGAAGCAATGATTTTCCATTGTTTTGATATAGATAGACTTTTATTTCTATATCTTAGACATTATTTCCTATTACTTTGGAACTCATTCGTAGAGTTCTTGACCTCTTTGAGGAAAAACTGAAAAATAAAAGCTATTATTTTGTTCATTCATTCACTCATTTATTTATTTTTAAAAGTATATACACATTTTTATGGGCCCTGCTTCTTACAGGTACTCATTATGAAGTTTGTCACAAAGTTTAAAACATTTCAAGTTAAAGAAAATCATGACTTTGGGAACACTGCTAAAGAGATAATTCTTCTAATTCATTTTCAGTTTTAAGAGACATAAATGATTACATTATATTTACAAATTATTATTGCTTGAATTTAATTTGCATACATTGTATATTTAATAAGGTTGATTCAAAGAAAAAGTACTTAGGGATTTGGTATTACAAAGATTGCTTATTTTCTGTTTGGAATTTTTAACTGAAGTATACAAACAAATATAAGCAATATTTACGCCAAGGCATTGCAACAATTATTAAGCAGAAATAAATTGATTGCATTTTTATACCCTCCAGCTCAGCCAGAAGTATCATTAGATTGCAGTTAAAGAGGAGATAAATTGATTCATTTTAAAAAGAAAATAAAAAAGTACTGAATAAGAGAGAATTTAAAAATTGCAAACCATTTGATCTCTGTAAATAGTTTTTTGTTCCCAATCTGTATTATAATAGCCTAAAGTTGGAAATACTCCAGTTATAACAATGTATAAATCTACTATACATTTTAAATTTTAATAGATTTTAGCCTTATATTTCAAAACCGTATGTTTTGAAAATTTTGCTTTTGTTTGTTTTTATTCTCATTTCCCTTCCTTTATATAAACTTTTTTTCCTGCATTTAGTACCAGAGTAGAAACTATGTTTGTCATTTACTCTTAGAACTTTTCCTCTCCATTTGGAACAAGGTCCAGAAGGATTTTCTAATGAATAGATGTAAAAGAATATTAAAATGGAGAAACTACATTTGTTTTTGCTGTTGTCATAAAAAGCTGAAAACAAACAAATAGGCAAAAACACCTACTTGCCAACATGAATTGCTTAACTGTTTATATAGGACTTGCAAAAGGGGTTTTATCGTCCTTAGACCCACACCTAACTATAATACTTAAAATATTTCAGCTAAAGCAGCCAAATAAGTAAGAGTATATGTGAGTGTTTGTTATGTGTTTGTGTACACACTTATATTTTTTAAAGCTCTGTGTGTGTTCTTTTTCCTTCCTACTTTGTCTTGCTTAAGTAGATGATTGTGTCTAATTTTTATTAAAAATAACATTATTATTACAAAGGAATGGGGGAGGAAACACTTATTTTCAAATTGTAAATAATTCAATCTAAAATGTGTCATTACTTACAGTTGCTGGGACGAACAGCATCCCTGGGTAAAAGAGCTGGTATGGGGCCTTTTCTTACCAGATTGTGTATGCTCAGATCACATGAACTAAGTCATAAGCACTATGTCCTTCATCCACTAAGCTTAAATAAATTGAGTGCCTGAATTTATCTATTGTTCTAGCTCCATTTTGACCAATCAGCACAGAGGGTATAAAGCCAACACTTAGGCAAAGTAGCCATTATAGAAGCTAATTACTTTGATATATGCACAATTTTTTTTTTTTTCTTTTCTGACCTGGTCCTCCTCTCTTCCCTAAAACCCAAACCACTCTGCTTTGTCATCTGGAATCAACTCTTTATTAAAAGCAACCCACCAGCTAACCAATCTGTTAAACAAGGAAACACACAACCAAGCTCCCTGTATCTCTTATGATAAAGTTAGCTGTGGTAGCAATAGTAACTCTAAATTTTGTAATAGTAATAATAGAATTAATGTTTATTGTTGCCCATATAATAGTATTGGGTAAATAAATAGGTCAGTGGGGTAGTCCTCTTCTACATAGTGACTCAAGGATCCAGTCTGACAAAAGCTGTCATGTTCGCTATATGGATTCTAAGGTCTTCTTGGTGGTATCTCCACTCTGTTGAGACTGCCAGAAAGGGAAAAAGAATCATGGACAAATAAGCATAGGGAATGCCATAAGCTGTGCCTGAAAGACATATTACTTTCACTCCCATTCCATATGATAGAACTATGTCTCAGTGTAATCCTTTATTGAAAAAGTACCTAGGAAATCTAGTTCTTATTTGGGCAACTGATTCCCTGTAATAAATTGACACAGGAATATTGGTAGATGATCACATTCTCAGGGGGATCCACCCATCCTCTTGCTTCAGCTGAATTCTGATTTACCACTGAAGACACCATTTCACTTTGACTCTTTCTAGGGATAGATTATAAATTCTCTCAACTCCTTTACCACAGAATCAAGATGTAAGTCTTTATCCTCATTGTTCATTGTTGCCTTAAGACAATTACTATTCTACAAGTTTTTTTTTAATATATGTAAAACAATAGCCAACAGAAATATGAAAAGAGGCTCAACATCAATCACCAGGGAAATGAAAATTAAAACCACAATGAGATATGACCTTAAGCCTGTCAGAATATCTAAAATCAAAAACACAAGCAATAACAAGTGTTGGTGAAGATATGGAGAAAAAGGAGCCTTCATGCACTTTTTGGTGGGAATGCAAATTGGTGCAGCCACTATGGGAAACATTATTGTGGTTCCTCAAAATATTAAAAATAGAATTCATATATAATCCAGTAATTCCACAACTGGATATTACCTAAGAAAATGAAAACACTAATTTGAAAAGATAAATGCTTCCCTATGTTTATTCCAGCATTCCTTACAAGAGCCAAGCTATGGAAGCAACCCAAGTGTCTCATTGATAGTTGAATGGCTAAAGAAGAAATGGTAAATTTATGCACTGGAATATTACTCAGATAAAAAAGAATGAGATCTTGCCATTTGTAAAAACAAGGATGGACCTAAAGGGTGTAATGCTACGTATAATAAATCAGAGAAAGACAAATATCATATGTTTTCACAATATATGGAATTTAAGAAACAAAACAAACAGATTTTTTAAAAAGACAAAAAAAAAAAAAATAGACTGTTCAATACAGAGACCAAACTAGTGGTGGACAGAGGGAGGGTGGATGGGGGTATGTGTAAAATAAAGAGGATTAAGCGTGCACTTATTGTGGTGAGCACTGAGAAATGTACAAATTTGTTGAATTGTTATATTGTACATCTGAAACTAATATAACATTGTATGTTAATTATATTTCAATTAAAAACATTACAGAAGAAAAAATAAAATAAAAATAAATAAAGCTCACCTCTCTAAATATATATATATGTGTAAAGCAATAAATGAACAAAGAATAAAGTAAAAATAATTAAGCAATAAGTGAGCAAATAGTAAACCAATAAATGAAAAAGCAGCCTTTTTTTTAACCAAAATCTTACCACCTGACTCTTCTTCCTCTCCATATTTTTTATATGTCCATTTTGTAACAACGTGACTTCCTGCTTTCAATTGTACTCCCTACCTAAACTGTTAATGTCATGGGTGAAACAACCAATACCTTGAACCTAGTTTCTTTGCCTGTTTTGACTATTTCAGTTTAAGTATCCTTATGCTTTATCCAATACATCTTGAAGCAAAAAATCATCTTACCTACAAAGCCACTCAATCTCAATCAATCATTTCATTGTCTGCCCACAATATAGTGGCCTTACAGCAAGCTTGTTTGAACACTCTTACAGTTCACTGTTACAAAAGAAATTTATATATATACATATATATATATATATTTATATATATATACACACACACACACATATACATGCATTTTTGTAACAGTGAACTGCAAGTGTTTATATATATATAAAATTATACATACATACATATATTTATTGTATATATGTATACATGTATGTATACATTATCTATATGTATGTGTATATATATAAAAATTAGAAATAGTTAGAATTTATATATAATAGTAATCTTATGCATAAATTTCCTTGCCTGATATCTTACTGTTTTTCATCATTTTGTGGTTTATTCAATCCATTCAAACTGTAAATCTATATGAATCCACTTAACCACTATCTCTATAGTAAAGCTGCCAAAAAGCAATCATGCAATCATGCAAAAAGACCGATTAGTGTTACTACAAATTTACTAATTTCAAGTGTGAAAGCTTTTATCTATTGCTATATTATCTATTGCTATAACAATTGCAAAACTTCTCCAACCTGCTCAATATCTGTACCTTTCTTATAACTATCCTTTCTCTGTAAGCAAACACTTTCATATTCTACCTAACAGAAAATAACAGGAAATAGAACATCATGTGTAAACATTGTTTTGCTGTTCTAAATGTATATGCATCTAAATTTTTATTCATTTCTCTTAGTTTCTTCCAGTTTCAATGAAGAAAATGTAATTTTCCCACCCCCTACTTCTACAAAGACCCTTACACATTCAATTACTCCTTCTCATACCTTTGAAGGATTATTTTCTACATGATGCTACCTATCAAAACCTCAACAGGATTGAATGCTTAGTGTAAATGCAGTAAGAATAAAAGCAAAAACAGTAAAAAAATTGTCCGTATATCTCTTCTCCATTTAACAATAATATTATCTCCCTTCATCTTCACAGACAAATTAAAAAAAAAAAAAACTTGTTTACACTGAAATTTTTCAAAATGCCTTCACCCGCTCAATCATGAGTGGTTACTTCCCTCATCAATATGAATTCAGCTCTTGGTGAGTGTATCTGTATTGTCTATGTCAATAAAGCTCACTCATGGGTGGTTACTTCCCTCATCAATATATGAATTCAGCTCTTGGTGAGTGTATCTATATTGTCCATGTCAATAAAGCCAACAGACTTTCATATCTTTTTTATGTTATTCAATTTTTTATCAACATTTGAAACTGCAACTCTCCTTTTTGAAATACTAATAATACTTGGCTTGTTTGATAGTATTACTCTATTGGTTTTACCTTTTCTCCTCACTTGACTGTCTCTGTAGAGAGAGAGTGGGTGGGGAGGGCAGATGTACACCCAAGTTATATGACCTGTGGTGTTGCCAATACTGCATCAGTTTGTAGTCACTCCTATTCCAAGTAAAATAATGTCCACAAATGAGAATGAAAAGCAGGGCACAACTTGTCTAGGCAACCAATGTGAAAATCAAGGACTAGAGGAAGGAAGAAGAGAAAATATTATTAGAGAAAAGATGCTTAGAATGTAAAGAAGATAATTAAGTCCCTCAATTGATTTCATGTTCATCTCTGCTATCTTTATTAGAATTCAGAGTTGCCCACACATAATGTTCTAGAAGTAAATATGCAATTACCTGGGAAGTTGGTTAAAATTGATTGATGATTATATCCTGCCTTAGAGTTTTTTCTTGAGTGGATTCGTAACAAGGTTTAAGAACAGATATTTCAAACCAGTTCTATGGGTAATTTTCTTTTTTTTTTTTTTTAAGATTTTATTTATTTATTTGAGAGAGAGAATGAGAGACAGAGAGCACGAGAGGGAAGAGGGTCAGAGGGAGTAGCAGACCCCCCGCCGAGCAGGGAGCCCAATGCCGGACTCGATCCTGGGACTCCAGGATCATGACCCGAGCCAAAGGCAGTCGCTTAACCGACTGAGCCACCCAGGCGCCCCTGGGTAATTTTCATGAATATGGTTTGAGGACTCTAGTTTGAGAAACGGGGTTTAAGTTTACTTTTAACTTGAAGATTATTGGAACATTATGTTACCTTCTCAGTTACTTGAAACTCTGTGTTATGGGGTGGGGGGGAAGAATAGTCTAACCATGTATTTCTAGGATATTGGAGCATATCTTAGTAGTAATGGAAAGGTATATTTTGAGATTATTATAAGACAGAGACTTCTAAGATCAGAGACATAAAATATTGAAGCTGGTTTCTTTAAAAATTAGAGATATCTTTAAGCTCTAATAAATTAGGATGGACATAAAGAAACATAAGAAAGTGGTTATAGTCAAAGGAGTGTTTGCATTTGGAGAGGGGAGGAGCTGACATCAGGATGGAGGGCATGGCATAGATAGAGGTGCCTGTCACAGTTTTATTTCTTGATCTAGGTAGTGGTTGCAAGGGTAGCAATCTTTGTTTTTCCCTATAATAATTATTTAAGTTTTATATTTGTTTTATATGGTTGCATGCATATTAAAAATATTTATATAAAAACTGAATGATTGACCATTGGTAAGAGCTATAATAGAGAGATACAAGATGCATCTCTAAGGAAACATCTAATTCATATCTTGTAATCCTAATGATCAAAATGCATGCTTAAAATTTTGCAGCTTGATGGTTTTTCTGAAATGTAATGTACTTTGAAAGAAACATATTGACTAAAGATAGAAGGTCCCCCCCCCCAAATTATTACTCTGTTGTGCTTTTAGTTCTGGTCAGGGTGTGATTTCATAAATTTTATTTTCTTACATGTAGGTTTTTGTTTTTTGATGACCCCATTCTGTCTTCAAAGTCAACAGGTTCTACTCAAAATGATTGAAAAAGTTTCTTCATATTTTCAATCATTTATGAATATGTGAATGAAAATATAACACTTTAAGTTATTAAAGTCTATAAAAGAATAAAGGAAATGGTCTAAGGAGAATCATCACTGGAAATATAAGTTCTCACCTGAGTAAATTAGAAATATTTCATAAATGTCAACAATTAGCAAATTTATTAATAGTCATTGACTCTAGGAGACATATTCAGACTAGTAATTAAAGTGTATTTAGTCTTAAAAATTATTCAAGAAATGTTACACTGTATGTGGAACTAGGAGTTAAATAAGAGATTAGAATCAAACAAAAGTTAATGTTGAGGACCATTTTGAGTAAGTGAGAAACTTTATATATTTGTTCAAAAGCAAATTAAGACACTATGAAGAGATAAATTCCTTTAATACAGTCTATTCTCAATTTTGGTAATCCTTGAACTTCATAATTGTCTTTATTATATTGCACATTGGTTTACAGAGTCTAATATCACAAATAAAGTAAATTGTGTTGAATTCTGAAGCACTTTCCTTGTAGACTTAAAGATTAAATTTCTCTCTTATGGCTGCAGAATGAATATTGCATTTTCAGCTGGTTAATCTTTATAATCTATTGCTCAATCTCAATTCCCACAAAAAATAAAAAGCTTGTTAAAAGAAGATAAGAAGTTATCATCTCACTGAGGACAAATTCTTAGTTTCTGAAAAAACTAAACAAAACAAAACATACTCCAGTGAAATTCTCATGTAAATTAAATTAAAGGTAAAAATGCACCTAATAAACACAAGATAGTTCTAAAGAGATTAGTACTGAATTGAGATCACCACTATGTCCCAGTTAACTCAGTTGGAGAATGTCTTTATGCGACCAAGATCACATACAGTTGTAGCACCTGAGGGGCTAATTAATTTTCTCAGAGAAAAGTTATTTCCTCTTAACTGACTTCAGTGGAGCCAACAGTTGCACAAACATGAGTCATTTATTGCAAATAAGAAGTGAGATACTTTAATAGATTTGTATAGGTCAGTGATTTTTAAGTCTTTGGGGATTACAGAGGTCAAAATATGATCTGTCAAATGTTGTGGTCTTCTGCCTAGAAATTCAACTTACACTAAATAATGCATACAATTTCATATAATTGATAGAACTCTGGGGTCCATCCTTAGGCTACCTGCTGTTTAAGGTTCAGAGTAAAAATACCCTGAAAAAAATCCACTCAATAGAGGAAAAAAAAAACAATAAAAACAAAATTAGAACATCTATTGTGTTTGGAGTAGTTTTATTTTCATGTATACAAAAGGACATATTAATTCATACTATTTATTTAAAAATACCACAAAGGTTGTTGAAGAGTTACAAACCTTTCTTGAAGATCAACTGAAAAGCTACCCAAGGTGGAATTTATTCATTTTGATTTATTTAATTCAGCAATTTCCTTCAGGCTTTAACACTTGAACAGGTCTTGATAAGAAATAACTTTCTTAAAATTAAACATTTGGAAACCAAAGCAGTGATATAAAGTCTCTAAGTATCCTCACAAAGAGCAGTATCCTGACCTGTTGCTTATCTCATGAGAGTATTTAATACAAAAATAAGGAGCATTATTACAAACAAACCTGTCTGCAATTTGTTCTCTCTTATCACCTTGCTTCTGGTCATACGCCAAAAATTCTATCAGAAAATTAACTATTAATCAGGAGTGCTTTTTTTATTTCATAATTAATACTTAATTTTCCTAATTAGTAGCTAGGTATTGTAGAATGGCACACCAAAATCTATTTCACCTTCCAAATGTACTCTCATGGACTACAAAGACTAGAAATTCATAAGCTGCATTGTCAAATCTTCTTGCACCTGGGGTTTAGATGACCTCCTCGCAACTCAGGTTCTGGATGCATTTTGACCATCAGGAAAATTTATATGACCTCTGAGTTAGAACCTAGTTAAAGAGTATTTTAAATCTAGGCCCCCAGATTGCTACTAAGAGTCTTAGAGAGTCCAGGGTTAGATGGTTTCCCAGGGGAATTCTACCAAATATTTAAAGAAGAACTAATACCTATTCTTCTGAAGCTGTTTCAAAAAATAGAAATGGGGGTGACTGGGTGGCTCAGATGGTTAAGCGTCTGCCTTCGGCTTAGGTCATGATCCCAGGGTCCTGGGATCAAGCCCCGCATCAGGTTCCCTGCTCGGCGGGAAGCCTGCTTGTGTTCCCTCTCTTGCTGTGTCTCTCTCTGTTAAATAAATAAAATCTTTAAAAAAAAAAATAGAAATGGAAGGAAAACTTCCAGTCTCATTCTATGAGGCCAGCATTACCTTGATCCCAAAACTAGACAAAAAATCCATCAAAAAGGAGAACTACAGGCCAATATCCCTGATGAACATGGATGCCAAAATTCTCACCAAGATACTAGCCAACAGGATCCAACAGTACATTAAGAGGATTATTCACCATGACCAAGTGGGATTTACTCCTGGGCTGCAAGGGTGGTTCAACATTCACAATTACTGTGATACATTACATTAATAAAAGAAAGGACAAGAACCATATGATCCTCTCAACTGATGCAGAAAAAGCATTTGACAAAATACAGCATCCTTTCTTGATTAAAAACTCTCCATAGTATAGGGATAGAGGTGACACACCTCAATATCATAAAAGCCATCTACAAAAAGCCCACAGTGAGTATCATTTTCAATGGGGAAAAACCGAGAGCTTTTCCCCTAAGGTCACGAACATGACAAGGATACCCACTCTCACCACTATTGTTCAACATAGTTACTAGAAGTCCTAACCTCAGCAATCAGACATCAAAAAGAAATAAAATGCATTCAAATTGGCAAAGAAGAAGTCAAACTCTCACTCTTTTTTTTTTTTTTTTTACCAAACTCACTCTTTGCAGATTACATGATACTTTATGTGGAAAATCCAAAAGACTCTACTCTAAAATTGCTAGAACTCATACTGGAATTCAGCTAAGTGGCAGAATATAAAATCAATGCACAGAAATCTGTTACATTTCTATACACTAACAATGAAACTGAAGAAAGAAATTAAAGAATTGATCCCATTTACAGTTGCACCAAAAACCATAAGATACCTAGGAATAAACCTAACCAAAGAGGTAAAGGATCTATACTCTAAAAACTACAGAACACTTGTGAAAGAAATTGAGGAAGACAGAAAGAAATGGAAAAACATTCCATGCCCATGGATTGGAAGTATAAATATTGTTCAAATGTCTATGCTACCCAGGGCAATCTACACATTCAGTGCAATCCCTATTAAAGTACCATCGACATTTTCCACAAGGCTGGAACAATCCTAAAATTTGTATGGAACCAGAAAAGACCCCAAAAAGCCAGAAGGATGTTAAAAAGAAAAGCAAAGCTGGTGGCATCATGATTCCAGACTTCAAGCTCTATTACAAAGCTGTGATCATCAAGACAGTACGGTACTGGCACAAAAACATAATAAATCAATGGAACAGAATAGAGAGCCCAGAAATGGACCCTCAACTCTTTGGTCAACTAATCTTCAACAAAGCAAGAAAGAATATCCAGTGGAAAAAGGACAGTCTCTTCAATAAGTGGTGTTGGGAAAATTGGAAAATCACATGCAGAAGAATGAAACTGGACCTTTTTCTTACACCCTACACAAAGATAAACTCAAAATGGATGAAAGACCTAAATGTAAGACAGGAATCTATCAACATCTTAGAGGAGAACACAGGCAGCAACCTCTTTGGCCTTGGCCGCAGCAACTTCTTGCTAGACACATCTCCAAAGGCAAGGGAAAAAAAGGAAAAATGAACTATTGGGAAAAAATCTTGTGCACAGCAAAGGGAACAGTTAATAAAATTAAAAGGCAACCTATGGAATGGGAGAAGATATTTGCAAATGACATATCAGATAAAGCACTAGTATCCAAGATCTATAAAGAACTTACCAAACTCAATACCCCCCAAAAAATAATCTACTCAAGAAATGGGCAGAAGACATGAACAGACATTTCTTCAAAGAAGACATGCAAATTGCCAACAGATACATGAAAAAAATGCTCCACATCACTTGGCATCAGGGAAATACAAATCAAAACCACAATGAGATACCAACTTACACCAGTCAGAATGGCTAAAATTAACAAGACAGGAAAAAATAAATGTTGACAAGGATGAGGAAAAAGGGTAACCCTCTTACACTGATGGTGGGAATGCAAGCTGGTACAGCCACTCTGGAAAATAGTATGGTGGTTCCTCAAAAAGTTGAAAATAGAGCTACCCTACAACCTAGCAATTGCCCTACTCTGTATTTACCCCAAAGATACAAATGTAGTAATCTGAAGGGGCACCTGCATGCACCCCAATGTTCATAGCAACAATGTCCAGTAGCCAAACTGTGGAAAGAGCCAAGATGTCTATTGACAGCTGAATGGATAAAGAAGATGTGGCATACACACACATACACACACAAACACACACACACAGTGGAATATTACTCAACCATCAGAAAGGATGAATATTTACCATTTGCATTGACATGGATGGAACTGGGTTTATTATGCTGAGTGAAATAAGTCAATCATAGAAAGACAATTATCATATGGCTTCACTCATATGTGGAATATAGGAAACAGCATGGAGGATCAATCATAGGGAAAGGGAGGGAAAACTGAATGGGAAGTTATCAAAGAGGGAGAAAAACCATGAGAGACTTTTAACTATAGGAAACAAACTGAAGGTTGCTGGAGGGGAGGTGGGTGGGGGATGGGGTAATTAGGTGATGGCCATTAAGGAGTGCATGTGATGTAATGAGCACTGGGTATTATATGCAACTGATAAATTGTTGAACACTGTATCTGAGACTAATGATGTACTATATGTTGGCTAATTGAATTTAAATAAAAAAAGAATCTTAAGGATTCTTTTTTTATTTAAAAGTTTGGGAGCTAACAGAATTCAACAAGAGGTCTGGGAATCCCTGAATCTAGATTACAGATAACTAAGGGAGAGCCATCTTGGAGCCTGCTGGCTCTTGTGAATCAGTGGTTTCCATATTCTTTTGTGTCTAAACAGCTTAAAAATAGCAGCTTCCCCAGGAAAAACACTCAGGTGGCTTAAACTTGGCTTAAGCTTGCATCAGTATTCTGTTTGCTAACATTTTATTGGGCATATACTATGTATCAGGCTCTGTTGCTAAAGTTACGACTTTGTAGGGGATGAAAAATAATTTTTCGTCTCTCCTTCTGAGCTCTTAGCTGAGACTCCTGTAATAAAAGATGTATTAACAAGAAAAAAAAAATAGCAGCTCCCTTGGCAGAACAATTCTAGATGCTGTTCAGAGAGTATCCATATAGTCAAGCCTGGAGTCTCTCTTCTCTAGCCATTGCAATATTTATTTAAGTACCTAAATCTCTGTATTAACTTCAAATCCACTAAATTTACCAGTTTATTTTCTCTTATGTGCATCAAGCACAGACTGACACACATGATATAGAAGCAAAAGAAAATACACTAGTGAGAGTATAATACAGAATGTTCAGCTTGTATATTTGTCTTCTCAGTCTGCCACAACAGAATACCACAGACGGTATGGCTTAGACATCATTTTATTTTCCCATAGTTCTGAAAGTGGGAGGTCCAAGATCAAGGAGCTTGCAGGGTTGGTTTCTGATAAGACATCACTTCCTGGATTGCAAAAGATTGCCTTTTTGGGGGGCACTTGGGTGGCTCAGTTGGTTAAGCAGTTAAGGTCTACCTTAGGCTCAGGTCATGATCCCAGGTGCCTGGGATGGGCCTGGGATGGAGCCCCGCATCGGGCTCCCTGCTTAGTGGGGAGTGTGCTTCTCCCTCTGTCCTAACCCCTGCTCTCTTTCTTTCTCTCCCTCACTATCAAATAAATAAATAAAATCTTAAAAAAAAAAAAAAGACCGCCTTTTCTCTATGTTCTCACATTTCCTTTGTGCAGAGAGAAAGAGGTTTCTTATGTCTCTTCCTCTTACAAGGACATCAATACTTTCAGATTAGGGCTCCATCTTATGATTTCATTGAATCTTATTTACCAACATAAAAGCCTTATTTTAAATACAGTCACATTGGAGATTAGGGCTTTAATATATGAATTTTGGAGGAGATGCGCAGTTCAACAGCTTGTTTTCATATTATATACCATATGATTTTTTTAATTTGAAGATTTAATTGGCTTTATTAAATGATTTATGAATTGGGCAGCATCTCATCTAACATGTAGAGTGGAGCTCCACTGATCTAAATAAAAGAAAGGTTTTTGGTTTTGATTTTTAATTTAAATTCAAGTTAGTTAACATATAGCATATTATTATTTTAATGGGTCGATACCATATAATATTTTAAACACACACACACACACACTCTTAGCCTGAGATGCACACGAATAGAGAACACTTACCATCCTTTTACCCTCTTCCATAAATGACAATCACTGTTGTTAGGACTGTTGACATTGGAGAGAGTTAATTTTCTCCCTGCGGTTGACTACTATAATCTCTGATGCCTAGAAGAACACCCGGTATTGAATATATGTTCAAACATATTTGCTAGTATTGACTGTCAAATCCTCATCCTTCTATGTAAATTATTTTCCTTCTATATCCTTCAAGAGCTGCCCTGCCTTTTCTTTATTTTAACAATCTGTCAACATCTTAGTACCAACATACTTAAAAAAAAAGAATCATATTAGAGTCACTTTTATCATTGCCACCTGTGGGATCAATATCAAGATTTAACACTGCCTCTTTCTTTTTATTTGAGAACCTGACAGTCTGCCTACAAACTACATCTCATTCTTCCTCTCCAGTTGCTTTTGGAGACAAAACAAAACAAAAACTTGAGTATCATTTAATCCACCTGAGAATTTGGTTGGCTCTACTTTGAAAATACATTTGTAATTTATCACTTCTAACAACTTCTATTTTTATCACCCAGTTTAAGCCCCTATACCTTTCTCTTTGATTAATGCAACAACCTCCAAAAAAGCTCTTCCTGATTCAGTTCTTGTCCTCTTCTCATTTCTTCCTCAAGAATAATCCTGTTAAAATTAAGTCCAAACACGTTACACCTTTTCAAAAATGTCACATTAATCTCCTTTCTCGCTCGTATTAAAAGCCAAAATCCTTACTGTGTTTTCCAAGGCCTTCCCCTATGTGTCCCCATTAACACCCTGACTCCAGTCTGATTTACTGCCTGTACCCTTTGCTCATTCCACCCAGTCATCAAGGTCTCCTTGCTCTTCGGAAACAACTCACAGATACTGCATTTGCTGATTCCACTACTTAGAGGTAGGTATCCACTTGGCTAGCAACTTCATGTTCTTCAGATTTGTTTAAAAGCCATCATTCATTAATAGTCTTTGTCATGGTAAGAGTTGATTTCTACAAGGAAAATTTTGTTTACTTCCTGTTTATTATTTATATAATTTGAATGCTATTTAAGATGGTCCAACCACATCTCTGACTCCATTTGTTTATGTAAAATTCTAAATATCTAAAATAACTTGAATGCTAATTTTCTTCTACATTTGTACAAAGTGTGTTATGTTTCTATATTAAAAATTGTGCAAAGAACCCAGTACTTTTTAAAAAATTTTTATTGTTATGTTAATCACCATACATTACAACATTAGTTTTTGATGTAGTGTTCCATGATTCATTGTTTGTGCATAACACCCAGCGCTCCAAGCAGAACCCAGCACTTACTTTCCATTTATCTTCTAGAGATAACTTTAGGCCAAGATGACATAAATGTATTAAGTTTAGATTTTGTTTTTTGGTTAAAGCCTATATTTTTTTCTTTTAAATTTCATTAGACCTACTTTACATTTTCTTCTATTTCTCAACATGGATGTTATAAAATATGTTAGTTTAATATAACCAATTTAAAATGAGCAATAAAACAAGTTTCTGATGGAGGCTGTGGAAAAACATTACTAAAGAAACTCAAAATTACAATAAATCTAACATACATACTAATATTTGCTGGATAAAAGCATCTGGAGAATGGAATCTCTGTCTTAAATAATTTAAGCACTATTTCCCTGTCATCAGAATGTCCAATGGGATATGAGAGACTTTTGAAGAATCCAGTAATAATGAATGTCACTTAAATGTTTGTGTCTGTTGAATACAGCTGTTTTATATCTCTGATCACTTGTTTTGTTATTGTTCAAGACGCAGTGTGTTTAAAACCTGTTAAATAAAATTCAGCATCTTACATAATTATGTCTATGTGGAAGTTGATTTCTGGAAGAGGATTTTCCAACTTGCTCTTTATCATTTATATGTTTTGAATGCTGTGTAAGATTGTGTAACTATTTATAACTATGATTACCTAGGATTTTGCCAAATTTTAGAGTTATGCAATGTACAAGAGAAAAGGATTTGAGTGGATAGAATAGGAATGTTGATGAAAAATACTTGTATTAATATTTGACAGTCTACATTCTAGCAAGAAGTTCTGGGATGGAAAAGAATAAAATGATTCTAATCTTTTTATAATGATAACAACTATAAAAATTAATTCAGAGTTATACTATTAGGTGAATTTTTTTTCCACTCAGGTATATATATTATGGAAATAATGCCATAGTGTTTTCTGAAAATGGCTTAGCATTCTAACGAGTTTTGAAAATCTTATATGCTGGGGCACCTGGGTGGCTCAGTTGGTTAGGCGACTGCCTTCGGCTCAGGTCATGATCCTGGAGTCCCGGCATCGAGTCCCACATTGGGCTCCCTGCTCAGCAGGGAGTCTGCTTCTCCCTCTGACCCTCCTCCCTCTCATGCTTTCTGTCTCTCATTCTCTCTCTCGCAAATAAATAAAATCTTAAAAAAAATTAAATTAAAAAACAAAAAGAAAATCTTATATGCTAATTTTCCTATATAAATTTTGCATTTCTGATTAGCCTAATAACTTTTTGAACTCTGCAGTAAAAGAACATATTATAATAATCAGACTATTATGCCTGATTTTTTTTCCTACTCCAACACTTAATTGTGTAGCATGTCCTTCCCTCATCTAGGGCCTAGAGTTGAAAAAAGATTAGAAAACAGATGGGGAATAACTTTTGGTTTTGCAGCTCAAAGCAGATACGGTAATAGAAATATATCTCATGGAAAATTTGCTAAGAGGAAATCAATCTTGAAGAGTTAAAAGATTTTATTGTCTTATAGTTACTTGGCATTAGGGAATTTATATATATATATACATGTGTGTGTATCTATCTATGTATATATACATATATATACATATATATATGTGTGTGTGTGTGTGTATATATATATATATATATATATATATATAAACATTTTGCTTTTCTGTTTTTTTTTTTTTTTTTCCTTTGTCTGTTTGCCACTGATTTACTGCTGGTCTGAAATGTGAACCTGGATATAATAGAGTAACTGGTAACACACACTAAAGATGGAAGGAAAAATACTAGGGAAGGAGACTAGGGATACTAGAGAATTGAAATGTTTGAGGATAATTAAAGGAGGTAGAAGAACACGGTTCTAAAAAAAAAACAAATAGATGTCCTACCAATAACAGGAACTTATCCCCTGAGAGGGAGGATCTTAGAGAAACTAAGACACTAAGCTCTAATTTGAAGATCTATGGATTAGAAAATGTAATTCACACCAATAGAAAGAAGTTTTTTATACGTTTTTCCAGATTCTGTCCATGTGGAATCAGCTAACAGTAACTGCCAGTAATTTTATTATTTCATTCTCTTGTGCTATAACCAAAGTTATCATGAAACAAAGTTCCCCATCAATCAAGGTAAAATCCCTCAGGAGTGTTTCTTCTGACAACCAAGTTAGTGGAGGAAGTTAATTCTACCTAAAGAGATTGAAGAGCATGGGGTAATAGAGATAGGTTTAATGGACTTTAAGCACAAATCCTATTAACTGCCAAGCTATTTGTTATATTCTGAAGAATCTGACTTCCCTTTGCCTCTAATTCCTAAAACTTGGTTATGGTCAAGGCAAACCTACTTATAACTCAAATCACTTCCCCTGCCTTTTGTCCATACGGCAGCTACATTACAGTTGAATTCTGACCTCTTAACAAGAATCTTATTTCAATCTGATAGTCACACAATACATCGCTATTTCACTTACCACTTGTATAGAACCCCTGGTACAGACAACTGAAATTATTTATGTTCTTCCCATGAAATGCCTACTTTAAAAAATATAGAGAAATAATAAATGCACATGTTTTATCAACATAACCCTAAACCTATGTTTATCAGCAAACCTAAAAATAGCATGGGAGATAAGTTTGACACTTTTACATCCTTTTAAACTTGCCACCAAGGCTTCGAGTTACAATTGATTAAGGAAACACCTTAAAAGAGAAAAAAGAAGTCTCCTCTTCAACTGAAGTGTTCTGTTTTACAGTTTATACAAGAAGACACATTTAAAAACATAATAAAAGCTCTGGAGATTAATCCTTAAACTGTACCTATTGTATTAAAGATAAGAATAACTTCAAAATAGAGACTCTTCAGTAAGGGTTTCATAGATATGTAGAGCCCATTATAGATGAGACACCAGAAAACAAAATCCTTTAGCTCTGCTATCAAAGAACTGAAATCTGAATGACATGATAGAAAAAGTCCATCCGAACAAACCAAACACAGGTATCTTTCAAAGAAAAATTGGTATCTCAAAATGGAAAGAAAACTATCATTTTAGATTCTAAAATATGGCCTATAGAGTTCAAACAGAAATATTTTATTCCTTTTCAGTTAGAAATAAATCCTTGGTTATTTCTACAAAAATAGACTGTTCGACTAATAAGGTCAGAGTATGATGTTGCATTTTTATGGCTACGACCAAGGGCATGGCCCAGTATCTGTCTGAGCCTGATTCTATAGTTCAAAGTTTAAGCCAAGAAAAATTCTACCTAGGATGGAAAAATGAACCAACAGCTTTCTTAGGAAAACAGGAAGATGGTAGAATTGGTTGGACCTATCTTTTTTTTTTTTTATTGGTGGGTAAAATTATGCCTTGCTCTATAATTAAAATTATACATACCCCAATATGCAAGTGCTTATCATATATTTACCTATTTATGCTTGCTAATTTCCCACTGAACACAGCTTCTCTTACACAAAATATTTTACATGGATATGAAAGTATAACTTGTATATAATATGTAAAATAATCTCATTTGTTTTGCCCCAATCATGTGACAAAAATATTTAAATAAATTAGGTTCATATCTTAGGAAAGAAGGTGAAACCATGAACTGTATGATGGAAATGAAAAAAAAAAAAAAAAAAAGGCCAAACAGAAGTGACATTAGACTAAAGGGTTAATGTACCTAAGATGTAACAAGCGAAGTTCTTTATAGCAGGAGCCAACTTCCAGTAACAATTTTTGTTTCAGATATCTATTGATGTGTACCAACTCAATACAAAATTTAGTTGCTTACAACAGGGATCAGAAAACTATAGTCTGAAAGCCAAACGAGGAGCAACACCTGTTTTGGTATACCTCTGAGCCTAGAAAGGTGCTTTATTATTAAATGGTTATAAATATTTTGTGACATGTGAAAATGATGTAACATTCAACTCCCCATGCCCACGAATAGAGTTTTATTGAAACGGAGCCATGTTCACTTATTTACATACTGTCCATGGCTGCTTGTGTGTTACAGGATAGAACTGAGTTATTGGAACAGAGATTGTATGACCCACAAAGCCTAAAATATTTACAACCTTTACAGAAAAAGTTTATCTACTACTGCTGTAAAAGAATATTGATTTATTAATTTTTGTGATTCTATGGGTCGAATGGGCTCAGTGTCACCATAGTTAAGGTCATCTACATGATTACACTCAGCTAGATGCTTGGCTGGTGCTAGAACATCCATGATGGTCTTTCAAACACCCTGGCTCTGTTTTCTCTCTTAATTTAGGAGTATTTCCTAAGACTTTTTGTAGGATAGAGGCTGATTTCTAAAAGGGAACATTTCTAGAGAACATACCCCAATGTGTCAGTCCTTATCATATATACACCTATTTATGCTTGCTAATTTTCCATTGACCAAAGCAGGAAAAATTGTCAAACTCGGAGTCAGTGTGGGAGATGGCTCAACAAAGCCTGTATACTGGGAGGTATGAAATATTGGGGCAAGCAATGTAAGTCTTCTGTAATACTTAATTGTAATGCATTTATGTTTTAATTACTTTTTGTTACTTATAAATAGGAAAAATTCTTAATTCATATTCAGTTTTAAAAATTCAATTTCAAGCCTCTGTTTTGAGTGTTATTCAATGTTCCACTGTTTCTACTGTCCCTCACTTGTCTTATTTCCCTGTATGTTTTGTGATTTTTAACTGTGAGCTTATTTTCCATGGACTTTTATTCATGCAAATTCTTTGAGCATGCAGACTTCCTTCAAATGACTTGTATTTACTTTGGATCTGATTATTATTTTTTCAACCAGATTATCTGAATTCAGCATGAAGAACTATTAAAGCTAACTTATCATTTATTAATTTTCAGGGAAAGTTTTTTCTTCCCACCTAGCTCTTCATTTTGAGGATTTTTTTTTTTTTTTTAATCTAGCATGGGGTGAGAGAAAGTGACCTGATATTTAGCGAACACTTACCCTGAAGTTATAGTCATTTGAAGTCCCAACTGTATTTAGAAGTTCTACTAAAAGGCTTACCACCTTGAGCCAGTCCCAGAAATACATAAAAAATAAAGTTCAATTTCCTTAGGTTTCATTTTACAATGTCCTCAGGGCAAATAGCTTGTTCTAGTAAAATGCTGTTTACCTCTCTTCTTTCTTGCTTTTAAATTAGTTTTTGGTCTCAGAATTCTTTATTTCCTTGCTAAGTCCTTAATGAAATTACAAAGTTTGTTTACTTTTATTTATTTATTTATTTTAAATTTTATACAGTGTTTTTAATACTTTTCAGCAGGAGGATGGTCATGTATATATTCCAGCCTTGTGCTGGAAACATAGGATAAGATTGCTTCTTTTAAAAATGTTTCTAAATTAAATTTTATTTTAAGGGATTATATAAAAGAAGAAATAATAATTTTCTATAGAGTATTTACTTAGATTCAATTGTTATAAAGATTTTACAACATTGTTTCATCTATTCACATTCCTTTGGTGTTTTAAAGAAAATTATTGACTTTATATCACTTTACCTTATATATTTTTATTAGCATCTTATAAAATTATGGAACTTTTCTTGCATGACCACAGTGTCCTTTCTATACATCATGACATGGAAATTACCTATTTTGTATCATCTAATATCATGTCCATTTTCAAATTTCCCCCCTTATCTAAAAAAATGGCATTTTGTAACTTATTTGAAACCGAATCAATGTTCACATTATATGTATTATGTCTCTTATGTCCCTTTCAATCTAAAACTGCCTCCATCCTCTGTTTTTATTCCCTCTTGCTTGTTGAAGATACATTATTTTTTCTATATAACTTTTAATATTTTCCCTCATGCACTTTTTAAGCAACTTTAATCCTGTTTTTGTGTGTCTCCATATCTGTTCATATAGAAATCACCGTGTAATACATTTTGCCAATCCAATGGAGATTTCTAAGTCCCCATCTTGCCTGACCTCTCAACAGCAAATGTGCATTTAGGTGGAGACTGATTAGCAATCATCCCGGTAGAGGAAGCTGATATTGAGTAAAAAGCATGAGGTGAGTATAAAGATAGCAATTACAAAGCAGAAAATATATTGAGAACAAGGAATAGTTTCCTCAGCTAAATATATTGCTGTGCAAACATACTATATTCCATGAAATAAATTTAAAATGCATATCTTATATAAGTCTGATCTTCTAAGAAAATCACCTTTTTAAGTATGGAGCTTTATTTTAATATGTGTGAAATATACCATATTACATTAATGTGAGACATTGGTAGTGGTTAATTCATTTGTACTATTTATGAAAGGTTTATTATGTACCCAATACTTAGTTACTGATGATAATAAAAGTCACATTTATTGAAAAATACTAATGGAGTCACTCATATGGATGAATAACCCAACAGTATAATAACTATTTCCTCCTTCCAAGGTCCAAAATGTTAATGAATATATAGATGGTTGCACAAGTATTGAGTGGAGGAGATAACTTTTAAACCCTGGCTGGATTGCAGCATGTCTTTATTACTTTTTGAGGACCTTTAGCTTAAAAAACCCCTTCTAATTAGAAGAAAATACCAATAATTCCTTTCAGTATAGAATAGATTTTTTTTTTCTTATTTGAATAAGAGCTAATTTCCAAAATACCTTTCTAATTTTCCAGTGTTTCTTAAATGGTTACTGAGGAGAAAAGTTTTTCTTCTTCTGGTATCAGCTCTGCATTCTGGCAGATAAAATAAACTAGTTAGATTTGAGTAAACTAGCCTGAGAGAAGAATCATTCTTAAAGAGTACGGAGATAATGCATAAGAATTTTTGTTTAGATGTGATTCTTCGATAACATTAAATTTAAATATCACAAAAAAGTAAGTAGAAATCACTTAACTATTTCCATACACAGTTTTCATCTAAATTGAGCTAAGAAGTAAGAACCTTGTTCTTCATGTCTCTTCTTGTTGATGACTTTATGAACACAATGCAAGCCTCATGTGTTCCATTCTTTCAATTACACCTGCCTTTCTTCCTCCTGATTTCTTCCCCAGTGAAAGGAAAATGTAATACAACAATGAATTTGTTCAAAATTTAACTACCTTTACATCCTTTGAACCAAAAGTGATTTGAGGAATAAAGGGTTTTTGACATGTAATTTAAATCTATCCTAGATAAGTGAATTGACTAGGGAGAAGTTGCTTTAGGAAAAATCAAGGTCAATGAATATGGGAAGCACATTAGAAATATTTGAAAGGAATGTTCTCCATTATTTGTTCTTTGTAAATGTGACTTGTTAAATGCATTTCTTACTTTTATTTTTTTAATGCAAACATATTTTATTTGAAATAAACAAAAATGCTTCGGTTGCTCAATGGGTCACTTGGAAACAAACTTGCTTGACTGTATTGCTGAGGAAAGAGAAAGCTGAAACAAAACCCCCCTTCTTTTTTGAAATGTATCTGGAGGCAAATAGGGAGACACCACCTGTTTTTTGAAAAACTGACCCTCCATTAAGGCCTGGCCATAGAAGTGTAAACAATAGAAATGAATCTACCATTAGCAGTTGTCATATCATATCTCTGTCACCTGTGTATTCTGGGAGATCACGCATATACCTGCCAATACACCTGGGGAGAGCTGCTGTGTCAGGGTTACATTTGAGTTCTTGGCAGACAGGACTGAGGAAGAGTAATTTGGAATAAGTTGTGTATCCTATTTAGAACAAATCACTAGTATTCCCTTAAATAGCAGGTTACAGTAGAAAGATACTGCCTGGAATATATCCTTTGCACTTTGGTTCATCTTCAGTTTTTGTCTGTGATTTACATAGTTGTTTGATTCATTTGCTTGTAGTACAATCCCACCACAAAGTATTAAAGCACAAGATACCTATTATTCCTTCAACATCTGCATTTTTCAAATTTTATACTCTACTACATCCCTAGTATGTCAGTAGTTCATGAGTAATAAAAAATAATAATAAATGAGTAAAACTTATCTAAAAATGCAGACCTATGTCTACAACTACAATGGTACTAGATGGGAAGGAGACAACAAGGGAAGAGGAGAAAGCCAACACATTTATGTGCAGGGACAGTGGCTGAAGACTCTGGATTAAAATACAACTTCCCCAGAGAAGTTTGTTATAATGGAATTTCCAGACAACTTCCTTTGCCCCCACAATGGGACCTGAAAAGCCTAATTCCAAACTTTTAAAAACTACAATTATGAGATGTTTACATTTTTTTCTTTTTGAGAGAGAGAGAGGGAGTGAGAGAGAGAGAGAGAGAGAAGGCACAGACTTAAGGGGAGGGGCGGAGGGAGAGGGAGAGAGAATGTTAAGCAGGCTCCAAGCCACCCAGCACAGAGCCTGACACGGGGCTCCATCTCACAACCCTGAGATCATGACCTGAGATGAAATCAAGGGTCAGATGCTTAACCGACTGAGTCACCAAGGTGCCCCCAGTTATGAGATGTTATAAATGAAGATCAAAGCAATTGGAAGGAGAAGGATGAATGTGTCTTCTACTCAGCTAGTTTATAGCGTAGCTTCTTTAGTTGTTGGTGGATCAGTAAAAATCACTGAAGTACCAGAAGCGCTTTGAAGGGCAGGGGTAGAAAAATATGGAGCACATTACCTGTCTATATCAGTAACAGGGCTTCATGGCTAGGAAAATGATCTAAACAGGAAAATGACTCCAGGATACATCACTCTCTTCATCACTAAATATGGCAGAATTAAAAAAAAAAATTACAAGTAGATATAGTGAAAACAAAAATTACAAGGCAGAGAACACAAGAGAATCAAAATGATGCTATAGGTTCAACAGTATTCTGTGAGGGCTAGAAAACCTGTTAACTAAAGCCCTAGCAAAATGTCACTCTTGTTTATAAATCACTTATTTATCACATGACCACATATTGAATCCTTTCTTCCTACATACTGAAGAATCCTTACATTCAGCCTTTAAGCATTCTGCATTTCTTTACCAATCTTGTTTCAGTCGATTTTGGTGTGGGTAACTGGCAACTGATGGCACAAGGCGTTGAATGTGGTGTCTGATGTTGTGTGATATTTGTCACTAATTGCTGCCTGCTACTCATTTTTTGCATGCTCTATGATTTTAATAAACTCCTTGGCAGTTTGGACTTTCTTCAAAACAGTTACTGAGTCCTATATGTCTTCATGACTAACCAACTGAACATTGCCATCTTCATACTAGTGAACCTGAATCTTGAGTATTCCAACAACCTGGGCTGTAGATGGTGTGATGGTGAGCTTCCATTCTGATCTCCAACGACCATTCCAGAAGCTTTTAGGCTGAAAACTAGTGGCTTTGATACATGCAACAGTGGTCTTTTGCCATCTATAGTTTTAGCATAAAGAGTACAGAAGTCATTGAAATGATGATCTTTCACATAGACCCTTTTAAAATCATCACAGGATTCTCTGTAAAAGTTCGTACCTCCATCTATGTCCTCTGGCTGGGTGGATGTCACTGGCTTCTTTCTGTAAGTGATCAAACTTAAAGGAAATATTGTTTCTTGGATCTAAAAATCTGCTATTACCCACGTCACTGTGCTCTGTAATTAAGACCTGATCTTCGTATCTTTCTATCTTCCCAGGCATGAACGGGCAAACACATGTGCTGCCCCTTCCCTGAGGAGACTGTCATTATTAAGTAGCAGCCAGACATCCTTGAACACGTTTTTAAATTCCTCTGGGGGTGCATGAGTGATGAATTCACTCATCTGACACCAGATTTTCCAAATTGGTGGTATTGGGCTGCTCTTGAATTTCTCACTTTTAGAATGCCTGCTTATCCTTGATTAAAGATGTTATCCTCATTGTATAGCATATGTGTCAATAGTTAATTAGAGACACATTTAACTAAATATCTATTACTTGCCCCAGAATGTGCTCCATTCTGAGGATAGATGAGTTAAAGATTATTCTGGCATGGCAGAATTTACTTAAATTCAAATAAACTTTACAAATGACTTAGCAGAAGTCTTCTTGAATATTTACTAAATGCTTGAAGGACTTAAGGATAAGTGAAAAATATTAAGTTGAATATTAGTATTTGCAGTGAAGTTCTGTAACAGATTTCAGGAGAGGAGACATATTCCTCAAAAATAATCCTGATTTTATTTGCTCCAATGGCTTTTATAAAAATCTATTATTATATTTGTGTTCAGTTGCTCATCATTTCATTCTCTTTAACTATAATTTTACTCATTCTCCTGAAATCTCATGAATATATTTCTGCCCATATTTGAACCATTGTGTGTGTGTGTGTGAGAGAGAGAGAGAGAGAGAGAGAGTAGATGATTGACTGATTAGTTCCATATATTTGACAATTGTATCCAGAGAGAGGGAAAAAGCCTATAAAGAGCCCCTGAATAACAAAGGCAATATTTGGAGCGAAGCAAGCCCAAGTACGAATTCCTTTAGGGAAGATAAAATTTTTATAAGATACTATTTTCAGACAAAACTGCAATTAAATGGTACAACCATTTCAAAGAAACAGGCATAGCATCTCCTATATTGTGAATGGACTTAAAATCAATCTAAATCCAAAAGTCTTGATGAAGCTAGTTCAAGTTAGGGCAAAGAGGAAAACAAAAAAATTAACATTCCAGTTTTATAATATATTTCATATTTTTATTGTCCTAATCTTCTGTATTTACTATATTTTATGTCATGTTGCTTTAATTTTTTATATTCCTGAATTCTAATCTGAACTTCATAAAATATTATGAATTATCTCATAGGATGATGACAAAATGATAAATATCATGTATTGTTACAGTCTGTTTCAAGAATTAAAATCAATATATTATATTAAAACTTATTTAAAAAAATTAAATAAATGAATATTTTTGAAAATAGCAAAACTGAAATTTTATGTTTTAAATATTTTAAAGTCATTTATGTTTAAATGCTTTTAAATGCTTTTAATGTTTCTTAACCCAAAAAGTGTCCTGTAATTGTCTTTAAAATTATTATATAACCATATTTTAAAAAATAATGAGATGGAACCATAGCTTCTTTTACTATTCTTGAAGAATGATTTTTTTGTATTGTTGTAATTATGAATCACACACATAAAGACAAAAAACTCTTTTTAACAATCCCCATTGGTAATTCACATGATTTTATTATTAGAAAATTATCATTATAATGAATACATTTCAAGAATACATTTCTAGTCAAAAACATCTGAACAGTGTTTAATGAGGGAAAACGCTCTGCATTTCACCACTGAGTTTCTACACAAAAGACATGCTCTGCTCTCACATGGAAAGGAGAATACTGTCACAAAATATCTTCTCACATTTTAAAATCACAACTCCTTGGATCTTCGTGTGGTTTTGCTTTTATAGATTGGGATTTTGAATGTTTGGGATGACTGGTGCGGGAAAAGGGCAGAGGTTGAGACCTTTAGAGCTAATTTTATTTAAAGATGCAAGAACAGAAATTGAAAGGTCTCTGTTCCCCTTCAAATTACAATAAGTGAGTGAATGGATGAATAAATAAATAATAAATACATAATGAAAGAATACATAAACAAATAAAAGAGTACTATCTTGACATTAATAAGAACCACACTTGGTGGGTGGTAGACAGTATAAAACTGGCCACAGCAGGAAACAGTTGGCACACCCAAAGTTGGGATCATTCAAGCAGAATGTATTTACAAAAGACTTTTACAAAGAGTCATGTGGCTGTGCAATAAATAAGCTTCCACCACTCTTAGTCCCAAGAGAACAACGTAGAGAAAGTCACACAAGGAAGTCCCCTTTGAGTGGAGCTGGACACATCAGTCAAGAACAGAGCCACAAAGAGGCAACCTCAAGTGGAGCTGGGTAGAAACACTCTGCTCTCACTCTGCTTTCTACCTGGTATCTTTTGCCAGGACACCAACTGACAGCCCAACAGAAACAGAGCAAGGGTGTAGTCCATATAGGTCTGCTTCATGAGCCAGGAATCTGTTTATAAATGCGGGGTATGGATCTGGAAGGGCCAATAACGAATACTTAGCTCAGGATACACAAGTGTATTTTGAATGGACAAACAAGGGATGAATAATAAATGACAAGTTCTCATTTGTTGTAGAGGGTTTGTTACCAAATATTGTGGGGAAACTAGCCCTTTATTTCTCAAGGTAAATAAATGCATTAAATGTCTTATTTCTGTATAGGTAATTATTATGATAAATATTTTAGTGGAATTTTATTGTTATTAACATTTAAGCATTTTTAGGATTATAAATAAATGTTATGTTTATAAATTTAGGGATATATATATATATATATGATTTTCTTAAGGTTTCTAAGCTAATTTCATATTTGATTCTATTTCTTTTGACTAACTGGCAAGATCCTTCACCTGTTGTTTTAAGATAATACTAACACTAACACTAAAATTGCTTCACAAAACAAGGGAGTTTATCATAGCAGTGCTAATTAGAAATAACATTTTTAAAAATGTCAAACAATGAACAAGTGATTTCCAAAATTAAAAATCAATGAAGGGGTGCCTGGGTGGCTCAGTTGGTTAAGCAATCAAGTCTTGATTTTGGCTCAGGTCATGATCTCAAGGTTGTAAGATTGAGCCCCATGGCTGACTCCCCACTCTTTGAGGAGTCTGCTTCTCTTCCTCTGCCCCTCCCCCCACTCATGCTCTCTCTCTCTCAAATAATAGATAAATCTTTAAAAAAAATCAGTGAGGTATTTTGCACATGTATAAAATTTGTAGCAATTGGTTTTTGCTGAGTCTATCAATATTAGTCCAATGTGTCAAAGTATACAAACTTTAATATATAGCTAATTATAGTCATAACAAAACTTAAAGTAAACCAATCAAGGAAATAAATGTGAACTGTAAATTAATTAAAATGGAAAAATTAATTATTATTGCAAATGATACAAAATTCTCAAATCTATGTAATTATCCTCCAGATAAATAGTATGTATTTGTGAGAGGTAGATATAATTGGATGAATTCAATGTACATGATCAAACACCTACAGATGATTTTTCTAAGATATAGCATCTAATTTGAAATGATAAGAGTATAAAAAATAAAATGATATTATAAAATAGAATTACTAAACTGGTATATGTCTGGTATATGGTATATAACCATACTTTGCTTTTGAGAAGCATATTCTGGACTACTTTTAAATGGCACAAATATTAAATAAAATGAAAAGTTGCAGTGTACTTTTTAAATTTTCTTAGTAGAGGGAGGCGTTCTTAAAATTTCTACAAGAGATTCTTAAGCCAAGGAGAGAACATTAATTTGAATTAACATTCTGTGGAGTGCATCAAAACATTTCAATAAAGTTTGTTCCATTCAAAGTCAAGGAAGTAATTTCTTGAGTAGCAATAATAATACTGACTGTTCTTCAGATCTTACCTCAGGGGTCAATTCTTTCAATTGTAAAAGCAGAAAGGTTTTGTAAGTGTCACTCTAAATTACTCAGAATATTTGGAATTAATTTAGCTCCTGATCCTTTTCAAAGTTTGCTTAGCCTCATGCATTTTACCCATTCTAAAAGTAATCCTCTCTGTTATTAAATATTATACAAGTCATTTAAATAACAGATTCAGTAATATGTTGGCAAAATACCTAATTCCAGATTTATTAACTTTTTAATTGAAGAAGAAAAATATGTAATGAAGGAAATCAGAATGGCCAGTACTTTTTATACCCAAAAGAACTAAAGAGAATATTTCTTATACTCTGCTGCTTATATCCAACAGTTTGATAATTTGAGTAGTAAAGCAATGAGCATTTTTTATTTTTTATTCTTATCTTTTTTAAAAGATTTTATTTATTTATTTGACAGAGAGAGAGAGAGAGAGCACAAGTAGGCAGATGGCAGGCAGAGGGAGAAGCAGGCTCCCCGCTGAGCAGAGAGCCCAATGCGGGATTCCATCCCAGGACTCTGGGATCATGACCTGAGCTGAAGGCAGACACTTAACCAAATGAGCCACCCAGGCACCCCAGTGATGAACATTTTTTTTAAATAAATTATTTTAGTGTTGTATTTCAATCAAATTTTGCTCATATATTTATATATTTGCCTTTATAATCAACTATATCTTGGTTAAATTAAACTATTAAAGTAAACTTCTACATGTAAAAGAAATGTATTACCATAAATATACAAAATTGTATTTTAATTGCATGTTAACAGTTTGGTGGAAAATATTATCAAGTGTGCAGTTAAAACAGCTTGCCTTGATAAAGAAACAAATAAGGGAACATTCTTACTTATCTGAACATTTTGATTCAATTTTCATCTTTACATAGGAGAACTGAAATGTTTAATAACCATTGCTTATTACCACACCATGACCACTAGATTAATTACATGTGCTTTCACCTAAGGCCAATTAAGTATGCGGATAACTTTTATATCAATAGCATTGTATAAACCTCTGCTCTCGGAGCTTAGACACTAAGCCATTTAAGATTTTTACTAGTGGCAGGAAAGGTTGTTTTAGCATTACATACTTCTCAACCCTTGCTTTTTTCCTATTCCATTATCATTGTTAAACTATTCTTTTTTGCTGCCACTTGTGATTTTTCCTTATTCCCTTAAAAAAATCAGTTGTGGACTCTACAGGTTGCAATTTTGAAATGTCTTTGAGATCATGTTTCTAGAGAGTCCTGGGATCCATTTAGCTTAAATGACAGAATTTTAATTGTCACTGACATATGAAACCACAGCAGTTTTCTTGTGAACTCGCTCATTTGAGTGAGTTCTGCTTAACTTGCCACTTCTTCCTAAAAGAAATGTGGGGGAGGTAGGGAATGGGCAGGAAGACCTGAATGCAGTAATGTTAAAAATAGAATATAATGGGAAGTATCAGTGATTTTTCTTCAAGAAGTGTTCCTTATCTGATGGAAGTACTAACCACAAACAACTGGAATGCTCACAAATTCTCCAATCAACAAATCTGCAAGTGCCTAATATGCATATTGTCCTAGAAAGTGGGAAACTATGAAGTATAAAACCCCCATGGCTTCTGCCTTCATGGAGTTTATCACCTAAGGCAAGTGACAGACATTTGTAAATAGTAAGTAGACAAATACATATAAAACAAGAAGCTGTGATAATTGCTCTAAACCAAAATCACAGGGTGTTCTGAGCATATACATCAAGGAACCTACCAACCAAGTTTCAGAAGTAATTTTCCTAGGAAGTGATATTGGCACTAGGTTCTGATAAACTTAAGAATTAAGTAAATGAGGGGCGCCCGGGTGGCTCAGATGGTTAAGCGTCTGCCTTCAGCTCAGGTCATGATCCCAGCGTCCTGGGATTGAGCCCCGCATCGGGCTCCCTGCTCAGCGGGAAGCCTGCTTCTCTCTCTGCCTCTGCCTCTCTCCCTGCTCATGCTCTCTCTCTCTGTATCTCTGTGTCTCAAATGAATAAATAAAATCTTAAAAAAAAAAATAATTAAGTAAATGAAAGCCTACAGGAAGCAGTCTAGGCAGAGGGCCTGGAGTTGTAAAGGAGGTAGATCAACCAAAATTAAATCTGATGCTGGAGGATAGGGAAGAGGAGGCTGAAGAGGTCTGAGAGGGTAGAGAACATAGATTAAAAATCTACGTCACTACATCAAAAACTAATGATGTCCAGCAACCCTCAGTTTGTTTCCTGAGAGTGGTGGGGGTGGGAGGGATGGGGTGGCTGGGTGATAGACACTGGGGAGGGTATGGGCTATGGTGAGCGCTGTGAATTGTGCAAGACTGATGAATCACAGACCTGTACCTCTGAAACAAATAATGCATTATATGTTAAAAAGAAGAAGAAGAAGAAGAAGAAGAAGAAGAAGAAGAAGAAGAAGAA
>NW_023270865.1:15686122-15752488 GCF_011800145.1 Mirounga leonina
AGAAGGAGAAGGAGAAGGAGAAGGAGAAGGAGAAGGAGAAGGAGAAGGAGAAGAAAGTAGAAGGGAAAAATGAAGGGGGGAATCGGAAGGAGAGAGGAACCATGAGTGATGATGGACTCTGAGACACAAACTGAGGGTTCTAGAGGGGAGGGGGGTGGGAGGATGGGTTAGCCTAGCGATGGGTATTAAGGAGGGCATGCTCTGCATGGAGCACTGGGTGTTATATGCAAACAATGAATCATGGAACACTACATCAAAAACTAATGATGTAATGTATGGTGATTAACATAATATAATAAAATTAAAACAAAACAAACAAAACAAAAAAAAAAGTATGTCTTTAGAGCAGGGAATTTGTAAGCCCTAGAAGAGTTTCCAGCAAGAAGGTGACATGGTCAGGTTTGCATTTTGAAATCTCACTAATTAGATGATGTACATCAGATTACTGGGGACCAAAACAAAGTGCCTATAGGTTGAACAAAAATGGTACATTATTACAAATAACTAATCACAGCTTGGGAATCTAGATAAATTATTTCTGGGTTTCTAGTGCTTAAAGTAGGTAATCAAAAATAATACACATTTTCCTCACTAAGAGGAACAGGATTATTTATACAGACCTAATTTAAGAATATTTTCATCCATTTTGAATAGTTTGAATTTAGAGAAAAATAGTAATTTGTTTAAGGAGATTAATTTAGGTAGTAGTGGCTAAAACTTTTGGGAACAGAACTGAAATGGAGAATTATGACTAAGAACATGACTCAATGGGCAAAAGTAATCCATGATGTGGAAAAATTAAATTTAATACATTAGAAAGTCTAAATAAAAATATAGCATATGGGAAAACCATTTTAAAGTAGTAAAGAGCAGTGCCTGGGTGGCTCAGTCGTTAAGTATCTGCCTTCAGCTCAGGTCATGATCTCAGGGTCCTGGGATTGAGCCCTGCATCAGGCTCCCTGTTCAGCCGAGAGCCTGCTTCTCCCTCTCCCACTCCCCCTGCTTGTGTTTCCTCTCGCTGTCTCTCTCTCTTTCTCTGTCAAATAAATAAATAAAAAATCTTAAAAAAAATAAAGTAGTAGAGAAAAACAATTCATTTATGAAAAATACTTTTTGTATGGAATATTTCAAACTACATGCAAAAAGAAAAAAGCCTGTAATGAACTCTCATGGACCCACAACTCAGCTTCAATAATATTCAACCCACGACCAATATTATTGTATCTACACACCACATACTCCTGGGTAAGTTTGAGGCAAATGCCAACAGCATATTAATTTATGTGTGAATATTTCAGTGTGTCTCTAAATTACAAAAATTCCCCTTTTCCAACACAGTTAGCATCAGAAATTTATTCCCGCCCCACAAAGAGGAATTCCTTGTTTTAATATTACATGTCCAATTGTGTTCATGTTATTTCTCTAATTGAAACATAAATGTTCTTTTTCTTTGTTAGTCTCTTAGTTTGAGTTGGAACCCCAAACTTCCATATTCTATTCTAGATGCTTCCAGGGAGGGTCTTTTACTTTTACTTCAAGTCTAATTATTTTACCAGAATATGTCTTAGTGTTGGAAATACTTGCTTAACTTCCCAAGGACCTCACAGTGTTCTGTCATTATGTAGTTTCACATCATTTTTTTGTTGATTTCAGGAAATTTTCTTGGATTATACTTTTCATATTTGTTCTATTCCATTTATTTGGTTTTCTTCTTCAGAGAGGTCAATTACATGTATTTTGTTTTATCTTTCTTTCTTTTTTCTTTAAGTAGTCTCCATAACCAATGCAGGGCTTGAACTCAGAACCCTGAGATCAAGTCCTAAGTTCAAGAGTGGGACGCTGTACTGACTAAGCCACCCATGTGCCCCAATTGTAATTCTTAATGAAGCTCATTCACTTCTGTTTTCATATTTTTCTTTTCTCCAATCACTTCCTTCTGATCTTTTATAATATTGATTTATGTTGTTGGCTTATACTTCTGTCATTTCCTTTCTCTTTGCTCATTTCAAAATATTAGGCTGTATTTTTCATTTGCTTTGCTAACATAAATTTCCAACACACTTTCCTCATTTGTAGGAGGCTAATTCTTTTTTTTTTTTTTTTTTTTTTGGTTGCTTTTAAAGGACAAAACCAATCTTTTTCACTGGTTCAGTATGAAGTGAGATGAATTTTCATGTACTTCAAAGAGAAAGGAACGGACCAATATCACTATCCTAGTGTCACTAACTTAAGGCTTCATTTCTTCTCCTTTCATGCAAATTAAAACCGTAGGATTAAGCTTCTAGAGGTCTTCACACTTTCGTCTGAACTCTTCTAATTCTTTGCCTACTATCCAATCCAGCTCTTTGGGGATATTCTACTCCTCAGCTTGACTTGGGAGACCACTGTGGTTTGTTAGTCTCCAAGGTTCATACTCACAATCACCTGCGCTACAACTTGAGCACTAGCGACCTTCCTTTATATCACTGTCCTCATTGGGAATTAGAAACCTCAAATGCCACCAACCTCCACAACCACCAGTTTCAGATGCTGTGTTAGGATTGCCCCCTGACTCTTCCAGTATGTACATGATGATGATTTTCAGTGCTCTGCCTCTCAGAACTATCACATGATTTTCTTCCATATGATATTTTGGTAACAGTTATGTCTTGTAGTTGTTGGTGTTTATCCCAAACCACTTACATTTGGGGGCTCATGAGAATGAAAATGCTAGTTTTGGCATAGGAGTTGTCCTATTTATTATCCTACTTGATTCTGCTATTCTACTTGCTTATTTTTTTATGAGTGAAATTCTAATAGTTTAACAATATCTACCACTATCAATGTTGCCTTCACAGAATAACTTACTAAAAGTGTTTTAATTTTAAATTAAGTGCAATGCAATAGCTCATTTAAGTAAGGATCTGCAGCTGGTCTTCTTATAGTAAAAAATCATATACAAGTCATTTTATTCTCAGCCCTGGTTAGATATTTATAAAAACAAGAGATGCCTTCAATTTAGTGTAATATGCATTATTGAGCAACTACTATACTGCCAAACTCCTTTTGGGCAGAATAAATGTTAACAATCAAACATTCTTATTGAAAGACTTGAGAGAAATGAAACACTCTGCAACTGGTACAAAAATGTAAAATAATATTCCTTAACCTAGAAATACATCAACTCTGTACTTCTAAGGAAAAACAAAATCTGTACAAAACACTCTATAATGAATGATCTCATTTTAACAACAACAACAAATATATGGATGAAAGTAAAGATGAGTGTTTGCCAAAATAGTATATAGTAATAATCTCTAAATTATAGGATTAGACTTTCTTTATATTTTTATCATGCTTTTGTAATATTTTTAAATTTTTGTTGACTAGTTTTTTTGCAATGAGTCAACATTACATTTAAAATTAAAATTAGGCTTGGGCGCCTGGGTGGCTCAGTTGGTTAAGCGACTGCCTTTGGCTCAGGTCATGATCCTGGAATCCCAGGATCGAGTCCCGCATCCGGCTCCCTGCTCGGCAGGGAGTCTGCTTCTCCCTCTCCCACTCCCCATTTGTGTTCCCTCTCTTGCTGTGTCTTTCTCTGTCAAATAAATAAATAAAATCTTAAAAAAAATTAAAATTAGGCTTGGGGCGCCTGGGTGGCTCAGTCGTTAGGCATCTGCCTTCGTCTCAGGTCATGATCCCAGGGTCCTGGGATCAAGCCCCGTGGCAGGCTCCCTGCTCAGCGGGAAGCCTGCTTCTCCCTCTCCCACTCCCCCTGCTTGTGTTCCCTCTCTCACTGTGTCTCTCTTTCAAATAAATAAATAAAGTCTTTTAAAATTAAAATTAGGCTCTATTTTTACAGACTTGGAACACTGGAAAATCAGTGAAAAATCCTTTTGCATATCTACAAACTATGTAGGATGAATGTGTGATCAAGATAGTAAGGACAGTGTGTTCAGAATATGTATCGATCAAAAAAAAAAGAAAAGATATGTAAGAATAGATTATTTTCCTATGATACATTTCAGTCCTATTGTGAGTAAGAAGGAGAACACGAGGAAAAGGAGGGAGAAAGAAGACAACATAAGCCACTTGTTCAAGCTCAGGTCCTATAATATCTCTCTCTCTCTCTGTCTCTCCTTTTTCCTCCTGCTCTCTCTCTGGTCAGCCACCTACACAATGCAGGACCTATCTCAAAGTCTTCTGATGAACATAGAAGAATCACAGTATGCATGGAGGATAACATACATTCCTGAATGACTCCATGAAGCTAATCCTACCTGCCACCTTCACTGGACTATGCTAACATAGAACAACTAAATCACTGAGTTTTGGGAATGTATCTGCTACACAATTAAGAATACTATCTTCAAAATCATTTTCAGATACCTGGTTGCATTTTTCTTGTATTTAATTAAAAAAGAATTCCTTTAGCAGCATAAGATGTAAATCAACGAATGATTTGTTTTTCATTGATTGAGCTAATTATTTTACTTTAATAAGACTTGCTTCTAAGAATTGCATACTTTGAAGGAAATGGAAAGAATATATGTTTGGTTTCCATAACATTTTCATGGATTAAATCATTTTCTCAAAGTTACTTTTCTTAATCTCCCATTGGGTTACAATATAACTATGAATTTGCACCTTTGAGTCTTTCAGGAAATTCTACACAAATTCTTGACCTCTAACTTAAAGTAACTAGGGTAAAATACTGAGTTAAAGGTGTTGTAAGATATTTAAATATAGTTTATGCTTTATATAAATTTAGAAGATAGATGTGGCCTACCTTGCTCCGTGTGGTTATTTTAATTCAGAAACTAAAATGGTGGTTTGAAAAGTTCTTCAGTTGAGAAAAACCCTAAATCTGCTAGCTAAAAATCACTGTCTTATTTTTTTGGAAACAAATGAACTTTTCAGCCTAAGAGGTGCTGGCAAGTTAGTTTTCAAAGTATTTGCAGTGCCCTAAGAAAATACCAATTTATATTAAAAACCAACAGAAATATTGTATTTTCTCTGCTACCATAATAAGAATCACTCCAAGTAATTCCTTTTATAATAAGCTTATCTTGATATTTCACTTTTTCAATTTTTGGTTTCCCTCCATTTCTTATTTTAATAAATAAGCACACTTTGAACTTAAAAAAAAAAAAAAAACTCATATGATTGAGAATATTGGACTTGTGAGAAGCATCAAATAATTTAATATGAGTTTGTTTTGCTCTAAAATTTTATTTGCTTAAAAGTATTAAAATACATTTATATCAGTTTCAGAATTTTGTTAATATCAAAACAATATCCTACAGAGGGCAGCACTGGTAGAAATAGAGTAACCATATTAATAGGTCAAAGAAAACTTTAAAAAGCTCATCTGCTATGACCAAGGCACTGTTAACACAGTATCCCAAAACAGACTGCTGGGACAGAGAGGCAAACCAGGCAATTGTGTTTGTATCTTGAGGTCATTATCCAATTTGTTCCTATATAAATTCAGTTTAGAACAAATTGATAATTTGATAATATGAGCACCTAACATTCCATGTAGACAACTGTCAATTTCTGTAGCTAGTTTTTCTTTTTTTTCTCACCAATTGTGAGATTAATTTTATATTTCAACTTGACTGGGCTATGAGGTGACCAGATATTTCAACAAACTTTTCTCTGGGTATATCTGTGAGCATGTTTTTGGATGAAATTGACATTTAAATGGGTAGAATGAGTAAAGTAGATTGGCTTGCTCAATATGGGTGACTTTCATCCAGTCAGTTGAAACTTGAATAGAAAAAAATGGCTGACCCTCCCCCAAACAGAGGGGAACTCCTTCTGCCAGACTGATCAGGTGTGACATTGCTTTTTTTTTCCTTTTTAAGACTTTTTTAAAAAGAAGTTTTCATTTCAGAGCAGAATTTAGAAGAAGACAGAGATTTTCTATATACCCCTGTTCCTTCACGTGCATAGTTTCCCACATTATCAATATATCCAACCAGATGGTACATTTGTTACAACTGATAAATCTACATTGACACATCATAATCACCAAAGGTTATAGCTTACATTACAGTTCACTCTTGGTGTTGTACATTCAGTGGATTTGGACAAATGCATAATGATATGTATCCATCCTTATGGTATACAGAGTATTCTCACTGTCTTAAAGATCTTATATGTTCTACCTAAATATCTCAAGTCCCCTACTTACAACCCCTGGCCACCACTGACCTATTTACTGCCCCCATAGTTTTGCCTTATTCAGAATATCATATAGTTGGTACCTTGCAGAATCACACATTTTGGTTTGACTTCTCTCACTTAGTAATATTCATTTAAGTTTTCTCCATTTCCTTTCATGGCTTAATAGTTCTACTCATTAGGAATTATGGGTCTTTGGCTCTTCAAATAAATTTTAGAAATCAGTTTGTTGTTATCCACAAAATAGCTTGCTGGGATTTTCAGTAAGATTGCATTTAATTTATGGATTGAGAAGAACTGACATCTTGACAATACTGAGTATTCCTATCTATGAACATGGAACACCTCTCCATTTATTTAGTTCTTTGTTTTGTTCATCAGAGTTTTGTAGTTCGTCACATAGACTTGAACATATTTTCTTAGATTTATACCTAAGCATTTCATCTTTAGGGGGTGCCAATATAAATGATACTGTTTTTTTGTTTTTTTCTTTTCATTTCCAATCCATTTGGTCATTGTTTGTATATAAGGAAGCAATTGACTTTTAAATTTTAACCTTGTATTGTGTTCCTTGCTATAATTGCATGTTAGTTCTAGGATATTTTTTCATCAGTTCTTTTGGATTTTCTATGTGGATGATCAGGTCATCTATGAACAAAGATTCATTTCTTCCTCCCCAATCTATATGATTTTATTTCCCTTTCTTGTCTTATTGCATTATCTCAAGCTTGCAGTACAATGTTAAAAAGGAGTGATGAGAGGGGACATACCTGTTTCTCATCAAGCACAATAGTAGCTGCAGGGTTTCTATAGATATTCTTTACCAAGTGGAGGTAGTTCCCTTTTATTTCTAGTTTATTGAGAATTTTCATTATGAATGGGTGCTGGATTTTCTCAAATACTTTTTTTGGCATCTATTATATGACCATGTGATTTTTCTTTTTTAACCTGTTGATGTGATGGATAATACTAATTAATTTTCAATTGTTGAACCAGCCTGGGATAAATCCCACTTAGTCATGGGCATTCTCTACTTTATTCATTAGAGCTTTTAGGATATTAATCACAGTTGTTTTAAATTTTTGGTCTGATAATTCCAACATCTCTATTTTATAGTTCTCACTTTTGCTCTGAGTCTTCAATTTAGTTTTAGTTTTAGTTTTAGTTTTTTGGTATTCCCTATTATTTTTTCTTGATTGCAGGGCATGATGTACCTAGTAAAATGTTTTGCTTATGAATAGGCCTTTAGTAATGGGGTGCTGAAGTGTGAGGAAAGTTTTCTATAGTCATATGATTAAGTCTCAGGGTTTTAGTTAAAATTTGCCTCTGCACTGCCAACTTCACAAATATTTCTTAGGTTTTTTGTTTTTTTGTTTTTTTGCTCTCCCCTTAGGTGGAACAGGATGACTAGAGCCAGCAAGAATTGGGTATTTTCTTCCCCAGGTCAGTTACTTTCCCCAGAAAATTAGGCCCTTGTTATTTGTTTGTTTGTTTGTTTCAAGTTTTTATTTAAACTCTAGTTAGTTAATGTATGGTGTAAAATTGGTTTCAGGAATAGAATTTAGTGATTCATTAACTACATATAACACCCGGTGCTCATCACAACCAGTGCCTTGCTTAATACCCATCACCCATTTAGCCCATCCCCAGCTACCTCCCCTCCATCAACCCTCAGTTTGTTCTCAACAGTTAAGAGTCTCTATGGTTTGCCACCCTCTCTTTTTTCCCCCTTCCCCTATATTCATCTCTTTTATTTCTTAAATTCCACATATGAGTGAAATCATATAATATTTCTCTTTTTCTGACTGACTTGTTCTGCTTAGCATAATACAAGCTAGCTCCAGTCATGTCGTTGCAAATGGGAAAATTTCATTCTTTTCTATGGCTGTGTAATATTCCATCATATATATCCATATATATCCTTCTTTATCCATTCAGTAGTCAATGGACATTTGGGGTCTTTCCATAATTTAGCCATCATTGATAATGCTGCTATAAACACCAGGGCGCATGTGTCCCTTTGAATCAACATTTTTGTATCCTTTGGGTAAATACCTAGTAGTACAATTGCTGTATCATAGGGTAGTTCTATTTTTTACTTATTGAGGAACTCCATACTGTTTTCCAGAGTGGCCACACCAGTTTGCTTCCCATCAACTGTGTGAGAGGGTTCCCCTTTCTCCAAATTCTCACTAACATCTACTATTTTCTGTGTTATTAATTTGAGCCATTCTGACAGGTCTGAGTTGATATCTTATTGTAGTTTTGATTAGTATTTCCCTAATGCTGAGTGTTACTGAGCATCTTTTCATGGGTCTGCTAGCCATCTTATGTCTTCTTTGGAAAAATATCTATTCATGTCTTCTGACTATTTCTTAACTGGATTAAATGTTTTTTTGGGTGTTGAGTTTGATAAGTTCTTTATAGCTTTTGGATCCTAGCCTGTTATCAGATATATTATTTGCAAATATCTTCTCCCATTTCATAGGTTGCTTTTCAGTTTTGTTGATTGTTTCCTTCACTGAGCAAAAGCTTTTTATCCTAATGAAATCCTGATAGTTTGTTTTTGCTTTTGTTTCTCTTGCCTCCACAGACATAAATAGTAAGAAGTTGCTAATGCCTGGGTGGCTCAGTTCATTAAGCATCTGCCTTCTGCTCAGGTCAAGATCCCAGGGTCCTGGGATTGAGCCCTGCATTGGGCTCTCTGCTCAATGGGGAGCCTGCTTTTCCCTCTCCTTCTGCCTGCTGCTCTGACTACTTGTGCTATCTCTCTCTCTCTCTGTCAAATAAATAAATAAAATCTTAAAAAAAAAGAAAAAAAAAAAGAGGTTGCTAAGGTCAATGTAAAAGATGTTGCTGCCTGTGTTCTCCTCTAGGATTTTGATGGTTTCCTGTCTCATATTTAGGTCTTTCATCCATTTTGAATTTTGTTTTGTGTATGGTGTAAGAAAGTGGTCCAGGTTCATTTTTTGCATGTTGCTGTCAGGTTTATCCAACACCATTTGTTGAAGAGACTTTTTCCATTGGATATTCTTACCTGCTTTGTCAAAGATTAGTTGATCATTTCTGGGTTATCTATCCTGTTCCATTGATCTATGTATCTGTTTTTGTGCTAATACCATATTGTTTTGATCACTACAGCTTTGTGATATAACTTGAAGTCTGACATTTTGTTCTACAGTTTTCAGAGTACAGACTTTTTCTTCTTTGGTTAGGTTTATTCCTATGTATCTTATGGTTTTGGATGCAATTGTAAATGGGAATAATTCCTTGATCTCTCTTGCTGCTGCTTCTATTGGTGTATAGAAATGCCACAGATTTCTGTACATTTATTTTTGTACCCAGCGACTTTACCAAAATCATGTATCAGTTCGAGCAATTTTTTGATGGAGTCTTTCAGGTTTCCTACATAGAGCATCGTGTCACCTGCAAATAGTGAAGTTTGATTTCTTCCTTGCTGAATTCAATGCCTTTTATTTCTTTTTGTTGTCTGATTCCGGGGGGCTAGGACTTCCAGTACTATGTCAAATAACAAAGGTGAGAGTGCACATCTCTGTCTTGTTCCTGATGGTAGAGGAAAAGTTATCAGGTATTCTCCACTGAGGATAATATTAGCTGTGGGTCTTCTGTATATAGACCCTTGTTGGTTTTCCCTGAGGGCAGGCCTTGTTAAAAAGCAGAGTGCTCTGGGACATTTCAAAATGGTTTCTTTTTCACTCCCCCTGTTGGAAGCATGAGATAATTTTTCTCCAATACTGTAAACATTGTAAATTTCACCATACTGTGTGGGCTCCTTTATGAGTAGGTTTGCTTGGAGTTTTTAACTCTCAAACTTATTTTTATTGAGCCTCCAGCAATGTGTAAATTTTTTACTACTCTGGCACTGGTTCCCATGGAATTTTCCATGTGTGAGTCTCTGCTGAAGGAAACTGTGACTCCCTGTATTCACTTGTCTGTCTCTCCAATTTTGGGAGTCATGAATTACCTTGTGTACTCCCCTTTTTACAGATGCAAGAAGAGTTGATTTTCTGTCTGTTCATTGTTTTACTGGTTGTTAGATGGAATGGCAATTCCAAGCTCTTTATATGTAGAAACCAGAAGTCTGGAATGATTTTTTCCTGCCTTCAGAGTCAGCCTGAAAAATCAGCTCTTCTTGGGTCATAAACCTGTGGACTTTCAGACTGGAACTCATACCATCAGTTTTACTGGCTCTTAGTCTTTGGTCTTAGACTAAAACTTCCTCCCTTGGGTCTCCAGCTTACCTCCTGTAAACTTTAGGACTTCTTAGCCTCTGTTATTACATGACCCAACCCTTTATAATATATATATATATGTACATTTCCCATTGTTTCTTTTCTTTAGAGAACCCTGACTAATAGAATAGTCTTTCCCATTTTCCATTCCTCGGATAGCTAATTGAAGATAAATGAAGTAATTTAATTTCTAACTAAGAAAGAAAATCCTAAAATACCTGTTGCAGGCATTAGAACAAACCTTTATTGAATAATTAGTACAAATAGTGTCTCTCTGTTTCTCTCATTCTAAAGAAATGTGTCTCATTTTTCTCACATATCAGGTGGCAATATAGTGAGTGGAAAACATGTAAGAATAGTGGGGGTGTGCAGACAATAATGGTAATACCTTCCCCTGCATTGCAATTTCCCAAAGCATTCCCAAATAGACTTTCGGCACAAAAATAACTAGAGGGTGGGGAGAGTAAATATTTTCATTCTTTACAGGTGAGAAAATGGAGGCATAGCAGAGGAAAAGTAAGTGGCAGAGCTAAATTTTCAACCTGGATCTTCTGACAGTAAATCAAGTGTTCTTACAATTGAATGACTCTGCTTATAGACAGAGTCTTCATTAATAATGTCATTCAAGAGGGAGTTGACAGTCATTTAAAAGAGAAAGGACAAATAAGACCCAGTGGATTTCTGCTCCAAAAGGCAAGAGTAATGATTTAAACTTAGAGAAACTAATAGCTATGTAAAACAATGTATGGCATGGTGAGTTGTAGGTCATTGCAAAGAGGTACTCATATATATTCTAAATAAAGGAAAAAGAGTTTAAACAAGTATATTAATAAAAAAAATAATAATATTAAAAATAGTGGTAGCAAAAGCCAACATTACCAAACACGTATTAAATTTGAAGGCTCTTCCAGGAATATTTGGTATTTCTAAAAATGATTTAGCCACAAAAATGTTATTCTTTCATTTTAACATAGCTGGTGAAACTGAGGCTGAGAGATTAAGTAACCTCTTAAAAGTTGTGATATCAAGGATATCGTATAACAGAATCACTGAATTCTACTCCTGAAACAATCATACTATATAACATTATATATATTTCAAAAACCAAGAAGTATTCCTAAAATGAAAGGAAAACAGACCAGCAAATTTATATACTTATTTATTTATTTACGAAAGTGGGGCACACACATGCCTGCACATAAGGTGGGGGGAGGGAAAGAGGAAGAGGGAGAGAACTCCTCAAGCTCACTCCCTGCTGAGCAGGGAGCCTGACATGGAGATTGCTCCCAGGAACCTGAGATCATGACCTGAGCCTAAATCAAGAGTCAGCCGCTTAACAAACTGAGCCACACAGATGCCCCCCAGCAAAAGTTTTTAAGAATTCTGGAATCATTAAACAAATTGCAAAGTACTTAGTTTCTTTTCTCACTTATTATAGATGGAGTATTTAGAGCTTAACAAATAAAAAATTAGGAACTAACTAAATTATGTGCTACCATCACTAGTTGTCTTAGATTTTATTCTCCAAGCATGAGACAAGGACTCACGTAAAAGTTTATCATTAGGAAGATTTCCAGTAGGCTTAAAATTGGTCAGGGAGATGAAAAGTGGAATTAGGAAGCAAAGAAACCAAGGAAGACTAGCAAGGTCAGCAAGGTTGTTTGGTTCATTTTTGATAGAGAAGATTTGGAGAAAATGTTAGTCATATCTCAACTTTCTTCAATCAGGGAGTATTTATTCCCCTGTGCTCCTCATTCCCTGGTTAAAAGCAAGAGTGCACAGGCAGAGAGGAGTCCTGTTCTAGACTGAAGACCAAGAAGTGAGCCTAAGGGCATCTCTGAAAGAAGATGCAGGTGTTGGCAATTGGAGGAAAAAGTCACCAGATGCCAGTTACTGATATACACGGACATGAAAAAATTAACCACAAGGATATGAGCAGAACGCTGACACACCTATTATTCAAGTGATTATTTGCTAATGCTTTTATATAAAGCATGTGAGCTTATCCGTACTCACTTCTTGGCCTCCTTCACTTATACTGAAACTCGGCTTCTCTACTCACGTATCAGTGATCATGAGGCAGTTATGAGAGATGAAGGAGGGGATTTCTCTTGGTGCATTTCAAATTCCACAACAGTATAAATATCCTAAATTAAATGTAGGAGTTCTAGAGAGTTTCTCCAGCCCACATGGCTCAACCATATGCAATCAATATTCGAAATGTGCCAGGCTGTTCCATTGGTGGCCCCCAAATAAACAGCTTGTGTTATACCTTTCCACATTTTCTGTGGGCTTGGCTCTATGATTTGCTTTAGTCAACGGATATCAGCTAGCGAATGCACAGATACTTGATAAGCGTTTTCATATTGGGGCCTGTCTCTTTAAAAGAATTCCTCTTGGTACCAAGCTGCCAAATTATGAGAAATCACAGAATATCTTGCTGGGGGTGGTGCACATTGGGAGGCCTTGGGGGATGAGACACTATATAGAGCGAGAGAGCTCAAGGAGGAGAAACAATGTGTCCTAGCTGATTTGCCTACTGAATGCAAATAGGCAATCCCAACTCATGACAGGAGAAGTAGAATTGCTCAATCTCCAGAATCATAAAATATAACAAATTGTCCTTGCTTCGAGCTACTCCATGTGTTTTGTTACACAGTAACACATAATTAATTTAGTTTTAATCTATGGGAATAGGAACTTCATATGATTCAAACAAAAAATACCAAAATAGTAATAATCATACAGGCCTCTTTTGACAGTCCTACCAGTCATCCAGATCCTGCTTTGGTTAATGCACCATTAGTGTAATTCTGAGTTAGTCCTCCATATAACCTATTGCTGCCTAATCCCAGAGCTGAGGAAATTGAGCCTCAGAGTGGTTAAGTAGCCTAAAGCCACATAGCAATTTTCAGACTCATAATCTGAATCCATGTTTATCTGGCTTCAAAGTCTATTCTTTTCCCTAATTCTCTGCCACAAATTATAAAAGGGTCCCTGAACATGGCAGCATATGTTGCCATTAAGCTTGTCAATTTGTGAAAGCAAAATTAATGCACATCAGTTATCTGCTTTTACAAGCCTGTCTTTGAAAATTCTTTACAACCCCAAAACAATAAAAAAGGAAATAAAAAAAAGAGATGAGAAGAAAATTCTTTGCATCTAAGAAGGACAAGAATAAACTGGTGAAAGTGAACATTGATTCTTTTCAAACAAAAATGTTCTTACATTAGGGGTGAAACCCCCACCCCCCAAAAAACCACTCACTTGTAATGATGAGAAAATGCAAATGTATAACTTTCCCTGGTATAATGTAATAGCATAGTGTTGAAGATACGGGCTGTAGAGCCTCAAGTCAGTCCTGGTTCTTTCTCTTACTAGTTCTGTGACCCTGGACAAGTTATTTAAACTGTGAGTTCTCAGTGTCTTCATCTGAAAAATGATGATATTAATACTATTTACATTATTAACCTCATTATTTGGGGGAATTAAGACAATTATTGTATGTCAAGTGCTAAGAATAGTGCCCAACATAGAACATATTCTATGTGTTAGCTGTTATTACTACCATTATTGTTATGATCATAATTATTAACTTCCTTTTAGAATTCAAAATAACCTTATATTCATAGGTACAATATCTTAACATTCATAGGTACAAAATCACTCTTAAAAATTTTGTCAGAAGTTTAGTTTCTGAACAACTATTTTGTATATCAAGTACAACAGGCTTGGCAAAATAATGGGCTATTTTATTTAAAAAGAATAATTTTAATGAAAATTTAATTTTATTAATAAATTTTAATAAACTGATAATAACATTTTCTATATTCAGGGCATAATGGGAGAAGATCAGAAAGTGAAAACAGTAACAATGGAAGCAAAAAGAAAAGACTGCATGCAGCTTTGATGATTTGGGGCATCCTCCACCATGAGTATCCTTATCTACATTTTCCCAGGGCCTCTGCTTTCCTTTCATACACCATTGAGCTCATTTGACAGAGATTCATTGGCATGCAGTTGTCTCTTTAACTTGACTAGTTAGTTGTTCTTTGGATCCAGAGACAGCTTACTCAACACTGTTACTTTTGTGCTGAGATGTCTGCTGGGCACTGAGTGTCCGTTCAGTAACTATTTGCTGAAGGAATGAACAAGTAAACTATAATCTGTAGGATTCATTCCTGCTTAGACATAGGGTTCTTTTGGTTAATAATGATTTTATCTAATGAATCTTCCTACAGAATCAGTGATTGTTATAGGAGGTAATAAAAGACAGACTTACATAAATATATGTACACTAACTTTAAGTATTTTCTTTCTTTGAATGGCTTTTAGAAACAGTTTTCCTCAATTCCTTGGGAACAAATGATGACAGAAATCCAGGGCACTGTGATGATGGAATGGTCTCAAAGTTACTGACTTTCTAATATAGTTTTAACATGAGGGAAGACTCATCTAGCAACACGAGTCTTCAAAATCCAGATGTACATTTCCCCAATCCTATGTGATAGCTTCAGTGAGGGCATTTTAGTAGTAGATAGACACTGAGACAAAAGGTAAAACAAAGTAATTGTCATGATTTGATGATTAATTTATATCCAGATCATGAGTACCATTCTTGATCAAAGAAATATCCGATATGAATGTGAAATCAAATACATACTATTAATTACATCTTCCTCATATAATGCAGCTCTGTAAATCTTTTTTTATCTGTTTTGTTTTATTTTTATATCTCATTTCAGCAATCAAAAAAATCTCTTTAACGTAAGTTTATGGCAGCTATTACTGTCACTCTGCTTGGCATATCAGAGATAATATCCTTCTGTGTTAATAATGAAAATGAGTGTAAGTCCATTTGTCTGGTTTTCTGTAATTCTCTGAGCAACTCACACCTCAGAGTAATGTTGTTAGGACTGAACTGAGGTTAAATATACAGCAAACAACTTGAAGACTTTTATGTCTCAGTAATTAGTTGGTCTAATGAAGATGTTTTACATTTTTCCTTTCCCATTATTAAAGGCAATCAGTAAAATAATTTCTCTTTAGAGAAATCACAATATCAGAAAATCACTGTAATTTAAATTAGAAGAAGAGACTGACCATGTGTTCTCCTGGAGGAGACACTGTCTTAGATCAGGAGGTTTTTTGTTTGTTTTTTTCCAATTCTCCACTAGATGTGTGACTTTACACAACTTACATAGGCTTTTGTCCTCAGTTGTCTTACTGATAAATATCTTTCTTCCCTGAGAGCAAAGAACTATACCTTAAAAGCACAAGTTCACCTCCAGATTCAGATTCTATGAATTTGAATTACACCAATGAAGTAGTTACAATAAGAACTACTCGTAATTTACTCCATCACTGATATATTTATTATATTCCTCCCTCAACTTAATTTCTGAAAGATATTCAAAAATTCTCAATAAAGAGTAACTCTGTTCATCAATTTCTCAGGCTCAAAATCTTGTAGTTATTCTTGATTATCCTCTTCATCTCCCACTCCATATCCAATTCAATAGAAATTTTTGTCAACTCTATCTTCAAAATATCTACTGAATCAGATCATCTCTTGCCACCTTCACTGCCAACTACCCACTGATACTCAAACATATGTGGCATGCAGTATGATAGCGACATTTTAAATGGTCAATTTACACCCACTCTTGCCCCATCCAGTGTATTCACAGCATAGCAATAACAATGGCTCTTTGAAAAACAAATTAGGGGTGCCTGGGTGGCTCAGTTGGTTAAGCGTCCAGCTCTTGGTTTCAGCTCAGGTCATGATCTTGTGGATTGTGGGATGGACCCATGTTGGGCTCTGTGCTCAGAGGGGAGTCTGCTTGAAGACTCTCTCCCTCTGCCCCTCCCCTGTTTCTCTCTCGCTCTCTCTCAAATAATAAATAAATAAATCTTAAAAAAAAAGAAATAATATTATGTCACCCCTTTGCCCAAAGCATTCCATTGCCTTTCCCTATAATTCACAATAGAAATCAAAATCCATACTATGACTACTAAGCCCTGCATGTCATGGCATTCTCTAGCTCTTTTACTTTATCCCCTAGCACTCTCCCTTTGTTCACTTCACTTTAGCCACACTGAGCCCCTAACTGGTCCTCAAACAGCCATATTCTTGTTTGAGGACCTTTACTCTTACAGTTGCTTCTGTGGATATCTTCAGAGTTCATTCTTCACTTCTTTAAGTTCTCCCCTCAAATATTACTTAATCTGAGAATATGTCTCTTGTCACTTCAGGTAAACTAGAGCAATGCCCGCCATTCTTTTATATTGTTCACTTTTTTTTTTGAAGATTTTATTTATTTATTTGAGAGAGAGAGCACATGAGAGGGGGGAGGGTCAGAGGGAGAAGCAGACTCCCTGCCGAGCAGGGAGCCCGATGCGGGACTCGATCCAGGGACTCCAGGATCATGACCTGAGCCGAAGGCAGTCGCTTAACCAACTGAGCCACCCAGGCGCCCCTTGTTCACTTTTTTTTTAATTGCATGCATCAACTTAATATTACACACATTCACGTACACACACACACATTTGTTTTCTGTCACCATCTCCCTCTTCCACTCCCATACTAGCCGTAAATTTATCTGTTTGGTCTATTTTATACTCAGTGACTAAAGTAGTGCTTGTTGGCCAGTTGACATGAAATACATATTTTGCTGAAGAAAAAACTGAATGAAGTGACAAGAAGAGAAGAAAAGGAAAATGGGACAGAAGCAAAAAAGGAAATACAAAGGAACAAGAAAGGAGTCAAGTAAGACACATCTGTTGGAAATCTGTATTAACAGACAGTGTTGGGAAATTAGATCTCCATATGCAGAAAATAAGGTTGGACCTTTACCTTCTACCATATAAAAATTAACTAAAAATTGATCAGAGATATAAAAATAAGAGTTAAAACTTTTAGAGGAAGACAGGGTAAAAAGAATATCACTAGGATTTGATAACAACTTCTTAGATATTATCAAAGACAAGTAACACAAGAGAAAACAGGTTGGATTTCATCAAAATTAAAGGATTTGTGCATCAAAAAAAAATTTTTTAAGTACCCTATCAACAGAACAAACAAGCAGTTTACAGAATGTGATAAAATATTTGTCTAACCTAATATATCTAATAAGGGATTTTTTTTACCCAGAGCAAATAAAAAATTCCTATAACCTAACAATAACAACAAATAAAACCTGAAAATTAAATTTAAAAAATGAGGAAAGGAGATAGAAAAATGGCCGAAGAGTCATGAAAAGATACTCAATATCACCAATCATTAGGGAAGTACAAATAAAAACCACAAAGGGATACCACACTGTACCCGTTAGAATGGCCATTATTAAGTATGTATATATTTAAAGAAATATATATAAAGAAATTAACAAGTATCAGCAAAGATATGTACAAATTGGAACCCTTGTGCATTGCTGGTGGGAATGTAAATGATGGAAAACCATAAGACAATTCCTCAAAAAAATAAACATTTAAACATAAAATTACCAAATGACCCAATATGTCTCTTCTAGATATATATCCAAAAGAAATGAAATAAGGGATTCAAGCAAATATGTGTACACCCATTTTCATAACAAAATTATTGACAATAGCCAAAAGGTAAAAGCAATTCAAGTATCTTATCAATGGAAAGATGGATAAACAACATGTGGTAAAGCATATAAATTGTAAAATAGAATCTACCACAGCTCTAAAAGGGAAGGGAATTCTGACACCTGCTACAACATAGATGAACCCTGAGGACAAGGGATAAGACAAATAAGACTAAGATGTAATTTTCCCAGGTTACACATACGTTACGAAAAACTGATTCCATCCTACATGTACCTTGACACCAAATTCCATGTTCCTTGTCTGAAATGAGCAAGTAAGCAAAGACATTAAAAAAAAAAAAAAAAAGAAAGCAAGAAAGCTCTCTTTTTGTAGCTATCTAATGTATGCCAGCTCCTATATGATTTTAATGTAAGAAATATTATCTTTTTCTTTAATTTTGAGTGATTCTCCAAAAATGCTATATAATTTGTTACAACAAATTATTAATGTGTATAATAAAGAGTGTGAGAAGTTGAAACTTGAGAGTATTGTATTTTTTCATATTAAGCCCCAAATCATGTTTATAATAAAATGTATACAGTCTCAGATTTTAGGGATTATTTTAATGAAAATTTACAAAAAACAGTTCCAAAGTCTGTTAAAACATATAAATAGATGCTATAATTAGAAATAAAGATATTTTATGTGCTAAAAATTGCCAATTGGATAGAGAAAGCAGATATGCCAAGGATTAATCCTCTGTGAACCATTAAAGAATGTATTGGTAAGAAATGTCATATTGAAGTAACTCACAAAATATCTATAATAGTTAATTTTGTGTATTATATTTTGTGATTCCTATTATTTCTTTATTTTGTATTTGAAACTTTTCTAATAATATATAGCATATTATAAAACTCCATTTAGGGGCATCTGGGTGGTGCATTTGGCATAGCACCTGACTCTTGGTTTCCCCTCAGGTCATGATCTCAGGTGGTGAGATTGAGCCCCATGTTGGGCTCCATGTTCTGCCCAGAGTGTACTTAAGACTCTCTCTGCTCCTCCCTAATGAGCATATGCTTTCATGTGCGTGCTCTCATTCTCTCTAAAAAATAATTAAATAAATATATTTTTTTAAAAAGCTCCATTTAGGTAAATGCAATTACCCTTAGCCAAACAATATTCTTTATTTCTGGAGTCATAATAAATTAAGAAACCCCAGTTTGAAACTACAGAGAGCCAATGTGGTTTTAGAAGACTTGAAACATCAGACTAAAATTCAGCCAGGCAAATGTTACAGGAAGATTCGCGTATCAAAAATTTCTTCATTCCAGGGCGCCTGGGTGGCTCAGTTGGTTAAGCGACTGCCTTTGGCTCAGGTCATGATCCTGGAGTCCCGGGATGGAGTCCCACATCAGGCTCCCTGCTGAGCAGGGAGTCTGCTTCTCCCTCTGACCCTCCCCCCTCTCATGTGCGCTCTCTCATTCTCTCTCTCAAATAAATAAATAAAATCTTTAAAAAATAAAAAATTTCTTCATTCCATGGATTGCTCCCAATTCTTTATGTTAACCGCTCTCATTCCAGAGCTACATTTTCCCTAGCCACATTGGCACCATGGTTGAGCATTTCAATTTCTTAGTCATCACTTTTTTCATCACCATCACCATCACGACCATCATCATCCTCATCCTCATCCTTATGTTCAAAATGAACCACTTTCTATGTGTCAAGAACTGTACTAAGTACTTTACTCCCATGAGAAGGACATTATCATTCCTTTTTGCTGTTACAGAGAGCTTAAACAGCTTGTTTAACATTAGGCAGATGGTAAATCGTGGGACTGACATTTTAAATCCAGTTCTCACTGACTTATTACAATGTCCTCCTCAAAAACTTCCATTCACTCATTTCCATGCTTATGGGTGTGACCTAATTACAAAACCAATTTACAATAGATGCTATTGCAGCCATTTTATTTCTCTACTTTTCTTTTCCTTTCGGGGAAAAAAAAAGGCCTCAATTTCTTTCCTTCCTACACCAAACACAACTCAGTGTCTATGAAAGATACACACTTCCAACTTCAGAAAGCTAATCTCCTGAAGTGAGTTCTTAGTCACCTTCTTTCTACCTCCTTTGGGTTATTTCTCCACTTGACTTCTTTTCTGTGTCCTCAGTTGCTCACTTCCACTGTGTCTTTCTTGGTTCCAGAGGATGGAGAGTTTCCTGATCAATATATCACTGCTGGGATTTCTTATACAGCCCATTGCAAATAGTTTCCTCTCAATTTCACCCAAATTACTTTAGAAAAATATCATAAATATATTCCTAATTTTCAAGTCACTTGGCCTGGTTTTTAATTGTCATCTCTATTATTTCTATATGTCATCACTATTCTTGACCATTGGAGCTTAATGATCATCTTTCTCCTCTTAAAGAATACTTTTTTGCTTTCTTTAATGTAATTACCTTTAATTTTTTTTTCTGTATTTTATTTATTTTTTAAATAATATCTTTTTTTTAACATCTACAGTTTAAATGTTGGTGGACAATGTGGACTTCTACTCATTCTCTGCATGCCCTACATGGACCTCTCATCCATTTTCATGGCTTTTAAAATCCTATATAATGGAAAATATTCAATGATAACAAAGTTAACTCTCCTGTAGAACTTAATATGAGGGAGATTCTATTATCTCCATGTTATAAATGGGAAATCTAAGGCATAGAGAGGATAAGATACTGACAAAGCCAAAACACTAGTAGGAGGTGGTGCCAAAGATGTTTATAAGCAAAACAAAACAAATGAAAGAACACAGACTGCCTGGTTCTAAACCCAATTTCTGCCATATTCCTTCACCTTAAATCATTCGAAGACTGAAATTCTCATATTTACTTCAGTGTTTTCCTTTACCTGAAATGCCAAGATCAGTTATTAACTATAACTAATTACTTGCTTGTTGTCTTTCAGCCCCACACCCATCCTCGATATACTGCTCTTGGTTGCTGGGACTGAGCCTCTGAAGACTGAATTCCTAACATTCCTTTATCCCCTGATTTCTTCTTAGGTCTGGACAAATGGAAGCCATAGTGGAATATGTCAAATAGGGAGAACAGACTTCTTTTAGAGTCCCTGTTGACTTCAGTTCATCAGAATCAGAGAGCAGACTCAGCCCCTACCTTCTTTGAACACTCTCTGCATTAGATTTGCTGAGTCTCCTCAGATGGACCAGGAACAACTAGGGAGGACCCTCCTCAGAGGTCCAAGTGCAAATAGTGCTGAGGTCTGCCTTAAAATAATGAATGCCAGCCCTGTAGGGCTTGTTAACAAAATCCTAGGTTCTGATTATTCTACTTTTTAACATTGAGGTGAAAGCTATTTCCTCCAATTATTAATTATAGTATATTCTTTTTACTTTTATAGCTTACCAACTTCTAGTAACCAATGGCAAGTCTTAATTTCTTTTGGTTTAAAATATTTAGTATGTTTTCTGTTTTCCTAACTGAACCCTGACTGACACTTTAACAGTGGCATGGCCTCAGAATGATTCTCATTCCTGCTCATGATATCAAAGTCCCACCAACTATACCTGGATGGTATCTCTTCAATCTGTCTCACCCCCTAACTTTTTCAGTCACTGCCTTAGTTTATATCATTGATCATATAGAATCTGATCAATCATCTAGATTATATCAATCTTTTAACTGGAGATTTTCAACCGTTATCCTCATATCACTTAAGAATATGCTTCATGGGCACCTGGGTGGCTCAGTCATTAAGCGTCTGCCTTCGGCTCAGGTCATGATCCCAGGGTCCTGGGATCGAGCCCCGCATTGGGCTCCCTGCTCGGCAGAGAGCTGGCTTCTCCCTCTCCCACTCCCCCTGCTTGTGCTCTCCCTCTCTTGCTGTGTCTCTCTCTGTCAAATAAATAAATAAAATCTTAAAAAAAAAAAAAAGAATATGCTTCATACTTCTCTCCATATTACTAAATAAAAAAGAAAAAAAATGATAAAGCCATAATTACCATTGACTTCTCCTGATCCATAGCATAAATTTAAATCTTAATAGGGAATGTGAGGTCTTTCACCTCCAGCTGCATCTGATATCTATCCCTTTTACTGTACTTGCCAACCATACTAGGATTCTCTCTAAAATCTCCTTCTATTTTTGGTTAGCATATATACTAATCCTTTAAGATCTAACAGAAATATCCCATCAAAAGAGTAAGTTTCAAGGTTCTCTCTGCTTCCACAGAATCCTATGTCTACCTTTGCACTTATTACTTTTATATTTTTCAATCCATATTTCACTACTGTCTATGACAGGGATAACTCACATGTTCTTCCATCTCTGTAAGCCTGAAACTTCACAGCATATTTTCAGTACTAAAATATGTTCAGTGAATAAGCTAATGACTTTTAATGGTTATTTTATTAATTAATCAGGGATAAAAAAATAAAGAATAAATGAGGAAAATTGTGATACATTGGTTTGGTTTATATACTCCAGCGTTCACCTACTCCAGCTTAACACATTCTCAAAAATGGTAACCACTGACACCTGGAAGATGTCAAAACTTTATCTGATTTAATATTTTCCATTAGGTAGCTCTGCTTCCTTTTTAGCTGAACTTCTAGCCACACTACAAGATCTTGACACCAATAAAATTTCTTGCTTTTATTACATCTCTTTCATCTTTATATCTTTTTGGTGACTATTGTCTGTCTTGAATTGTGGGTTATGTTATGTTAACTAATGGTTAAAATTAACAGAATGACCCCACAAACATGAAATACGATGGACAAATTAAGTCTATTAAAAAACAAACAAACAAACACAGTATTTGCACAGTAAAGTTGCTGATCATTCATTAAAGACACAGAGACTCTGAACTGATATATGAGCATAACATAAAGTAATGAATATTACTGAGCTGAAGATCAGAAGAGTGAGTGACCAAAATCTACGAATGGAACGCATTACCTATTATGTTTTGTCAGATTTTCCCCCTGCACTCTATTTATACCATTCTGAAACTTTGAAACAAAGTTAAACAAGAAAAAGAGTGGTTTGCCTCTTGACCATTTAGATGTAACAGCAAATTTTCTGCAATAGTTAACACCTCCCTGAACACTAGAGTTGATTCAGCTGATGAGGGTTTCTAGGAGGAAATTTCTTCTTCCCTCATCAGCCTTACCTGGATTTTTTCTCCTAAGAGACCAAAAGGCAATTTCAGATTTGCATTTCATCACCATAACTTCAAGCCTGATTTAATTATTTTCCCCTCTAGGTTTGTTATCCCTAGTTAAAAGTGTCAGATTCAATTTCAACTTTCTATTTTTGTCAGGCTGCTTTCAAAGTCTGTAGTTGCTCTGGTTAATAAATCAAATAGTTGTGATTTTTAAAGTACTATATTATAGAAAAGAGAGAAATACAAAAATATAACTGCAGTGCTAAAGGAAAAGTCTAAAATAAGTAGTACATAGAAGCCTACAGATACCTACATCTTATATAGAAGCACCCAGTTTTATGTGTATACAATCATCATTATATCCTGAGAACTGTAACTCAAGAGCAGCCTACTATTCAGTTAATCAGATAATTCGGTTACTTGAAAATTTTCATTGTTTACTCTTTTTTTTTTAAAGATTTTATTTATTTATTTTAGAGATAGAAAGACACAGAGAGAGTATGAGTGGGGAGAGGAGCAGAGGGAGACGGATAAGCAGATTCTGCACTGAACACAGAGCCCAAGGTGGGGCTCGATCCCACGACCTTGAAATCATGAGCTGAGCCAAAATCCAGAGTTGGATGCTTAATTAACTGAGCCACCCAGGCGCCTCTCACTGCTTACTCTTATTAGAAGAAAGGCATTTTAAGATTTTGAGTCCATAAATATATGCATTATTGGAATGCATTTATATTATCCATATTTATTTACAATATATCTCAATGATGTCTGTACCCAACTAATAAAGATACTATTTTTCTTCTTCTCAGTGATGAATTTCATTGTCGAGTAATTAGCTGCAGCATATTCTAACATTTTGTTAACTAAAAAGATCTCAGAAAATTATCTGTAAAGTTACACATTATATCCCTGGGAGCAGAATTTATTAAATTTAATAGTGCAAGCAAAATAATTACATAAATTATGAATATGGAAAAACTCCTTGACTATATAGATAGACTCTTTGGACCATCTATATTGTTGAGTATATTAACATATTTTAGTATATCTTAGTCAATAAATAAATGTTATCTTTAGGATAATTTGTTTTTTCCAAAAATTTAAGAATGCCAAAATATTATATACTTTTAAATTCTGATAGAGGAAAACTGTAAATTTATATATATACGTGTAAACTCTCATAATTTAACAAGATAGATGTATGTGTGTGTGTGTATACACATCTAACTCTCATTATTTAACAAGTTAAAGAGGACATATTCTCAAGGAGCTCACATGTAGGTTATGTCTTTGATATTAAATGTATAATTTATCATGAGGCTTTTGTAATATTGAATCACTCTTACTTAACTACTTAAAGGGAGATTTGCAGATCCCTGAAACAAAAATATAGGGATTTCCAAAATTCCAATAATTTAACAAAATCAAAAGCCAGTTGAAACTAGATGATTAGAAATGTGTTAAAATAGTACATAATACTGCACTGTTATAGGACAACATGAAAATTTAGCTTCCTTCCTGGAAGACATGGTCATCTGTTTATCTTCTAAGTCAGAGTGACATATAAATACAAATCTGTTTACATACAAAGTGGGAGACTGGCAAACAGAGTGTTGTTTCTAAGGTTTGTTTTGTTTGTTTGTTGTTATAATATTCCTTCCTGATATTTATCTCAACCATGTTATTTTGATAGATCCCAGAATATATGTCCATAATAGGTTATAGTTACAGTGCTTAATAATTTGCCAAACTATTTTCTGAATTTTTTACATATATTAACTTCTTTAATAATTACAAATAACTATTAGACAGCAATTGCCTTTGTCTCTATTTTACAAACAAGAAACTGAAGCACAGAGATATGAAGTTATTGTCCACAATCACACAGCTAATATGTGGAGGTGGAGGGGTGGAGAGGGGTGGTCTAGGAATTAAATACAGATAATCTGATTCTGAGATCTTTGTTCTCAGACATTATGCTTCTCTCTCAGTAAATATTAAATTTGTAGTTCTGGAAAAAATACATCAATTGTTCCAACCCAGAGAAAAATAATTTCTACTGGAATCAGAGTTTTATATACTTAAAAACAGTAAAATAACACTAGGTGGGTTTCAACATTCTATTTTTATATGTTCCAATTCATATTAAACAGAATTTGAACAAAAGAGAATATTTCTACAAGAAAATTACCAGTTGGAATATGTGTTGAGCACTTGATTAGAATGTAAATACAGGTTTGAATCCTACATTCTTTCATGATTTAAAGCATGGTTACTTGCTACTCAATTCACAGGTACCTCATCCACAAAATCCTTGAATTGCAGCACTTTTTAAAAAACTAATCTCAATTTTTTTTAAAGATTCTCATTTATTTATTTGAGAGAGAGAACAAGCAGGAGGAAGGGGCAGAGGGAGAAACAGACTCCACACTGAGCAGGGAGTCCAATGCAGGGCTTCATCCCAGGACCCTGAGATCATGACCTGAGCCAAAGGCAGACACTCAGTGGACTGAGCCACCCAGGTGCCCCTGAATTGCAGCCCTTTAAAGTCATCTGCAGTTTTGCCAAATTAACTTCAAAAAGCCATAGAAGTGCTCTACAGCACCACGCTCTGTGTATTTTAAGTGAGCAGTGTGGGTGTTCAGAAATAATGGCTTGACGGCACAAAGTGAAAATGATAAGCAAGATTCACTTCCCCCTACTTCACCTCTCTTGCATTACATAGCCTTTTGACATCTAGATTTTCAGTAAATAAATAAAACTTTTCAGATGATAAATCAAAATATCTGAAGGAAATAATTAAGTAGAAAATGATGGAATTTTCCACTGGTTTAAATTGTAAGTGTTATACAAATACTCATAAGAAGTTCAACCTTCCCAAATACCCTTGACATGAAAATTAAGACCGCAAAAGTTAGAGTTGGAAGAAACAGAAAGTCTCCTTGTGCAAATAGCACTCACAGTGGCAATGATCATGATTTTGTCCTAAGGCATCTAGCCAAGCTTGCTGTTTGCTACTGCTGAGTCCTAGAATTTTGGCATGACATTTAGTTCTGGCAACGATTAAAGCCAGAAAAGTGTATGAATGTTTAGAGAGCAAAATGTTTCACATGTAGGATAAGTGTATAAAAGGGATATTTAAATGCAAGATTAGAAAAGCAGCATCAGAATTCTAGAACCAAATGATTTATTCATAAGATCTAAATGAATACATAATTTCTTTTTATAAAATGATGTCAAACATTTCATTAAATTAAAAATTTTCTTCAGATATGTAGACCTTCTTGACTGTTAAGTAAACACATCATCCTTTGTCCTATTTTTAGTTGATGATACGAATCAAGAAAATGGAAACGATCCTTTAAAAACATCAGATTTTGAGGCATAATGAATTGAACATAAAGCTTTGAGTCAGCAATCAGAATATAATTGCCATCTCTTTTGCTTACAAACTATGATTTTCAGAAATAATAAGTGCCTTGAATATACGTATCAGTGGCTGGATATTAAAATTTCCCCAGGACTCTGTTCCCATTCCAAAAGGATATGAAAATACTTGCTTTATGTGACATGTCATGTAATATTCAGCATCTCAGGAAATACTGTAATTGAAAGTGCTTTGTAAACTAGTAAGTACTCTACAGATGCAGGTGAATATTATTACTCATTTGTGGTATTTTATATTAAAATGGAATTATACACATGTACAAGGGGCTCATTAGACTATAAAAGCACTGTTTTTCTCATGATTTGAAATGGAGTGCATTCACTACCACCATTTACTCTATCTAATTGTATTAGATTCCAAGGCTGCTGTAACAAAATACCATGAACTGGGTGGCTTACAAGCAGAAATTGATTGTCTCACAATTCTGGAGGCTAAGAATCTGAAATCACAGTGTCAGGAGAGTCATACGCCCTCTGAAGCCTGCAGGTGAGAATCCTTTCTTGCTTCTAATAGCTTCTGATATTTGTCAGCAATCCTTGACTCTTCTTGTTGTACACACATCACCCCAGACTCTGCCTCTGGCCTCTCAAGGCCATCTTCTTCCTGTGTATCTCTGCCTTTGAGCTGTGCTTTCCTCTTATTATAAGGATATTATAAGGATTCTGGCCCACTCTAATGACCTCATCTTAATTTGATTATGTCATGAAGCATCCTATTTTTAAATAAGGTCATATCCACAGATATGGGAGTTCAGACTTCAATATACCTTATGATGGTATTTAAAAACAAGCACTGGGAAGAACATTCAGGCCAGTTAAGGGCAATCCAATGAAATGGGAATAAGCTTGAACTTGATTCCAAAAGTACTTGGGAAGTAATTAGAGATAATACTATAGGGCAGTGGCATGATGTAAAAGTATTTTTGAGGGCACTGGATATAAATGTGGGTTAGGAGTTAAAGCTCAGACACAGAAAGTACAAGAAGGAGGCTAAAGCATTAATCTAGTGATATCAGGTACCTGCAAACTCTGTGCTGACATTTCCTGGAATTCACAGAGGGAAGCACCCCAGGGACATCTGTAAGAAAACCAACAATCTACTCCACTTAGATAGATGTATAGACCCATTTCTTTAATGAACAGAGCTATTATGTTTTGGCTTAGGATTGCTGTAAAAAATTACTTAAACACTAGTATAGCAATGAACCTAAACAATTTAGAGATCTATAGCATATTAATTAAATTTTTTAAAATGTATTTTTACTTCTTGATCTGTACCTAAGTATAATTTTATATACTCTTCAATACTTTCCTTAGCTTCTGCAGATAGATTATCCTTAATTGTAAGTCAAGGACACCTGGGTGTCTAGTTGGTTAAGTGACCGACTCGATTTCAGCTCAGGTCATGATCTCAGGGTCTTGGTATTGAGCCAGAACCAAGCCTTGGGCTATGCACTTAGCAGGGAGTCTGCTTCTCTCCTGATTCCTCTCCCACTGTCCCTCACCGTGCTCTCTCTCTCTCTCTCTCAAATAAATAAATAAATCTTGAATTGTAAGGCCACATTATTTTATGTTGCACTGGTATAAAACTAGTCATCTCACTCTTTTTTCTTCTGGTGTTTTTGATGAAGACTAGGGAAATGGCATTTTGCCCAAATCCAGTCATTTCTAAATTTTATAAATTTTATGAATTTTATTTCAGTACCATCAGGTCTTTTTGGCATTTTTTTTTTAAAGATTTTATTTATTTATTTGACAAAGAGAGACATAGAGCAGGAACACAAGCAGGAGGTGTGGGAGAGGGAGAAGCGGGTTTCCCGCGGAGCAGGGAGCCCGATATGGGACTCGATCCCAGGACGCTGGGATCATGACCTGAGCCGAAGGCAGACGCTTAACGACTGAGCCACCCAGGCGCCCCTTTTTGGCATTTTTTAAAGACCAGTTCCAATAGTATCATTTTTACTTTTGTATTTTGACTTTTCCCATTAGCTCCCAATTTTCTAATTTAATACACATATTGCATATTACTATCAGGTCTACTTGATTCCTGGGTCAACTCTAATACACTTACCTATGTTAATAATGAACATGCATATGATAAATAGAAGTTTGGTTATGATCTATGCATCTTTACAACAAATCTAATGGATTAAATATATCTAAAATCTAAAAAAAAAATAAAAGTCATTGATTCCAAGATCAATCAGAGACTATAAATAAGTCTACATAAATAAAAGTAGGGAGGTGTGGATAAACAATCACCCTTTCAAAACCCAGGATAGATTAAAAAAAAAAAAATTCCTTGTTCATTATAATATATAGAAATATGTCCCCATTATTCCCCCCCCCTTTTTTTTTTGTTTTTCATTAGTAAGGTAACTAAACAAATGTAGGTTCTCACAATGATTGTCCATAATATATTTTAAAATACTTTCCTCTTTGAGTTTCCTGTTTCTCCCAATGAATATATCCAATGATTTTCTGTAGATACCTTTCCCTCCTTCCATCAGAGAAAACAACAATAATAGCAGAACTGTCAACAGTGATAAAAAGCAAAACAACAACAAACATCAATAGTTTTATTTTACAGTCCTGCCCTAACATACCAAGTAGATTTTTTTCCATATATTTTTATACATTTCTACCATATATGGAGCTTTACCTGAAAATCAACGTGAAGTATCTGTCCTTTTCAATGTAAGCAAACCTCAGCTGTTCAGTTGTACATCCACTTCTACTGTTTGCTATTTCTGGTTTGCTCCACTTATATCCATCCATACCCAATCAAAGTCTTGTTACCAGGACCATCCTTATACCTGGGCAAGAGTAGCTCTGCTCTGGACACCCTGACTTGGGACCAGCTCTGGCACTCTGCCAGAGCAGCTCTTCTCATGATAGGATGAGGAGTCCAAGAAGCTCAGGTTACAAATTCAGCACGGGTCTATACCATATATCTAGACCACATAGATGCTAACAGGACAATAAAAAGGATGAAGATACATCCAAGGCCAAGAATTTGCTAAAGAGAAGGAAACTGAACTTTGTTCAAGCAAAAAGTTAAATACACTTCAGAAAGGAAAGATATTAGATGAAAAAATATCATTATAAAGTCTACATAAACTCATTTAATCTTCACAACATCTCTGTGCTACAGGTACAGTTATTGTCCTCATTGTTCAGAAGAAAATGGAAATGCAAAATTTTATACAACTTGCCAAAGCTATACATGGATTTTCATTCAGCAAGTGTGGCTCTCTAGCAACGACTAAGCAATATGGTCTCTAGAAATAAGCCTTAGAAAAAAAGAAGTGTATATCTCTGTTTCCTCATTTGACTGGAGCATAAAGTAGCAGGAAAGGAAACATAAGGAAATGTAACAAGAAACAAACCTAAGGAAAAGGAAAAAGATCACTATAAAGGAAGTAGTATAAAAAATTGCATTTTCTAAAACTGATATTAATTTACCCATTTTGGTTCCCAAGAATTATGAGAGTCTGTTTTTCAATAGTGTGCCTGTCAACTATTTAATTAAGAGTATGATTTCAGAAAAAAAAATGACTTAGCCTCCAGGTTTATTCCTTTAATAAAGTGCCCCACAAGTAACTAGAATTGTGCATTTTTCTGACACCTCTTTCAGCAGTCTGATTTCCTTGGAGTCATTTATCCCTGAGTTTGACTTTTTTTTTTTTTTTTTTTTTAAATATCACTAATTAAAAAAAATCAAAAAGTAAATGTGATTCCATTTTTGCCAAAATGATGATGATGATGATGATGATGATATCTCACAGATTTGTTCTGTTTATTTAATTAATTTATCTGAAAAAAACTTTTAATCAAGCTCATTTGATGGCCATTTAATCAAAGCTGTATGTTATATAATATTAGAAATCTTTCTTTTGTGATTTCTGGATGAGAAAGTTACAAGGTTAACCAAATTTTATTTGAATGATAAAAATCATTATTCCAGAGAAGGATTTGCTTCTCCTTTTATATTAAGTCTTTATTAAATAATGCACATTTTCTGTATCTGCTTCTGTTTCAAAATTGCAGACGCTCCACTGTCACAGGAGATAAATTTAGGTGTCTTTTAACCAGGCCCTTATGACTTTCAGATTCTCTAAAATCTAGTTCCGATATTGAACATATAAAATTACTTTGGCAGACAGTTCCCTCACTGTTGTTTCTAGAAATATAGGTTAAGTATTTAATCATCAAACAACCACAGGTATTTAACAGGCTCATATTTTTCATGATAATAGAAAACCCTAGGGTTGTTTTGCAGTAGAACAGGTTATATTATTCATAGTTCAAGTAATTGTAACATGTTATTGTATTCAAAATATTTGAATTCTTGTTGGACAGGGGACCTTTATATCTGACCACTTGTATTGTTTTTATATTTTTTATGTTAAACCAAATTCATAAGATGAATATGTTGTTAATGGATATAGGAGTGTGCACCACTAAATTGGATTTGGGCTAGCCAGAATTTTGGATTTCTTTTCCCTTTTTTATTCCAAGTTTTCATTTATTACAAAATCAATTTGTACTGGATAAGCTCTCATTAATATTGATTTGCTATTTTCTGCTCAATATATTCTATTACACATGGCTTTTGGTTAAGACTTTGCTGACATAATGAAAAGCATTCTTTTTTAATTAAAGAACAAATAGTGCTTTCTTTTTTTTGATGAATGCTTCAAGTTATGATATAAAAGCTTGCCAAGAAGTTTCCATTCTAAGTTATTTTTTTTCTAATTTGCAGGAGTTTGTTTTGAAATGATTATACAGCATTTACTGGGAAAATGGCAATGTTTCTGAATATTCTGTTGTGTTGCAAACATTCATTCTAATATATAAACACATATTTAAACATGGTACACTCTTCTGATTTCACTCCCTCTCACTCTCCCCCTTGCTTCTTGCCCTCACCCCACATTGTCCTTCTAGTTACTTCATAAATATGTGAAGTAAAGATTCTGTATTAACAAGCAACCTTTATACTCATAAGAAATTCTTCTCTATTTGGATAGCTCCTTTGCCACTTCCTTCAGGTTATTGTTCAAATGTCACCTCATCAGTGAAATCGTCCCTGAAAACATTATTATAATGCATGCCCAAGAATTCATAGTCTACCTTCTTACCTTATGTTATTTTTCCTTCACAGCTTTTATCACCTCCTCTGACAAACTGTTTTTCACAACTAGAAGACAATCTCCACCAAAAGATAATAATACTGACTTTGTTCTGTTCACTGCTGTATTCTCATGCTGAGGAAAAATGCCTGGTATAGAGTTGTCTCAATAAGTATTTGTTGAGTAAATGGATACATGGCTGAACAATCTGCTTTCTATGTCAGGAGAATAGGAGATAAAAGGGATAAGATTTACATAATATCTCAAATATATTCACTGACATCACCTCCACAACCACCGCCACCACCACACCTCATTCCAAACACACACACACACACACACAGATACACCTTGAATACTTGCTGACCAGCAGAAACTCATAGGCTCACTAGAGACCTAATAGTGATACATGCAGGATGTTAGAAAGGTATGGGTTTTCCATAAAGAATGGTGAGCAGATAGAAACGTGGAGTTAAATGCTTTCTCCTTTCATGGAGACTTATGAAGGCCATAAGTGTTCATTGAATTTGCCTGTGATGTCAAGTAGTAGAGAAGCAGTGGCTATAAGACAGCATTAATTTGGTGTGGAAAGAATAAGTGAAGTTCCTATGGGAAAAATGGATACCCACAGAAGGTGGCATGGCCTGAACAACCTTAAAAGGAATTTGCTCAACAGGGCAAGAGTGTCTGAATTAGATGCAAAGGGGAAGGTTTTAAATTGGAATACAGTAGAATTGGAAGCACCTGAAAGTTGTTATTGCCAGAAAGAAATATTTTAATTGTAAATGAATAGAAGAATATGGGATCTGTCCATGGTCCTGTCTGGAGGAAGGTCATATGCCAGAACATATTTGCAGGAAGTGATGGGAGAAAAATAAAGGCATTGAGATCTTCTGGATTGAACAAATTCAATAAACTCTTTTTATACACATGTTACATACCTTGCATCAAAAAGCATTTGAGTCCGAAATATGTTTATAAAAGTTAAGTAATAGCAAATGTTAAAGAAAATAGCAGGATCCACTGATACATACACACAAACAAACAGGCCTTTGGAAAGCCAAAATCTGATACTCAAAATAATATTTTTAGATTTATTCACACTAATAAATGAATTAAGTGAAAGTGTATAAAACAGCAGTTGGAATTATCTGTCACTGTCGTGAATAAGAACCAAATTGCATTTGACAATCCATGTTTCAGATGCATAGTAATCTTGGGTGATTATTATAATTAAAAGCAAATGAACAATATGTTAACTTTATTAATATATTATTTGTTCAGATGAGTCACTTCTATATTGATGTGACTTATGCCATAGATACACTGTAATTAGAACATTTAGCTCTTGGTAGAGTTGATGGAAGATTTTTCAAAAGTGAAGTAATTATCATCTTAAGGGAAATTTTCAGTTTAAAAACATACGGAAATAAAGCTCTAAAAACAGACCTTCTAAAATCACTTCTTAAAAAAATGGATCATTTCTTATTGATTAAATTAGATTCTTTGGTAAACCAAGAAATCAATATCAAACATATTACCATTTGTACCTCTTTGAACAACTGTAACAAACTGTATGTTGTTATAAAGCAGAATTACTTACTATCATAATTAAAAAATGTGCTCAAGCTACTGAAAATATCTAGATTATTATAGTCGTGCCAATAGAGGATATATATATTGGATATGAGTTTTACCAAACTAAAGTTATGGAGTTGGAACATTTTTTTTCTTTTAGAATATATTAAGAATATGTGTTGAAATATATTTAACAAGTTTACTTCTTAGAAACTTATTTATAATGCCTATTATTCCTACCTATATTTTATTCTTTTTATCCATTTTACAATGTTTTGTTAGTAGATTTTACTTCTACAGATGGAAATGAGAAAGGAGAAATATCACCTAATTTATACGAAATTATATTAGTCCTCAGGCAAATATTTCAATAGGAAACCAACATAGTGAACTCCATATATTTTTTTCCTTTTTTAAACCAATCATTTAATTTCCATACTCAACGCACACAAAGTGAAATTCACCAATCAAATATGCATGTTTCATGTTTATTTTTTTATTTTGTTTTTTTAAAGATTTTATTTATTTATTTGACAGAGACACAGTGAGAGAAGGAATACAAGCAGGGGGAGTGGGAGAGGGAGAAGCAGGCTTCCTGCTGAGCAGGGAGCCCAATGTGGGGCTGGATCCCAGGACCCTGGGATCATGACCCGAGCCGAAGGCAGATGCTTAACGACTGAGCCACCCAGGCGCCCCTCATGTTTATTTTTAATAATAAATTAATCTAGGACATATTTATATAACATGTAGTATGTAAATACTACATGTTTTATAATTACTTTGGATATTATCAAACTGTTGCTTCATTCTGAGATGTTTCCCCAATAAATTTATAATATTAGTAGAGAGACAAGTTAATCGCATACCAATTAAAAAAGTACAATACCAGTGAATGCCACATGAAAATATGGGAAGTCCCAAAAGTAGGGTAGTGACATTATATTTGTGAATACATCATAAGAAGAGATAGTGCAAATATTTCTAATGTGTTCAAACGTTGTCTTTCCCTGAAGACCTCCTTGGAAGAATGTATCTTCTTTAAATGCACTGCCATCTATCTTTTCTTTTAAGAGTATTTTATTTTTAAATATGTAACTCAAACTCCCCACTGTTTAACTGCTGTGGCTCCTGTTCTCAGAATCCACTAAAACTATTCCACGTAAATTACCAACCTGTCACTTTAAAACGTGATGTCTCCATATTCCTTCCCACCCTGCTCCACTGCTCTTCAGTGTTCTCTGATGCATCTACTCTCAGTCACTTTCCTGATTTACCTGAATTACAGCCACCACATTTCTCCATACACACACACAAACACACTCTCTTCATTAACTTCCTCTAATATCTTTAAACTTTTATATTCAAATCACTGTCTAGATGTAAGCAATTGTCATGGTTTTCCTCACTCTGTTCCTCCCAGTGCCACTGATTTCTTACTCATTGTTTCCTACTCTCTTGACCCAACTACTTTCTCCATATATACCAGCTCCTCCCATGTTTTCCTCCATTTTCATCCAAATCAAACCCATAATTGTTAAGATCCAATCCCATTCTTGACAATACTGTTAACTTATTGGTTCTATTTTGTCCTTCCCCTCCTTTGCATGACCCTTGATGTAATTAATGTTCTATTTATGTGGCTCCTACATCTGAACTTTTTATCATAACTTATAAAAAACATAGAAATTCAGAGTGCCCATTTATGAAGTTCTGTTTTCCAGCATCAACTTAGTTCTTAAAACTGTGCTGAAATCTTTTATGTCTCTAGACAGCATTCCAACCAATTCAATTGTTCCCATTTTTTATTTCAGTATTCCACTTTCCACAATGTCCTAACTCAATGTGTACTCACACATGACAAGCATATGACTGAGCTCCTATTTCATGACAGAAGTCATTAGGTTACAAGAATCAATTCTCACCCAACTCACACAAATTTAGCAATGTCTATTCTAACCTGGTTTCCTCCATTCTATATCCTCTCTATCATTGATCATTGTACTAAATTTTGAATCCTTTTCATTCATATCCCAGAAATCTGAAAGAGCAATTATTTCCTTCCTTTCCTATCTGTCAACCCTTCCTCCACTATCCTCTTCTTCTGAGTGTTGAAACATATTCAGATTTCTTCCATCTAACTGAACAAGAAAACACAAAATATTTTTAGTCCTAATTTTCTCTCCAGCCTTTTCTTTCTTTGCCATAGGCATCACTCCTTCCATTTTACTTCCAGTTCACTCCTCAACTCATTGCAGTCTTGCTAAATAATCCTCACCATTCAGCTGGCATTACTTTTCTAAGATCAACAAATAATTCCTTTACACTAAATCTAGAGTATCAAGACATGTCTTTTTTGACTTTCTACAATAATTGACAGTATTGATCCAATCTTCATATTGTAAATAATCTGTCCTTCGCTTCAATATCAAAAACTCTTTTGTTTTGTTTTGCTCCTACTTTTTGGTTATTTCTTAATGAGTTCTTCCATTCGTCTTTTTGTTAAACCTGTCTCCAGCTCTAGCAATGTCACATTACCTGCCCACTTCTCCCTAAACATTTTCTATTGGCTAGAAATTTTTGTCTTCAAAATAGAAGAAAAGTACTGTGGGGCCAGTGGTGGTTTAATGGCTTTGGGTTCTTTCAAAATCCTCTTGCAGCAGAAACTAGTCTTTCTCATCTGTTGTGTAGCCACATGTCTGATGAAGGACATATATTTAAGCTAGCTTAATTAGGTCAATTCATATTTAAGTAGAATTCCAAGCATAGCCTGATAAGTTGTCCAATTGATAGTTGAATAGTTGAACAATAGTCTTTTTTTTCCCCAAATATGGAGGCCTTTGTTATTTCATTTTCTTTGCCATAAGAAGATGCCAATGGAAATCTGGTAGAGAATAAAGCTGGGACATATTAAAAAGCCTGTCAAGACCCCAAAGCTTTAATTTTAGGCATATATATATAAGATCAGATTGCTGATTAAAACGTTAACCCAGAATTTATAATCATGTGTTGTTTGCTGAAGACAGAAAAAGGTTCTTACTATTGCAACTCACTGTGGACTTCACATAAATGTTTTGTGTCATTAAATATTCTCAATAACAAAAAAAATAATAATAATCTCAATCTCCACAAAATCCCATAATCCTAGAGATATGTTCTAATTATAATTAGCATATTGGGAAGATCTGCTCACTAAGTTCCTTCACTTAAGACCAGGAATTATTTCAACTGGAAGACAAGGCCAGGAACTAAACAATGTTTGCTCCATGATTGATGCTTTCTGGTACCCTAAAAATGTCTTTATTTTGGTCAATTAATAGATTTTTCTTGGAATTATTCTTTATTATTAAAATAGTTATTTTTCTATTTCAGTAACCACATCTTATTCTATCAATAATACTCGAAGTTGTTAATAAATCTGATGGGATCATCAGATTTACCAACAGTTACAATGATAACATTTTCCTTTTTAATTTAGTGATCTTTTCTTTTCTTCTTTGTCTCTCCAACTGTCTTTTCTTTGGACTAGATTTTTTTTTCTCCCTTAGTTATGTGTATTTTTGTGTGGTAGTATTTCTGGGCAAGGAGCCCAGATTGGTGTAATTTTTGTTTGTTCCTTGCATAGTGTCCCAGATTCTGTTTTGAGAGGAGCATTATAAATTAATAATATGATTATAGTGTTATTTCCATTATTTATTTTCTGTAGTATCCAGCACATTAAGGTATATCATTCACAGTACTTAACTCTAAATAAGGATACAGTTTGTTTAGTTTCTAGTCATTGCACTTATAAGTATCTATTCTTTTCTCTTTATTATGTCAATCATATCAATTATGTCTTTTAGGAAAATGAAACAAGACTGGTTAGTTTTCTAAACTCATTAGGCACTAAAGTTCTTTATGATCGAGGTCATATAATGTTCCTTCATTAGGAATAATATTTTCCATTCATGCCTCTGTTAATAACTGTAGGTGCATAACATGAAGCCCTTTGTGGATCAGTGTGGGACAAAGAGAGATCCATTTTACTAGAAATCAGGGCATCTGAGATATGTTTCTGCATCCACCAAGGTACTGAAGGACTTAGAGAAATGGAATTGATGATTCTGGGCCTATAAAATACTGGTAACACTTTAAAACAGTCTCAAAATCCAGTGTTCCCTATTCCTTTGACACTCAACCCAAAATGATTTGATATCTCTACTTCAGGGGCTAGAGTAGCTGGGCTTCCTAACAGGGATTTATTACTGCCTAAACCATCTTGTTGGTTACAAGCAGAAGCAAATTCTAGTTTTCCATTAATGACTGATAACCATCTTGTTTTACCTTGTAATCTGCTTAGCTATGAGTAGATCTTTTTTGTCATGCTCACATGTCCTACATATGCCTTCATTTAATATAATCTGGATTATTTATGATGGTGATGATGATGATGATGTTTTAATTGTATTCTACCCAATCCTTCAGGTTTATTCAATTTAACAAAGTGAGTTTCATCATTCCAAGTCCTCTGGGGATTGGTTGCTTTATTTTATATTTCACACTGTGAACTGGAATCCAAAGGTTTCCAAAATTTCCAAAATTTGTCTCTTTTCTCTCAACAGAAGAGAAAAATACTCTTAGAAACCTAATGCTTTGTTGAGAAATTATCTTGATGATAAAAGTGTGATAAAAATGTACAGAAAAGGAGAAAGGAGGTGAAAAAAGTATGGGTGTTAAAACGCTCTTATTCATGTGAAATGATTGTTCAATGCACTTTGCAAGAGATCCATAACACAGGGCAGAACAACTATTTGGATTGTTTTTCAGATTGTTTTTTAGCATTGGTAGGCATGATAGTAAGTTCTATTCATCCGTGAATACTACAATCTTTTGTTTAAATCTCTTTTATATACCAAATGTAAGCTGAATACAAAACTTATAATCAAATTATACAATAAGTGAGGCATTTTAAAATTGAGTAACTTAAAAAAAGTCAAAATTGAACTTTAAGGGTTTTAGTTCCCTCTAGTGGTAACTAAATAATCAGAATTCAGTAAAATTCATAAATGCCTCTAAAAGCAGGTTCAAGTCACCTTAGGAATCGCTTAATAATCCCATCAATTTACAAATTGTTAAACAAAGCCTAGAGACATCATATAGTCTATAAAGATTGAAAAGTTGCAGAACAGCAGAAAGAATTGTTCTTCTTTTCAGGTAATGCTTATTGAGAATAAATGAAAATATTTTGGCTCATTTATTTCAGATTAAAACAATAAAACATGTTTTAATATCACAATTTTAATATATTTGTTACTCTTATAAATATTAAAATTATAGTAATAACTTTTTAAGTCACATCAATAGATTTCCATTGTTAATAAAGAATGGGTACTAGAGTGTCAAGAGTAGAATAATAATATGCCAGCTTAATAAAAATAAGCACTCACTTGAGTTCTTCTAAGACTTCGATTTCCCTTGGGGCACCTGAGTGGCTCAGTTGGTTAAGTGTCTGACTCTTGATTTCAGCTCAGGTCATGATCTCAGGGTCCTGGGATTGAGCCCTGTGTCAGACTCCATGCTCAGCAGAGATTCTGCTTGAGGATTCTCTCTCCCTTTCCATTTGTCCCTCCCCTCACTCTTGTGTGCTCTCTCTCTCTCTCTTAAATAAATAAATCTTTAAAAAAAAAAAAAGACCTTGTTTTCCCACACATGAATATAAAAATTTAACTGTCCTTAAGACTAAATGACAGAATAAGAGGAAAAAAAAGGTCAAATAAGCAAAGCAGTTCTAAAATGGTTTTATTAAAATACTTGAGTCTTTCAACTCTCATTTCTTTTTCTTTTTTCTTTTTTTTTTTTATTTAAAAAGAAAGCTCTTATTCCTTTTTGCTTGTTGACTGGGACTAGGAAAATAAGGCAATTTGAGAATTGAATTTGATGATTTTTCTTACTGTCACAAATGATCTATAGGTTTCATTATCACTTTGTGAACTTAAATCCTCAGGCAATGGGTTCATGAAGAGAGTATAACTTAGCCCTAAATATTTGAGATAAACATAACTATGTTATGTTATGTTATGTTATATAACTATGATATATTGAAAGAAAGGAAATAAAATCAGCATCTAATTAACTTTGAATTACAGTTACTGAGTTTTGTGGAAATGCCATTAAAGTTATTTTGTGAGTTTAGTGTGTACACCCCAAATTATTTTGAAACCGTCTATACATTAAGCAATTTCTTTTTTTTTTCTTTTTTAAAGATTTTATTTATTTGACAGAGAGAGATACAGTGAGAGAGGGAACACAAGCAGGGGGAGTGGGAGAGGGAGAAGCAGGCTTCCTGCTGAGCAGGAGCCCGATGTGGGGCTCGATCCCAGGACCCTGGGACCATGACCTGAGCCGAAGGCAGACGCTTAACGACTGAGCCACCAAGGCGCCCCACATTAAGCAATTTCAACACTTCTGCTCTTATTGTTGCTTTCGCCATCAAGACTTTATTTTTCCCTTTGTCACAACCACTATGCCAAATGGGATGTAATTTGCTTTTGACCTGTTTATAAGTGCTATATTGAGACCAAGACCTGAGACATGTTACACTGATATATTTTACAGGGATATAAAGATAAATATTTTAAGAAGAAAAAAATAATAAAAATAAAACTATTATTTTAAGATATTTTATGTATATAATCATTGAAAAGTGGTGTTCAGTTATATATGCTACATTAGTTAAAAGATTCACTCTGAGGAAAGCAAAAGACTTTGATTAGGAAATAAAAGACTATTATATTAGTAATTTTGACTTTGACAAATAGTATTGTGTTTTACTTTAGGAAAGCCATATATAATGGGTAATTAAATAACCAACCAGATTCTTTAGTAGAAATTAGTATATATCTTACCGATACCAATCTTAAAAAAAAAAAAAAAGTGGATTCATCAACCAGATTTTAAAAATCCTTAAGTTAAATAATATCTCTACCTCTCAAAGAAAATTAGAGCATTTACATCAAATCATCTTTATGAGTAGCTGTGTTCTAAATTTCATTTCCCTAATGTGATGAAATTTGGAGATAAGGTCTTTGGGAGATAGGTTTAGGTAAGATTATGAAGGTGGGGCCTTTCTGATTAATATAGCTTTACAAGAAGCTACACCAGAGAGCTTGCTCTCTCTCTCTCTTTTTTCCTGCCATATGAGGACACAGCACAAAGATGGCCATCTAAAGAGCCAAGAAGAGAGCCTCCACTGGAAATTAACCATGTTAGACCTTGATTTTGACTTCTGGCCTCCAGAACTGTTAGAAAATAAATGTCTGTTGCTTAAGCCTCCCAGCCTATGTTATTTCATTAAGGCATCCCAAGCTGACTAAGACACTAATCCTTCATATCATTATTACATAATATTTCAGTTCTGTCTTGTTTCCTCAAGTATGTATGTGTGGGTATATGTATATATTTGAAATCCAGGAAAAATGGAGACATAAGGATTGGATTTTCCTTCTGCTTGGAAAGAACCTGAAAATAAATAAAACTTATGAAAAAATACTTTTCAAAACACTAGATATCACCAATGAACAACAGCAATCCTTAAAGTACTGGAAATAAGGTAAGCACAAAAATGTTCTAGAGAGTTTCCAAGAAACTGTTCAAGGAAGGGAAATAGAGAAGAAGCCGAAGCCTAGAAGACTCCCTGTATTAAGAAGACAGAACTGAGAAATCAAGGAGCACAAAAGCGCTAAAGATCCCAGACCACAGTACTAGCTGGGAGAGAGTTCCACTAAAACAGAACTCCAGGGAGTGTCTGGGTGGCTCAGTTGGTTAAGTGTCTGCCTTCAGCTTAGGTCATGATCTCAGGGTCCTGTGATTAATTGAGCCCCGCATTGAGCTCCCTGCTCGCAGGGAACCTGCTTCTCCCTCTCCCCCCTGCTCCTGCTCTCTCTCACTATCTTTCTCTCTCTCAAATAAATAAATAAAAACCTTAAAAAAAAAAAAAAAAAAAAGAACTCCAGAAACCTGCAGCAGGCAATCCTGGAAAAATTAGTTGATTATTAATAAACGTGTGCATGTAAGAAAGCTATCCGAGCGCAGGAACAGAAGCAGCAGTTATGATTAGAAGAGATGGTCACAGATATTCACACCAAGCACAGTTTTTTTTTTTCTACCAGCCACATCAGAAATCCTCACAATCCAACCAAGGACATTGAGCCAAAAGCTTATCAAGATTCTGCCCCAGGGTAGGAAATAACAGCTTTACACTAAATGCTGTTATGGGCCCACATAACATACCTTGAAAACCAAAAAAAAAAAAAAAAGAACCAAACAGTTTTCATGTAATTTAACTGCATTACAAAAAAATCTCAAGAATATTTATAGGAATACAAAAACATCAAACACACAAAAAAAGTAAAATTTCCAATCTCTGGAATCCAATCAAAGATTATTAGAAATGCAAGAAGCAGGAAAATATGATCCATAAATAAATTGAGTCATAACTCTTTCAAATATTAGAATTAGCATAAAAATTTTAAATATAATAAAGTATAATAAAAGCTCCATATGTTCAAAAATAAATATATACAAATATATATTATGAAATACATATTTCATAATAAAAGCAGGATATAGTGATAAAAAATTACCTTAAAAAATACAGAAAGAATTTTTTTTTTTTTTTTAAGTAGGCTCCATGGGACACCTGGGTGGTTCAGTTGGTTAAGTGTCTGCCTTCAGCTCAGGTCATGATCCCAGGGTCCTGGGATCAAGTCCCACATTGGCCTCCTTGCTCAGTAGGGAGCCTGCTTCTCCCTCTGCCTGACACTCCCCCTGCTTGCACTCACTCTCTCCCCGCAGAAATAAATAAATAAAATCTTTAAATAAATATATAATAAATAAATACATAAATAAATAAATAATAAATAAAGTAGGCTCCATGTCCAGTGTGGAGCCCAATGCTGGGCTTGAGCTCACAACCCTGAGATCAAGATCTGAGCTGAAATCGAGTCACATGCTTAACTGACTGAGTCATCCAGGCACCCCAAGAAAACAAATTTTTTAAGAGTAACTGTAAAACAACTTTAGGCAGCTTACTCTATATGTAATTGCTGTTTCCATAAAATAAGGAATGGAGCAAAGAAAATAATATTTGAAGAAAAAAGGTAGAAATGTTGCAAATTTAATGAACATTATGACACTACAGATGAAAAATCTTAACATGTACCAAGTACAAGAAGCATGAAGAAATTACAACTTAGGAGAATTTGTAGTCCATATTGTACTGTGGGGAAGAACAATATAGGATAAAGCTAGTAGACCTATATTATCAAACTGCAAAAAACATGATAAAGTGAACATATTAGTAGTTAAATAAAACAAGTTAGGTCCAGAGGAATAAAGATATGGATAACAACAGATTTCTTATCAGAAACTTCTCCAATTATGAGACAGAAGAACAACTTCTTAAATTACTGAAAGTTAACTAAAAAAGTCAACTAAAAAATGAGAGTTTTATACACAGAAAAGTTACTTTTCAAAGTATAAAGTAAAAGCAAGACTTTCTTTATACATACAGTTATACAGATAAGGGGAAAGAGCATGAGTCCCAAATTGACAATATCATGAATATCAGAGGTGACATTAATGAAGTTTTTCAAAGGATAAAGATATATTACAAATAATTTTATGCCAATGAATTTAACAACTTAATACAAACCACCATAAGATACTCAAAAAGAAACTAATATCTATTAAAGAAATTGAATTAATATTTTAAAAATGTTAAAGGAAATCTACATCTTGATATATTTTTTTAAATTTTATTGTGTTATGTTAGTCACCATACAATACATCATTGGTTTTTGATATGGTGATCCATGATCCATTGTTTTTGTATAACACTCAGTGCTCCATGCAGTACGTGCCCTCCTAAAAACCCATCACCAGGCTAACCAATCCCCCCTCCCCCCTCCCCTCTAAAACCCTGTTTGTTTCTCAGAGTCCATATATTTACTAGTAAATTCTTCCAAATATTTGAAAAAGAAGCCAAACAAATTCTACACAAGCTTCCATGAGGTTCTTACCAGTGAAATAAAGGAAGAAATTAATAAAAGGAAAGCAAATTGGAAAAAAAAAAAAGTATAGGGTTTTTCTTCACAGAGGAAATGATCACTTATGTAGGGAATCTGACTGAAATTGTAAGGAGTTATTGTACTTAATAGTTTAGTAAGACTGCAAGATATAAAAACAAATACAAAGAGTGTCAAACAACAAAGAATCAGAAAATTAAGACATATTGCCATTTATGATAAAACAATATGAAGGGCAATTCTGACAAATTATATCAAATATCTGCACAACAAAAGCTATAAAACAAAGATGAGAGTAATTAAAAACCAAAATAAAATGAGAGAATTGTTGTGTTCATGGGTCACAAAATGTAATGTCTCTACAAGTTCATCTATAGAATCAACATAATTCCAACTGCAATCTCAGTAAGCTTTTGAATTGAAACTGAGAAACTAAAATTAAATTAAATGGAAATGGAAAGAACCTAGAGTAGCCAAATCAATAATAAAAAAATAAAATTTAAAATTTAATAAAATTTAAAATTTAAAACTAACACTGTCTGATTTTAAGACATTATAAACCCACAATAAATAAGATAATGTCGTATTTGCATAAAGATAAACAAATAGGTCAATGGCACATCACAGAGAGCCTAGAAATAAGTCCACTTATATACGGGCAGCTGATTTTTGACAAATGTGCCAAGACAATTATTAGAAAAAGGCTATACTTTACAACAAAGGGTACTAGAAAAAAAAAAAAAATATTGAGTCCACACTTTGCACCAAATACTAAAAAAACCTCTAAGTAGATCATAGACCTAAATAGAAAACCTATACCACTAAAACTTCTAGAATAAAACATAAGACAAAATATGACCTTGGGTAATGCAAAGATGTATGAGGTATGCCATCAAAAGTATTTATCTAGATCTATCTTTATCAATTTTACCTATTTATATGAGATATATAAGTGAATGTAAAGACAATTGACAAACTTGGATAAATTATTTACAAACCACGATCCTCAAAAATAATTTGTATTCAGAATACATATAAAAATCTCAGATTCCATGATAGAAAATGGTCCAACAAATATTGGGGAAATATTTAAATAGACATTTCTTTTTTTTTTTTTTTTAAGATTTTATTTATTTATTTGAGAGAGAGAGAATGAGAGACAGAGAGCATGAGAGGGAGGAGGGTCAGAGGGAGAAACAGACTCCCTGCCGAGCAGGGAGCCCAATGCGGGACTCGATCCCAGGACTCCAGGATCATGACCTGAGCTGAAGGCAGTCGCTTAACCAACTGAGCCACCCAGGCGCCCTTAAATGGACATTTCACCAAAGAAGATATGTGGAACCAAATAATAGCATTAAAATATGCTCAGCAACATTAGTCATTAGGGAAATATGAAATAAAACCATGATGAAATATTTCTTTACTCCCATTAAAAGAGCTAAAACCAAAAGACCAATCATACCAAGTGTTGACAAGGAGTGGAGCAACTTCAACTCTCATAGCCTGAGTGGTGGGAATGTAAAATTGTACAGCTACTGAGCGAAATAAGTCAAACAGAGAAAGACATGTATCATATGACCTCATTGATATGAGGAATTCTTAATCTCAGGAAACAAACTGAGGGTTGCTGGAGTGGGGGGTGGGGTGGGAGGGATGGGGTGACTGGGTGATAGACACTGGGGAGGGTATGTGCTCTGGTAAGCGCTGTGAATTGTGCAAGACTGTTGAATCTCAGATCTGTACCTCTGAAACAAATAATGCAATATATGTTAAGAAAAAAAAAAGAAGAAGAAGATAGCAGGAGGGGAAGAATATAAGGGGGGAAATCAGAGGGGTAGACGAACCATGGGAGACAATGGACTCTGGAAAACAAACTGAGGGTTCTAGAGGGGAGGGGGGTGGGAGGATGAGTTAGCCTGGTGATGGGTATTGAGGAGGGCACGTTCTGCATGGAGCACTGGGTGTTGTGCGCAAACAATGAATCATGGAACACTACATCTAAAACTAATGATGTAATGTATGGGGATTAACATAACAATAAAAATTTTTAAAAAAAAATTGTACAGCTACTTTGCCAAACAGTTAAACACACATTTACCATATGATGCAGTCATTCTACTCCTTGGCATTTAACCAAGAGGAAAGAAAGCATATGTGTGTAAAAGACTCAATGACTGTTCATCACAGCTTCATTTATCATAACCAAAATCTGGAGACATAAATGTCTCTCAACAGATAAATGGTTTAAAAAAAAACCCCAAAATTGTTATATATTCATACAAAGCAATAATACTTGGCAATAAAAAAGAATAAATAAACTGTTGGTACATGCTCTGATATGGATAAATTGAAAGATAATTATGCTAAATGAAAGGAGCTAGACAAGAAACGGTATATAAGATACTATTCTATTTGCAAAATTTCTAGATATACAAAGTGATTTATAATACCAGATATCAGATAAAGAGACAGAAGGCAGTGAGGATTTTTAAGGATGGATTACAAAACAGAAAGAAGAAACTTTACCAAATAGTGGTCATGTCAATTACCTTGATTGTGCTAATAGTTGCATAGTATATTTTTATATCAAACCATATTAAATTTTATACTCTAAATAGGTGTAGAATTTAAATGTCAATTATATTTCAATAATAGAGTTAAATTATTTATAATTAAGTGAGAATATTAAGATACTTGATAATCCTTTAAAATATATTTTCTTCTATTACTTCCCATTATTCTTGCTTGTGTCATTGTTTCAATAAGATCTCCTAGATCTTAGTTTTAAGAAACCTGATATCTGTTTACAATGATGCACGCATGTCACTAGCTAAACAATTATTAAAGAAAAAAGAAATACAAAAAATATGGACTTCCTGAAAGAGGAATTTGTGATATGAATTAGCCTAAACTGAAGTGACAGAATATATGTACTAGAAGAGCAAACATCATTTGAGTTTTTTAAATATGAATTTGAACACACAAAATGGGAAAAAAAGACAATAATATGATTAGCAAAGAAAAATAAAACAATAGTGTTTTATTAAAATCCAAATGTGGGTTTAATTTTTCATGTTTACAAAGTAATGATTTATGTTCTTATTCTACCATTAAAACTAAAAAAAAAGGAGCAGTCAGTTTAAAATCTTAAAATTAGAAAAAAGAAAAATTCCACTTTTATTCAAACTATGCATAATAATCAATTAAAGCAATATATATGGAAGTTCTTTATATGGTGAAAACAAGTGTGCATAGAAGAATCTATTTTCTGCATTACTTTGAAGAGTGCTTCACACATAGGTGTTTAAAAATAGTTATTGACTGGACTTGATAGATTACTAACCCTATACTTGAATCTGCAAAATTTAATAACCTCCCTCTACATTTTAAAATGATTGCTTGATGATATGCTAAGAAAGTATCAAGCTCTGAATTTATTTTATAGGTTCAGATGAAATTTAAAATGGGATAAATTCTAAAGCAAAATACAGTAATAGTCTCTAATTACACTCTTCTTTACTTGGATCTATTTTATCATCTGTATAGCTTCATTAAATCCATTGCTGTCTTCCATTCTTTGTGAGCTTACCAGTGAGGGCTAAGCATGTGTAATTTATTGAAGGTTTGATAAACTAGAGTTTTAGCCCCAAGTTCTGACTTTTATTTCATGCTGCTTTTTGGAAAAGAAGGAGCTATTGCTTACTACATTAAGATTAGAAAAGTATCCTCAAAAAATTTGATGGTAGAAAAAACATGAAGTTGAGAGAGTGGACTTATAGATAGATACATATATTTTAATCAAACAGTAAAATTGAGCATCATTATATTTTTTCCTTTTTTCCCCTTTATGTAAATAAATTACCAATCAAATTAGAACAATTTCCAAATACTTTATACTTCTCTGGTAAATCTTTAAAGAAAGGTTATTATATTTGTATTTTACCTTTGGGAAATAAGTGATAACAGAAAATGTTATCAAAAGATACATCTTAATTGTGAGATTTATATGTGTTAATTTATTGGCTTCTCAAAACAAACTCTGTTGTTGATATTTTTGCTTGGTGTTTTGTTTCTTTTTGTAGATAACATTTAGCTACATTATTCTCAATATTAATGGCTTATAAGTGCTAAGAACTGAGATATGAACCCAGGTCATGGGTCTCTCTGACACCAAAGCCTATGTTCAGGCATATATTGTTTTCATTGTGTCTCTCATAGAAGCAGATGAGCAGCTTGAAGGAGTGCCTGACCATGGAATGAATGTGAGTGATACATAGTTATTGTACTGGCTGAGAGAGATTTAAAGATGGAGTATTATAGGTGCTTTGATGGCAAAATTGAGATCTTACCACCACAAAAATCAGCATTCCTAGCTCCATAGAGACAAGTCTATGTATTTTAAAATATATAAATCATGTTTATTCTGAGGCAATGTTTAAATTCTCAGTAAATATTAGTTATCTAAATCTGATTTCTGAAAAATTAGTCAGCAAGAAGGTGAAGCAATGTAAGCATCAGATTTAATCAAGGATTTTCTTAGGATACACAGGGTATATTCCATATGTTAGAACTATCTCAGTCCAATCCCTAACTGCAAAGGTCCTTACTAAATTTACACTCTGTTTAGGCTAAGTCCCAGCATCAAAACTACCTTAAGGGATACTGGTGGAAAATTGCATTCTATATATAATCTCACTTTAACAGTTCTGAACATTTTGGTACATATGCTTTATCAACATGTTTTGATTAACTGCATTATGACAAACCCCATATATAAATAAATAATATAGCATGGGGGCAACTGGGTGGCTCTGTTGTTAAGCGTCTGCCCTCGGCTCAGGTCATGATCCCAGGGTCCTGGGATTGAGCCCCGCATCGGGCTCCCTGCTCTGCAGGAAGCCTGCTTCTCCCTCTCCCACTCCCTCTGCTTGTGTTCCCTCTCTCACTGTCTCTTTCTCTGTCAAATAAATAAATAAAATCTTTAAAAAAAAAAAAAAGAAATAATATAGCATGAAGCTCTAAAACATAAAGATATTTTCTTAGATAATGTCAAATATGATACCATTATTTTAATTAATAAAATTATCAGTCATTATCACCTAACACTTTGTCTAAATAGAAATATCTGTCTCCAAATATTTTTTACATTTTGTTCTTTCAACAGAATCCTAACAGAGTCCAAAAATTGAACTCAATTGTGATGATCTCTTAAACTTAAGAAAAGACAATTTAACATTAAATAAAAAACTGAATAAATAAGAACTCATAGATGGAATAAATATATCATTACAATAAAATGAGTAATTATGTTTATCACTATAGCCTGAACCAGTGAAACTTTATATCAGAAAGGCCCCAGTTCCAGAAGACTTTGGGAACCTTCATTCTACTCCCAGTCCTATCAAATAATGATCCTGATGCCCAGAAAAAGTATATTAATTACTCAAGATCACATACCTGTAAGGGTCAAAAGGAAGAGTTGACAGTAAAACTTAGATCTCTGGACTCTCAGATGAAGATTTCTGAGATTATTCAAATGAAATTTTATCACCAGTGATTTAAGTATGGGGTACTATATAGTATTAAGGAATTTTGTTCAGAATATAAGTACTCCAAATAAGACAATTTCAACATATGATTGCGAATATATAAATAAATAAATAAATATAATGTACCATAAATCATAGGCAACATGCTATCTAATAACAACCTCTATTAAGGGGTGCTGAATCATGTTTGAAATTTCATTTTGCATGATCTAATTTAATGTAATAGTGGAGTTTTTAGAATCAGACCATTAATCAAAGCCATGATACATAGGTATGCTCCAAATATTTTTTCTGTTAAAAAAGGATCTCCAATATGGCTAAGAGACATTCAGTGTTCCTGGACCCATAGTCTGCATAGGACTAGTTTCATCATTTTTATAGTAGAAAAGAACAGTCAAAAGATATTCAAGTATATTGCCTACTTCCACAATGATCAGAAAATCTCAATATCAGTAGTTTTAAGAAGAGTCAGAAAATGAAGTTAAGCACAGAAAATTGATAGGATTTTATGTGTTGGACAGTGTAAAAACAAAAATAATCAAGTTTGCTTATGATAAATAGATGCAGATGTTGATTCTTGACACTTATTATTTTCAGAACTTCTGAAAGAAGAAAATTGATTGAATTTCTTTGAATTGTAATGGCTTTACACACTGTCCTATGTTATTATCAAATAAATTTTGTCACTTGTAAGGTTCTTTTTTCTGCATCCAACTTTTAAAATCATACATCAATGAGATAAATGAAGAATATAGTTAATCTCCCAAATCAAGGTCAAAAAAAGAGATAACTCATCTTTATTTAAATTTATTTATCCTTTAAACAACAGATTTAAAGTCTGAGTCTAACTGCAGAAAGCAACAGTTTGACAGGAAGCCTCAAAATGTAAAGATCTTATGTTTTGGCTTGGTACTGCACTGGCTGATTTACTGGTGCCCAGGAGTTGCATTAAATCAGAACTAAATGGCCATTTGTTAAAAGATATGTCTCCAGCTCTGCACAATGGCTTTTCTTGTCCTTACAGAGTGGACTTAATAAATAAACCCAGCACTCACACTAAAATCAGTCCCAAACTTTATTTTACCTTCTTACAAAACAATCTGGATACACGATTTTTGCAATAATATTGAAATAGATGGCATTATGTTGTAGTATATTCTAGCTTAAAACAAGGGAAGCTATATCAAAGAGGTTCTAAAACATTTTTATATACCCATAAATATGCCTGGATTTGAATCCCAAAACAAATGTGACCAAAAGCAATTTATTTTTCTGAGGTAAAATAGAAATCACAGCAGTGGGGAAGGTAAAAAATAAATGTCTAACAGGCCAGTTGTGATAAAAAGAAAGTTCCAAAATTCTAGCCAGAAATCCTAAGTGAGAATGTCCATTTGATCTAGATTGAGCTGTTTAATATATTCTCATAAGAAAATGGGGATATTGGGACATCTGGGTGGCTCAGTCATTAAGTGTCTGCCTTTGGCTCAGGTCATGATCCCAGGACCCTGGGATTTAGCCCTGCATTGGGCTTCCTGTTCAGCAGGAAGCCTGCTTCTCCCTCCCCCACTCTGCCTACTTGTGTTTCTGCTCTTGCTGTCTCTCTCTCTCTGTTAAATAAATAAATAAATAAATAAATAAATAAATAAATAAATAAATAGAAAGATGGCAGAGGAGTAAAGGACCCTATTCCAACCAGTCCCCAAATTGAGCTGGATATGTATTAGACCACTCTGAACACCAACGAAATCAGCCTGAGATGTAAGAAGATAGATGTGGATTTCTACAAACAGAACATCACAGGCGGTTGGTTTCGAGGTATGAAGCAGGGAGCCATGATTCCCTGGGCAGATATCTGAAGATAAATGGAAGGGGGAGGGTGCTGCCATAAGTGCTGGTGCCAGGAAGGGGAAATAACACAAGAGCACAAAAGCCTCCCATGCTGGGGACCAGGCACAGACTCACAGACTGGTAGTGATGGGGAAAGGACTTTAGGACAGCCCTCCGGACTGAAACCTGGAGCAGCAAGACTGTGCATGTGAACTGGGGGCAGCTGGCAGTTTTAGAAGCACAAAGGGCAGAGATATTTCCTGACCTGGAGGTGTGCACCTGAGGGGTGCACAACCCAGGATGCTGCAGTTTATAGCAGCACAGACAGAAACAGAGATAGTGTGGCCTGGAGAGCTCACTAAACAGACTGCAATCTCACTGTTCTGAGGCAGAGGGTTGGAAACAATCTCTTCTGCTCTGACTTTTGGATGAAACAGGGAAAGCCACCAGGGAAAGCCACCAGAAAACAAAAGCCACTAAAAAATTGTTTTCACTGAGCCCATCCCCCCACAGGGGGCAGGGCAACTCTGCCCAAACAGGGTTGCCTGAGTAACAGCATGGCTGGCCCCTCCCCAGAAGACAGGCTGGGAGAACAAGAGATCGGCAATCCTAAGGTCCCTATAAAACAGATGCATCTTGCTTGGATTGTGGTCAATAATTTGGACTCTGTACATTCCCTCAACCACCCCTCAACAGAATGACTAGGAGGAGGAACACCCAAAATAGGAAAGAGTCAGAGACTGACTTCTACCACATATTTACAAATGGATACAGAGATAACAAAGACATCAGAAATGAAATTCAGGGTAGCAATTGTGAAGATAATAGCTAGAATGCAGAAATCGACTAATGGCAACATAGAGTATCTAAGGGCAGAAATGAAAGCTGAACTGAAAGAACTTAAAAATGCTATCAATGAGATCCAATCTAATCTAGATAATCTAACAGCTAGGGTAAGCGAGGCAGAAGAAACAAATTAGTGATCTAGAAGACCAATTGATAGAAGAGAATGATAAAGAGGAGGCCAGGGATAAACAACTCAAAATCCATCAAAACAGAATCAGAGAAATAAGTGACACCATGAAACAGTCCAATGTCAGAATTATTGGGATATCTGAGGGAGTGGAGAGAGAGAGAAGGACTAGAAGATATATTTGAGCAAATCATAGCTGAGAACTTCCCTAATCTGGGCAATGAAACAAACATTTGTGTCCTAGAGGCAGAGAGGAACCCTCCCAAGATCAAGGAAAACAAACCAACACCCTGGCATGTAATAATAAAACTCGCAAATCTTAGAACCAAGGAAACCATCTTAAGGGCAGGTAGGGGGAAGAAATTCCTTACATACAGAGGGAGGAGCATCAAAATAATGTCAGACCTATCCACAGAGATCTGGCGAGCCAGAAAAGGCTGGCAAGACATATTCAGGGTACTAAATGAGAAGAACATGAAGCCAAGAATACTTTATCTGGCAAGGCTGTCATTAGAATGGTTGGAGAAGTGCAGAGCTTCCAAGACCAGCAGAAACTGAAAGAATATGTGACCACTAAGCTGGTCCTGCAAGAAATATTAAGGGGGGGTTCTATAAAAGGAGAAAGACCCCAGGAGTTATATAGAACAGAAATTTACAGAGACAATCTATAGAAACAAGGTCTTCACAGGCAACATGATGACAATAAATTCATATCTTTTAATAACCACGCTCAATGTGAATGGCCCAAATGCTCCCATTAAATGGCATAGAGTTGCAGATTGGATAAAAAGATAGGACCCATCCATATGCTGTCTACAAGAGACTCATTTTGAACCTAAAGATACATCCAGACTGAAAGTGGAGAGATGGAGATCCATCTTCCATGTAAAAGGACCTCCAAAGAAAGCTGGGGTAGCAATTCTTATATCAGACAAATTAGATTTTAAGTTAAAAACTGTAGTTAGAGCCACAGAAGGACACTATATCATTCTTAAAGGGTCTATCCAACAAGAAGATCTAACAATTGTAAATATCTATGCCCCCAACATGGGAGCAGCCATCTACATAAGCCACTCTTAACCAAAATAAAGAGTCATATTGATACAATATGCTAATTGTAGGAGACCTCAATACTCCACTCTCAGCAACAGACAGATCATCTAAGCAGGAAATCAACAAAGAAACAAGAGCTTTGAATGACACACTGGACCAGATGGACCTCATAGATATATACAACATTCCACCCTAAAACAACAGAATACACATTCTTCTCGAGCGCACATGGAACTTTCTCCAGAATAGACCACATACTGGGTCACAAATAAGGGCTCAACTGATACCGAAAGATTGAGATTATTCCCTGCATATTCTCAGACCATAATGTTTTAAAAATGGAACTCAATCACAAGAAAAATTTGGAAGAAATTCAAACACTTGGAAGTTAAAGACCACTCTGCTCAAGAATGTTTGGGTCAACAAAGAAATCAAAGAACTTAAATAATTCATGGAAACCAATGAGAACAAAAACACATTGGTCCAAAACCTATGGGATACTGTGAAGGCGGTCCTAAGGGGGAATACATAGCCATTCAAGCCTCACTCAAAAAATAGAAAAATCCCAAATTCACCAACTAACTTTACACTTAAAGAATTAGAGAAAAAGCAACAATTGATGCCTAAGCCACCCATTAGAAGAGAAATAATTAAGATTAGAGCAGAGATCAATGAATTAGGAACCAGAAACACAATAGATCAGATCAATGTAATGAGAAGCTGGTTCTTTGAAAGAATTAATAAGATTGATAAACCACTGGCAAGACTTATCCAAAAGAAAAGAGAAAGGACCCAAATTAATACAATTATGAATGAAAGGGGGAGAGATCACGACTAATACCAAGGAAATAGAAACAATTATTAGAAATTATTATCAACAACTATATGCCAATAAATTAAGCAACCTGGTAGAAATGGATGCCTTCCTGGAAACCTATAAACTGCCAAGATTGAAACAGGAAGAAATTTACAACCTGAATAAGCCAATAACCAGTAACAAGATTGAAGCAATGATCAAAAACCTCCCAAAAAACAGGAGTCCAGGGCATGATGGATTCCCTGGGGAATTCTACTAAACATTCAAAGAAGAAATAATACGTATTCTCCTGAAGCTATTTCACAAAATGGAAACAGAAGGAAAGCTTCCAGATTCATTCTATGAGGCCAGCATTACCTTAATCCCCAAACCAGCAAAGACCCCATCAAAAAGGAGAATTTCAGACCAATATCCCTGATGAATATGGATTCCAAAATTTGCAACAAAATCCTAGCGAACAGGATCCAACAATACATTAAAAGGATCATCCACCATGACCAAGTGGGATGTAACCCCGGTATGCAAGGGGGGTTCAGCTTTCACAAATCAATCAATGTGATAGAACACATTAATAAGAGAAGAGAGAAGAACCATATGGTCCTCTCAATTGATGCAGAAACATTTGACAAAATACAGCATCCTTTCCTAATTGAAAATCTTCAGAGTATAGAGATAGAGGGAACATTCCTCAAGTTCATAAAATCCATCTATGAAAAACCCACAGCGAATATCATCCTCAATGGGGAAAAGATGAGAGCCTTTCCCTTAAGATCAGGAACACGTCAAGGATGCCCACTCTCACCACTATTGTTCAACATAGTATTAGAAGTCCTGGCAAAAGCAATCAGACAACAAAAAGAAATAAAAGATATTCAGATTGGCAAAGAAGAAGTCAAAGTCTCTCTCTTTGCAGATGACATGATACTTTATGTGGAAAATCCAAAAGACTCCACCCCCAAATTACTAGAACTCATACAGTAGTTTAGTAATGTTTCAGGATACAAAATCAATGCACAGAAATCAGTTGCTTTCTTATACACTAACAATGCAACTGTAGAAAGAGAAATTAGAGAAATGATTCCATTTACCATAGCACCAAAAACCATAAGATACCTCAGAATAAACCTAACCAAAGAGGTAAAGGATCTATACTCTAGGAACTACAGAACACTCATGAAAGAAATTGAGAAGACACAAAAAAGATGGAAAAACATTCCATGCTTATGGATCAGAAGAATAAACATTGTTAAAATGTTTATGCTACCCAGAGCAATCTATACCTTCAATGCCATCCCGATCAAAATTCCAATGACATTTTTCAAAGTGCTGGAACAAACAATCCTAAAATTTGTATGGAATCAGAAAAGACTCCTAATCACCAAGGAAATGTTGAAAAAGAAAAAGAAAGCTGGGGGCATCACTTTGCCCAATTTCAAGCTATATTACAAAGCTGTGATCACCAACACAGCATGGTACTGGCACAAAAACAGACATATAGACCAATGGAACAGAATAGAGAACCCAGATATGGACCCTCCACTCTATGGTCAAATAATCTTTGACAAAGCAGGAAAAAATATGCAATGGAAAAAAGACAGTCTCTTCAATAAATGGTGCTGCGAAAATTGGACAGCTATATACCGAAGAATGAAACTCGACCATTCTCTAAAACCATATACAAAGATAAACTCAAAATGGGTGAAAGACCTCAGTGTGAGACAGGAATCCATCAAAATCCTAGAGAACATAGGCAGTAACCTCTTTGACATCGCCCACAGCAACTTCTTTCAAGATTCATCTCCAAAGCCTAGTGAAACAAAAGCAAAATGAACTTTTGGGACTTCATCAAGATAAAAAGCTTCTGCACAACAAAGGAAACATTCAACGAAACAAAGAGGCAACCCACAGAATGGGAGAAGATATTTGCAAATGACACTACAGATAAAGGGCTGGTATCCAAGATCTATAAAGAACTTCTCAAACTCAACACCCAAAAAACAAATAATCAAGTCAGATAATTGGCAGAAGATATGAACAGACACCTCTCCGAAGAAGACATACAAATGGCTAACAGACACATGAAAAAATGTTCATCATCATTAGGCATCAGGGAAATTCAAATCAAAACCACATTGAGATACCACCTTACACCAGTTAGAATGGCAAAAAATTGACAAGGCAAGAAGCAACAAATGTTGGAGAGGTTGTGGAGAAAGGGGAACCCTCTTACACTGTTGGTGGGAATGCAAGTTGGTACAGCCACTTTGGAAATCAGTGTGGAAGTTCCTCAAAAAATTAAAAATAGAGCTACCTTGTGACCCAGGAATTCTACTATTGGATATTTACCCCAAAGACACAGATATAGTGAAAAGAAGGGCTATATGCACCCCAATATTCATAGAAGCAATGTCCACAATAGCTAAACTCTGGAAAGAGCCGAGATGCCCTTCAACAGATGAATGGATAAAAAAGATGTGGTCCATATATACAATGGAATATTACTCAGCCATCAGAAAGGATGAACACCCAACTTTTACATCAGCATGGATGGGGACTGGAGGAGAGTATGTTAAGTGAAATGAGTCAAGGGGCGCCTGGGTGGCTCAGTCGTTAAGCGTCTGCCTTCAGCTCAGGTCATGATCCCAGCGTCCTGGGTTTGAGCCCCTCATCAGGCTCTCTGCTCGGCAGGAAGCCTGCTTCTCTCTCTCCCACTCCCCCTGCTTGTGTTCCCTCTTTCACTGTGTTTCTCTCTGTCAAATAAATAAAATCTTTTTAAAAAAAAGTAATGAGTCAAGCAGAGAAAGTCAATTATCATATGGTTTCTCTTATTTGTGGAACATAAGAAATAGCATGGAGGACATTAGTAGAATGAAGGGAAAAATGAAGGGGGAGAATTGGAGGTGGAGACAAACCATGAGAGACTATGGACTCCAAGAAACAAACTGAGGGTTTTAGAGGGGAGGGCGGTGGGGGGAATGGGTTAGCCTGGTGATGGGTATTAAGGAGGACACGTACTGCATGGAGCACTGGGTATTATACGAAAACAATGAATTGTAGATCACTACATCAAAAACTAATGATGTATTATATGGTGACTAATGTAACATAATATAATAAAATTAAATTAAAAAAATAAATAAAAACTTAAAAAAAAGAAAATGGGACTATTAATACCTATCTTAGAATATCGAAAACACCCAGCAAGATGACTAATGTATGTTGCAGTGCCTTATACAGTGCTTGACATTGTAAATATGCAAAAAATACTGAGGAAGTTGAATAGTGTGATTTGAGATAGGTCATGCGGCCCCATTTAAACATGCCACACCACACATCACATATAAAGCACAATGAAAACCTGATGGGCCTATTGTAGAACAGAAATCATCAGTATTTGAGTAGTCTCTTGATTTTACATCTTAATTACAAATATGGAATCAAAGTTCAGAAGGGAGTAATAGGTCATTAAAGTATCAAGAGCTGATGGTATCACCACTTTTGATTCACATAGGACAGAGCTAAAGAAAAAAGGGACATGGCAATATTTAGATGCTGTGATTGTTGTGATTATTGTTTTAAGGAAGTGTGGCTAGCTGATGGTGAGCAAGAGAATGATTAACAAAATTAAGAAAAGTGTAATAGCAGTATACAGAATTTTGGAAAATACCCATACATCTTAGTAACGGTGCTAAGTACAAAATATGGTAGGGCCAAAGGACAGGTGCTTACTACATAGTTTGGCCGTGAGTTAATTCTATAAAATATCAAATTCAACACACAACAATTAAGTCAGAAGTTGTGTATAGAGGTCATATTATGTTTTCATAAATCTGCCTTATTTCACAAACTTTATTCAGGTGACTATTCATTATTTTTGCATATCAATTATCATATAATGTAATTAGGAAACCAGTTACAAACACAGCTGTGCTTTCCAAATGATCCATATTTCAGTATGATTTTTTTCCTATCCCTTTGTTGTTGTTTTTATTTACTTAAAATCCTTTTTAGTCACAGATCTCTTAAGAATTTGATGAAAGATATGCAAACTCTAGGCAGAAAAAATGTATAAAGAAGCAAAATTTTCACATGTTTTTGAAAAAACTGGAAATAGAATTCTAGTATTTTACTTGAAGGAAGGCAGAAGTAAAAATGTGAAGGAAATAATCATGAATCCAGAATTAGAAAGAAACCAATAATGCTAAATACCAAACCACCTCAACCATGGTACATCTCTGAGTGAATAAGACTATATACTGAACATCCCAACATTCCTGATAGTTAAGTGCAGAGATTAGTTTTAGAAGGACCCAAAACCAATCCAGGGTTAGCTTCATCATCAATAAAATGGAGACAATAAAACTTTTATTCTAAATATTAAATGAAACTGCATATCCCAATCACTTAGTAACTGGCATAGAGAGGGCATATAGTAATTTACATGCATAAAGTGAAAATATCCAACATTTGGGGATTTACATGGTGGGTTAACCAAGCTAACTCTACAGCTGGAAAGCTTAACTCTTTTTCTTGAGCTCAGCTGAGCCTGACACCCTTCCTGCTTTCTCCTTATCTGCTCATCCACTGGAGCCATGTCAATCACAGTTCATCCCTTCACACTCAATCCCTTCCCAACCATCTAGCCCAATATTTTGTTAATATAACAAACTAGTTCATGCTAATGAGTCAAGATGTTCCTTCCTCACCTCTCATCAAACTTCTGCTCTCTGATACTCCTTTGTGTGTTTTAGGAGACATGCTCTATTAAACTAGCTCTTCTTCAGGTTCATTCTCTAGTTCAATTCAATTAATGTTTACTAATCTGCTGTATGCCAAGTAATGTGCAAATGTTCACCACAGGAGAGAGAGTTTCAATCGTGGAGGCAGCAAGGTAGAATATAATTACAGAAAGTTAAGGGCAAGCTCCTCATACAGTTAGTTAACTATAGTTGTGAAGATAACAGACTCTAAAAAAAAACTGGCATTCTGTAAGAGGTGGGTCAAAAATACACTTTGGAGGAAAAGGAAATTTCTAGTAAGTTAAGTCACAGAATTCATGCATTATGGCTTCACAATAATAGAATATGGTAGATAATTAGGAAAAGCAACAAATAACTTGAATTAAAATCAAAGAAACAACAAAATGAGATAATTTGCAATTAATTCAAAGAAGATACTATACTTCAAAAGATTCATTCATTTTTATTGAGTAGATAATTATTTCACTTTATCTTCCAAGAAAATAAAACTCTTTATTTATAAATACACACTAAATACTTTTTCTTTGACTTAAGTGAACTTCAAGTGTGTGATCACTGGATTATGAAATGTATATGAGATTATTTTTTTAAGTTGAAGATTTTGGTGAGATTTGAAATACTGAAGTGATAGATTTAATTCTGACTGTATGAAGGTTATTCCTTCAATGAGACATGTTTCAAATAGATGACACTGTTGAGTAACAAAAGGGATAAATATTGCCTTTAAGTAATATAAATAATGCTATTTATCAACAAATGTACAAGAAACATGAAAGTACACAATCATGTGTACTTTATGAGAAAGAATATCTTTCTCATAAACCATCAGCTTGATTCTATTCCCCCAGAGGATAGAAGATGCTTATAAATCTACCACAGTTACGTGACAAGAGAACATTTATCCTAGAGACTTAAGCACAAATGTTCCTTCCCATGAACTGTGACATCCAAACAGTGGGAGCAGAAGCAATGAAACTGTTGAGGGCCACTTTTCTAACACTGTAGACCCTGATGTTCCTTTTCAGAATTACTTCTTTTTGAAACACAATACACACATCTCAACAACTGCAACTAGAAACCAGAGTTTTTACTGATTCAAACCAAACACAGACAAGCATCAATCCCAGTGACCTTCTTCAGGTAGATACCCCACGCTGATTGTTTGGCATCTTTTGATGATGTTTTATTCCTCTGTACTTAAGAATACAAGTGTAAGCAAATGTTGAACTTCATACAATCACATTTTAACTTTGTTTTAGTTAGCATTTCAAAATAACTGTCTAGAGTCCTATAAAAAACCATGCCATTTTGATTTTATCCACAGTTTGTCTGGAAAGTAATAATCATATCTATATCATAGGGTAATTTTGCGGAGTAAATAAGTTTACAAACACCCATCACTTACTGGGTGCATTCAATATTAGTTATTTGTAATATGTAGTCATATTAATAAGTAAAGACTTATATAATCCATTACATGGTGCCATGTAGAAATTTATACAATTTACCTGGTTTCTTTATATAATCATATAAAGAATACTTACTAGATCAAGAAAGATACATGAAAACAAACAAAAACTAATATTGGGTAAGTAGAGTGGATAGGTCATATTTTTTTCTAAAACAAATTGTGTAAAATAGTATTTATTGAAATTTATAGGATAGAAATAGAATAGTACTCATGTCTTTCAGATGAGAAAATGGAAGGGTAAATATTAAATAGTTTAATCCAATAAACATGTATTAGGTAATTTTCCTACAATTGTAAAAAATAATCATAATCTGTTGAAAATAGGTAAATTTTGAGTATCAATATGTATAAATTATTTCATTCATTTCATCTAAAAACATAAAAAATGTTTATTTGATTGTTTATCCAAGTGAATAATTTTTCAAAATTATGAGACAGCTATTAACTATTTTGGTTTTTTTTTTTTAAGATTTTATTTATTTATTTGACAGAGAGAGTGAGAGAGCACAAGCTGGGGAAACATCAGAAGAAGTGGGAGAAGCAGGACCTCTGCTGAGCAGGGAGTCCTACGCAGGGTTCGATGCAGGGCCCCATGTGGGGCTTGATCCCAGGATCATGACTTGAGCCATAGGAGATGCTTAACAGCCTGAGCCATCCTGGTGCACCTATTAACTATTTTATAACTTAGTATATAGTTTGTGGTTCTACTTCATTAAATGATTCAACAGGTATATTTTTAATTCTACTCTACAGACAATTCAATCATTAATTTAAAGTGAGACATGTGCCTTCCTGGAAATTGTGTTTCTCAGGAAATTTTGATGAAAGATGTACCATTCATTAAAAGTTATAGAAGGAAGTGAAATATGAACATTCTCCTAAAATATAAGCTCTTTATGAAGGACACTGCTGGTTACAAATTACATATTTAAAAAATATATATAGATCAAGAAGAAAATTACAAACATAACCTATGTTGTAGCTAGCAAAAACTTCCTTTTTCAAGGTTATTAATCTCGTCTATCTTGATTCATTAAATACAAATATTGTCTTGACATTTAAATCCTTAAATGTTATATTTTACAATAGAGTTTCCAGAATAACTTATAAGAATCAAAGTTTAACTGAGGTTTAACATAGAATCAATATAAAGGCATGATTAGAGTTTAATTAATGAAAAAAAAATCAGTGTAAAATCTCTTCTGGCTCTCTTTTTTCCTTTCGGTATTTTTTTTTTTTTTATTTTAATATAAGTTGCAAAAATGTTTGAATCTGACAAATATACTTAGATAAAATTCACTTGGTGAACAGAATCACATTCCCCTTCTTTACATTGCACAGATCTGTGTTTGAATTTGAACCTAAAGCCATGGAAGTTTTGACTAATATTAAATGTCTAATTAACCATTATCTTATAAGATGATAAAATTTAAGAGGTCCTACTCACTGTACTATAACCCTTTCTGAATGTGTGCTATGGATCTTAGCTCTCACATTCAACACAAATGATTCAGTGTAAATATAATTATGTTTACAAGTACCTATAATTTTAAGAATGGTACTGTAAAATATAAACATAATAAATAATTTAATAATGAATTTTGCTATAATATTTCAATTTTCAAAGATATTTATGTTTAATTACATCCTGGGGAATGGATGATGTAAACTTTTACACACATTCACACAAGCCCTCTGTGTTTTTCCTGTAATGATGAAGTTTACTCATGAAGATAGGTAGTCTTGTTTATTTACAATAATTTATTTATTATTAAAATAACTAAGCTTTTATAACATTGTTTCTATATCTTATTTATTTTTATTCCCACATGTTCTTGCCTCCAAAAAGACATTTTCAAAACAAATTGTGTGTAACACAAATAAGTTCCAAATCTATGTGATAAGAAAACTCATCCTTGGTAAGAGTTTCCAACATGATCAAGGTTAAGTGTGCTGAGAGGGTACTCAGACCACAGGCAGGAGTTGGGGGATGAAGTAGGAGGGATCTAATATTTGAAAACTGTGTTGCTTATATCTTGGTTTGAGTTGAATGGAACACAGTTTGATTTAGATTTTGTTTTTGTTTTTTGTTTTTTATACTTAATATATTATCACAAGATCAGATCTGTATTTAGACTTGTATTTCTAAAGTAAAAAACACATTATATAAAACAATAGAATTTGACTTTGAAAATATTGAATATTTTGATATATTAGCATTTTTAATCTTTTCTATTGATATAAAAGAGCAGTATTTCATAAGATATATGCATACTTACCTAACAAGTTAGGTAATAGAATAGAATAGAATATGTATGATGAAGTGTACTCTATACAAAATAAATTCATATAATACTTTTGATCTCATGGCTTATATCCTTACATTTCATCTTTTCATGAGCAATTCAAGTATTCAAAGAGAAGTTTGTCATAATGCAAGGCAGTTTCATATCAGATGTCATTAGTCACTCATCAAAATGGTAGGTGTATTTTTATCTACTATTTATGAACTCTTTCAATATCTATCTCTATTATACTTATTATTCAAGTGTAAGTATCATTGCTTTAGTAAACCCTACCTATAAAACAAACTTACATAGATAAATGATGATTAATAGCCAGGAACATTTATATCTCAAGAAACTAATATTTAGAGATGTTACAAAATGCAAATTCAGTGTTCATTAGGAAAAAGATCTACATCTAGTGACAACTTCAAATAATTAGTAACACATAAATAATCTGATTTCTCTATGTGTATATGTTTCAAACACACACATATACAAAATTACATTTTAAAAATAGTTTCTTAAAATATGGAAATGTAGTAATATATTCATTGAGAGCTCTTTCTTGAGCTTCTGCTTTTTTAAAAGAAGATTTAGAAACACTTATAAAAGTCAGCCTGATGTCAATTCACCTTTGCTTATTCTATGACATTTGAAAAGTGTGCTTATGAGAAAGAGATCCAAAATCCCTAAGAGAAAATCAGGTGATAGATAATATTTTTAAAGACTGATTTTGAAACAGAGTTAATTGCTAAGCCAAACCTCTAAGTATCTCAGGATAGCTATAAAAATCTTTCAGAGAAACTGTATGACAACATTTTGACATTTCTATAACATTTTTAATATAACAAAAATTATACAAAAAATTTACCTTATAATTCACTTCATGAATGTTTGGTGATGTATTTTCTTATATTCTGCTTGGTTGGGTACTGAAGGAGAAAAAAATGTATGAAAACCTTTTCAATATTAATATCCTATAAATCCATGCATAGTTATAAATAATACAAAACATAGTTATTATACATTTTTCCATACCACTCAAGAATGTTATACGCAAACAATGAATCATGGAACACTATATCAAGAACTAATGATGAATGGTGATTAACATAACATAATAATAATAAAAAAAGAATCCAACTCACGAAAACATAGCAGAGAAAGATAGCAAATGCACTTTTTGAAAGGGCAAAATATTGAGGAGTTTGAATTGTCAGATTTTTTTTTTTTTAGGGCACAGCCTTTTGAGATAGTGACCCCAGTTAGAATCACAACTGTCTCAGTTGTTAGATGTGCAAGTTTGGACAATTTAGTTACGTTCTCTGGATCATTATTATTTCGGCTGATTAAGATAGATATAACACACCCTTTGCAGGGTGTGTTTGTAGGGGCCTGAGTATTAAGTGTTATAATCCATTTGAAGTACCTAGCAGTTTGCTTAATACATAGTCAATATTTAAATTTAAAGTATTACCCAGCCATCCCATCCCTCCCACCCCTCACCACTCCAGTAACCCTCCATTTGTTTCCTGAGATTAAGAAGTCCTCATATCAGTGAGATCATATGATACCTCTGAAACAAATAATACATTATATGTTAAAAAACAAATAGTAGGAAGGGAAAAATGAAGGGGGGGAGTCAGAGGGGGGCATGAACCAAGAGAGACTATGGACTCTGAAAAACAAACTGAGGGTTTTAGAGGGGAGGGGGTGGGGGGATGGGTTAACCTGGTGATGGGTATTAAGGAGGGCATGTATTGAATGGAACACTGGGTGTTATATGCAAACAATGGATCATGGAACACTACATCAAAAACTAATGATGTAATGTATGGTGACTAACATAACATAATACAATAAAATTTTTAAAAGATTAAAAATTAATTAAAAATAATAAAATAATAAATAAATATAAAAATTGTATTTAAAAATAAATTTAAAATATTAGTAGTGATTTAAAATAACAATAAAATATGATTTCTATTAATAGTAATTATTAATATGTATTATAAGTTCAACAATTAGTGTCCTTTGAAACTAATAAAATATGAAAGACAGATCAGAATAAAAATGCAAAAATTGTTAAATATGAACAAATATAATATATATAACAAGGGAGCTTTGCAAATCCAAAAGAAGTATATTGTTCTAAAATTGTGACAACTAGATATTTGAGTGAATTAATAATATTTTTATATTTTATAAGGTGAACATTTCAGTTGTTTTGAAGTATTTTTTTTTTAAAGATTTTATTTATTTATTTGACAGAGAGAGACACAGCGAGAGAGGGAACACAAGCAGGGGGAGTGGGAGAGGGAGAAGCAGGCTTCCCGCAGAGCAGGGAGCCGATGTGGGGCTTGATCCCAGGACCCTGGGACCGTGACCTGAGCCAAAGGCAGACAATTAACGACTGAGCCACCCAGGCGCCCAGTTGTATTGAAGTATTAACATTGAAAAGACAATATTAATATAAGAAAAATAAAAGGTGAATATGTACTAGAGGGTTATGAGGCCTTTCAGAGCCTAAAAGCAAATGGCTGAAGAATGATTCTTATAGTTAGCTAAAATCAACTTAACAATGTACTTAGGTGACAGTGTGGTTTGCTATGATCCATATTTTCTAAATTGATTAAAATGACATTTATAAAGATCAAACAGAAGACTCAAATACTTTAGGAATAAATTAGGAGGAATAGATTATTCATTCAAAAATTATTTACTGAGTACCTCTTAGGTACCAAACATTATTATTCATTTTTTTTTTTTTTTAAGATTTTATTTATTTGCGAGACAGAATGAGAGAGAGCATGAGAGGGAGGAGGGTCAGAGGGAGAAGCAGACTCCCCGCTGAGCAGGGAGCCCGATGTGGGACTCGATCCCGGGACTCCAGGATCATGACCTAAGCCGAAGGCAGTCGCTTACCCGACTGAGCCACCCAGGCGCCCTAATTCAGTAAATTTCTAATTCAGCTTTTTGACTTATAGAGTTCAATGTAAATGCATTTAATTTAGCAACTCCAGAAGATTTTTCCTTCTGTATTAACCTCTGAGAATGTTAATAATTAACAATAGGACATTGTGTTTAATTTCAGATATTTTCTTTTTTTTTTTTTTAAGATTTTATTTATTTATTTGACAGAGAGATACACAGCGAGAGAGGGAACACAAGCAGGGGGAGTGGGAGAGGGAGAAGCAGGCTTCCCGCTGAGCAGGGAGCCCCATGTGGGACTCGATCCCAAGACCCTGGCTGGGATCATGACCTGAGCCGAAGGCAGACGCTTAACGACTGAGCCACCCAGGCACCCTAATTTCAGATATTTTCAAATGTGCTTTTTACATTAAAAATAGGAAAAACACATTTTTAGAAAAACAAAGTAAGTTGAACAAATAGAGCATTCTGTATCTAAAAATAAGGTCATTTTACTTAGAAATGCTTTTATACTCCATATGCATTGATCATTATAACTCATACCTTATTTTAACACTTGGAATGGAGATATTAACTCTATTTCAACAATAAAGATTGCTAAAGAAAAAAAAATACTTATATTCTGTGTGGTTTGGTTTGTACTTCCAACATAACAATGATAAAACCAAACATTTTGACTGAATCACATTGAAAAGTCATCAGCACCACGACTCCACTACATAATATAATTAGGATTGCAATGTATAAATAATCCTTTGCTCCTTGATACAAGATGCTGGTCGTTCATTAGTATAAGGGTCATTTGTAAGCCAATTTTGTTATTACCCTGAAACGACATTGTTGTTAAATTGTGATAAAAGGGAAACCATAAATTGGGAAAGAATTTTAATGGTCATTATCTTCATTAGCTAATGAGATGTGCTAATTATGTTCTTAAATGACAATGATTTAGTAGCCCTGGCAAAGAGGTCTCACAGAGCAATAACTAGGCCAGTCCCCTTCAATGTGTTTTCACAATGTTGGAAAGGACATAATAATGAAGAGCCATAATTATGCTATGTATAATATTATTCATTAAAAATGTCTAAGTTATGCTAGATTTTATGTTGTTTTTCTGTGATATATTTGCACAAAATCTAGGGTGCTGAAAATGTGACAGAGAAAATTGCATTAAGGCTGTACTTCAAGTGTGGTTCCTAGACCCCTGGAGATCCCTGAGACCCTGTCAGGAGATATGTGAGGAGTAAGCCATTTCCATAGTAATTAAATGTTATAATTACTGTTTTTACTTTGTTGACAGATGGGGGGG
>NW_023270865.1:15752498-15774647 GCF_011800145.1 Mirounga leonina
AGAAAGAAAGAAAGAAAGAAAGAAAGAAAGAAAGAGAAAGGAAGAAAAGAAAGAAAAAAGGAAGGAAGGAAGGAAGGAAAGAGAAAGGAATATTTGGAAGTTCTGTATCTCAGCAAACCAATATTCTCAAATGACAAATGCATAATGTTACAAAATCATCCACAGGTAAAGTATATTTCAATTGTTAGTTTTGATGTAGTATCAAAAACATCACAATTATCTGAAAAAAAATATTAAAATGCTGCCGTTCTCAACCACATATTTGAGTAAAGCCATTTTTTTTTCTCATATACTTCAACTGAACAGCCTATCATAATAGATTGACTGAGGAGGCAGATATGATAATCCATCTGTCTTCTATTAATCCAGATATCATTTCTTTTAAAAAGTCAAACAATGTCAAACTTATTGTTAATTTTAGGGATTCCTTAGTTTTTATTTCTAAAATATTATATATTGACTTATATAAGTCATATAAACAAAAAATCTTTGGGACTTCAATTTTAAGACTTTAGGGAGGGGTGCCTGGGTGGCTAGTCATTGAGGCATTTGACTCTTGGTTTCAGCTCAGGTCATGGTCTCATGTGTGGTGGGATCGAGCCTTGCATGGAGTTCCATTCTGGGCAGGGAATCTGCTTGAAGATTCTCTCCCTCTGTCCTTCCCCCCGTGCACACACTCTCTCTTTCTCTCACTAAAATAAATAAATAAATCTTAGAAAGACAAAAAAAAAAAAAAAAAGACTTTAAGATGTATTGCCTCATGATAATTGAAAGTCAGTAGATATGTTGATCACTTGATGAAAAAGATGTTGAAGAGTAAAATAACACACTTATGAATGTGATTTTAGTCTACATGAACATTAAATTAAATAAGTTCAATTCTGAAAGGCATGAGTCATTAGAAATACAATAAATATTTAGCAATATGGAAGAAACTGTATTTGCCTCTTTGCTGGAAGTTGGTATCACTTAGATAGTAGGAATAAAATTATGATTTAACGTGTCTCTTCAAAGTTGGCTGTAAAAATCCTGCTACAATGGTAGAAGTAGACCAATCTACAATATTTTAAATTGAATCTAAAAAATTGTTTTAAAATAAATAAATTAAGAAAAAACAATAGCTTGAAATTAATGCCCAATATAATTACAAAAATTTTGGAAAAAATTGAACAAGAGGAGGATATTAATTAATTACATTATATAAGCAATTTCATCAAAACCATATTGTTGTTAGTATACAATAAGCAAAATCAATGATTTTGTCCACCAAGTCCACCAAGATAGAATAAGAACAAGAAGGAGTCAGGTAGAAATTCCCCATACGTCCATGCCATGGGGTGTTTTTGTTGTTGTTGTTGTTTTAATGCGGCAGAGTCATACAATTAATACTATAGAGCAGTAAAGATGAATGAATTATGGCTATGTACATCAACTGTAATGATTTTTGGGGAAAAGCAATAAAGAAAAAATACTGTATCAGTTTACTTATATACATTTCAAAAAGAAAATGTGTGTTCCAGATACGGTTTTGCAAATCTATAAAGAAAAGCAAAGGAATTATGGGCACAAAATTCAGCTGACTGATTACCCAGTGGAAGAGGGAGGGAAATGAAATCAGAAGAAGCTATAGGGATTCAGTGGACCAGTGAATTATTATACTTTAAAAAGTATCCATTTGTAGATATTAAAGATTTTAAAGTTAAAAAAGGAGTGAGTGGATTATCTAGCTTAATTATGGATATGTATGTTCTGCATGAATAGTGTTTAATGATGCTAGATGTGATACACTGACAGTTCTCTTGCTCTATAGTATAAGATGCCACAGAAATGGTAACAAGTCATCATGGATTGTAGTGATCCACTGTTCTTCATCTCCAGAATTGGATGTTCTTTTTTTAGCAGAGAACACTGGATTGATTCCATTTTCCACTTGGAAGAAGAGCACAACCAGTACCTTTCTGTGTGTTGTTGTTGTTGTTTTTTTTTTTCCAACTGAGTTTCTGTAATCTATAAAGGCAAAATTCCATTTACTACTAAATAAAAGTGAAGTCATATTTTTTTTTGCATCATCAGAAAGGATGGCATGGATATACAAAATCAGCTCACAATGTTCTTTGTGGAAATTTCCCCAGTCCTTAAAACCTATTATAACTCAAAAATATTTCGGTCAAAGTGACTCAGTTTTCAGTGGAGAGATAAGGTAATTGAGATAATGAAATTCAAGGGTGGGAAAATAAGAAATATCTTATGCAATTATGTAGAGAAATACACTAGAAATGTTCATGGCAGTCACTTTTTAATACAATTTTGCATTCTTGTGTGAGTCTAACAGAAGGACATAGAAAGCAATATGGTATACTCCATTAAATTTCTCTCCTATGTCATATTTAAACAATATTCAAATTTTTCCCTGGCCATTCAGAGATAATGAAAAAAAAAAAAAAGAAAGAAAATAAATGATCTCAAAGAAGAGAATTCATATATTTGTTTTCTTGTTCTATCAATTGCCTAACATAAAGATGTGATCTTTATGATTAAAATTTTGATTGTCTAGAAGATTCTTCCCAAATAAATGATTTTTTAAAGAGTTACAAGTACCCCTTATTCCCTCAGTAACTTTCTCTTATTCTCTCTGTTATTTTGTAAGTATACCAGTTGGATTTGAAATTTAATCCATTTTACTATGAATGTTAATAATTTTTCTGGATTTTTTTCATGTTTCTACTGGGATCAAAAACTATCCATCTGCTTGTCCATATGCTGGAGAAGGGGACTTTATAACTTTCACTGGATGTGAGTTCTGTCATTGTTTACTACTGCCTGAGGAAAAGGTCATGGTTCTTTTAATTTTCTTTACCTAACCATAAAAATAAACATATAAAATTATGTGGAACAATTATATATTAATCTTACTGATTCAGAAGTAATCATTAAAATAGATCCTTTTTAATCTAAATATTTATTTTAAAAAAGAATAACAATGCAAAATACTTAAAATGCAATCAATTAAAATAATGCTTTATAAAAGTCTCATTATTATCTTAATTTGATAGTTTGCCTGGACTCTCTAAAAGACTTAACCCTAATTACAGATACAATAATCCTAGAGCTTAAATGCTACAACTAAAGCATCAGTATTCAATAAAATAGTGAATGTTACCAGTGATGATATTGATATCCTTGACCAATTTACTAGTATGCATATTGAGTTCTCAGAGGTTCTTAATCAAAAAGTGCTTTAAAATTATGTTAAGGATAGGGGGGCACCTGAGTGGCTCAACTGGTCAAGTATCAGCCTTCACCTCAGGTCATGAACTCAGGGTCCTGGGATCAAGATCTTCATCCGGCTCTCTGCTCACCGGGAAGTCTGCTTCTCCCTGTCACTCTCCCTCTGTGCGTGCTCTCTCTCTCTCTCTTCAATAAATAAATAAATGAATAAATAAATGAATGAATGAATGAATGAATGAATGAATAAATAAAATTATCTTAAGGATGAAAATTATAAATATTAACATAATTATTACTTGGTCATTTCACCAAATAATTTTTAGTTGCAAATGATGTCTTGAAAGTAAAAGGCAGTTATGAGTCAAACATGAAAATACTTTATCTGAAAGTGCCTGCATCAATATAATATAATAATTTCCACAAGCCTTTATTATGCTAACTCTAGAAGAAAGATGTTGATCTCTCTTAGATCTCATAAACCTGGCAAATGGTAATATGCCTATTTTAATTGTCTATATAACATATCAAAAAAGAGACATAAAAGAAATACTACAAAATAGGGAGCTCTTGTTAGCTATCTAAAGTTCTCTGAATGACTCAATTCATTATTTAATGATTATTCTAAAAAAGCTCATGCATAATAGCCTGAGCCCTATATTTTTTTAATTTCAAAATATTTGGTATTAAAAATAAGTGGCTTTACAGTGATACTCAAGGAGTGCTTCTTTGACAGGCAGGGGGGTAATTTGTATGCTCAGCAGGGATATGACTGAGATATTCATCAGGCAGAGTCTAAATTCTCCGTTTCAATGGTTGACAAATCTATTGGGATGTCTAGTTCTCCCAAGAATGATTTGCTAGTGATGAGAAGAAAGATTTGAAGGGAAGAAGATTGATACCAAGATATATTTGGACAGTGCTAAAAGAGAAACCTGCTGTGACTTGGAAATAGGATATAAATAACCCAGTTCAGTCTGAACAAATGTTGTCAATACCCCAAATTTACCTAAAGAAAACACAACAATATCAGTTATTTGTATTTGATGATATGTAACAGGCAACTTTGAAATTAAATTTATTTTATATTGCCTCCTTAATCCTCATGCCCTTTTCTCTAACCCTGTCCTTATTAGAGCTGATACTTTTCTACAAAGGCAATTTTTTGTTGTTTTTTGTTTGTGTTGTTGTTAAGATATCAAAAGACGATTTCTTCATTAATAGAATGGTATTCCAAAACTGAAGAGAAAAAAGTCAAAGAAAAACAGACATTTTTTTTTCCTCTATGAATACTAATTGTGTTCTTCCTTTTTTTGTAAAAAAAAAAAAGTCTAGAAAAATTATCTTCTAAAAAACAGATGTTCAGTTTTGCAATTGACCCAACATAGACTACTTCTCTTTGACAGAAGAAGCATTCAGAATGAAAATATCAGTTTATTTCAGAATGTCTGGGAAAATAAGGTACAGGAGAGATGCACTAGATTATAGGAAGCAGGGGCGCCTGGGTGGCTCAGTTGGTTAAGCGACTGCCTTCGGCTCAGGTCATGATCCTGGAGTCCCGGGATCGAGTCCCGCATCGGGCTCCCTGTTTGGCGGGGAGTCTGCTTCTCCCTCTGACCCTCCTCCCTCTCATGCTCTCTGTTTCTCATTCTCTCTCTCTCTCAAATAAATAAATAAAATCTTAAAAAAAAAAAAAAAAAAGATTATAGGAAGCAAAATATATGGAATTAATATGGGACTGGAGTGGGTGTCAAATTAATAACTAGGTAGATAGATGACAGATCTCCAATATGTACAATGTTGAGCTTATCTTTCTAATTCACTAATACATTACAAGTCATAGGAATTAAAACAAGAAAAATAGATACTGAAATATATTCTGTTATTTGATCTTTGTACCACAATTGATTGATGTGAGCAATTGCTAGAGCACATGACTCCCTCCTTGAACACCACTGTTATTTGAAACAGACAACTGGAGAATGCTTTACGCAGGGAAGTAGCAAGAGAAGGTTTGCACTCTAAAATGTTCCTTTTCATAATAAGTTGAATTTAAGGGAATAAGAAATGAAGACAGGCCCAGGGGACCTGGGTGGCTCAGTTGGTTAAGCATCCAACTCTTGATTTCCACTTAGGTCATGATCTCAGGGTAGGGAGATCAAGTCGCACACAGGGCTATGTTCAGCGGGGAGTCCACCTGAGATCCTCTCCCTCTGCTCTTACCCCTGCTCTCTCTGTCTCTCTTTCTCAAAAAAAAAAAAAAAAAAAAATGAAGACAGGAAAATTAGACTATGACCATAGGCAGAAACAAAGGAGGAGGAGAAGGAGGAGAAGGAAGAGAAGGAAGTGGAGGGGGAGAAGAAGAGGAAGAAATTGTTTCAATGAATTAAATAGAAAAGAAGAGGGGGAAATATCTTTGAGCCATATTCAGAGGTACAATGTATAAGATTAAGTAAATTGATACAAGAAGATTTGAGCTGGAAGACTTCTATCACTATCTTTCAGACTTTTGTCTTGTATGATTAAATAAAAGAATTTTTATAATAAAGAATGACAGAAGAAACTACACGGTTAGGAGGTGGGAGGAAATCATAATATATTTACATATAAGCTACCAGTCTGTAATAGTTTTTAACAGCATCCTAAGTCGGCCAAGACAGAAAATTGATGCTGAGGAGTAGAGGTGCTGTTGCAACAAATCCAGACATAACTTGTTTTATTGTACTTTGCTTTATTGTGCTTTGCAAATATTATGTTTTTTTTTTACAAATTGAGATTTGTGGCAACCCTGTGTTGAGCACAATGTATCAGGACCATTTTTCCAAAAGCATTTGCTTACTTTGTGTCTCTAGATCACATTTTAGCAATTTTTGCAATCTTTCAAAGTTTCTTATTCTTATATTTTTTATGGTGATCTGTGATCAGTGACTACAGCTCACTGAAAGATCAGATGATGGTTAGAATATTTAACAATAAAGTATTCTTTAAGTTATGTACATTGTTTTTTTCAGACATATTGCACATAAATAGACTACACTATAGTATAAATATAACTTGTATATGTACTGGAAAAACAAAACATTAATTTGACTCACTTTATTATTATATTTGCTTTATCTGGGTGGTCTGGAACCCAATCCACAATATTCTGAAGGTACACCTGTACCTTAAAATGTGGAAACAGGGTGCCTGGGTGGCTCAGTTGGTTAAGCGACTGCCTTCGGCTCAGGTCATGATCCTGGAGTCCCTGGATCGAGTCCCGCATCGGGCTCCCTGCTCGGCAGGGAGCCTGCTTCTCCCTCTGACCCTCCCCCCTCTCATGTGCTCTCTGTTTCTCTCATTCTCTCTGTCTCAAATAAATAAATAAAATCTTTAAAAAAATGTGGAAACAACATGGGGACTGAGTAAGGGGTAGAGGCTAGAATAGTTTGGAGGTACATGCAACAAAAAGCTTACATTTCCGCAAATGGATTTTAAAAGCAATTCCGATGAGAATTTTCCAGAAGGCAAAGAAGAGGACTGGAGAAATAGTCTCAGTCTTCTTAGAGAATACCAAAGTGGTTCTGAGCTAAATGTTGATAGAAATGTGTACAGGAAAGTTCATTCTGGTGATGTCTCAGATGGAAATGAGGACATGTTATTGGACAATGAAGGAAAGGGCATTCTTGTTACAGAGTGGCAAAAATTTAGTTGACTTGGGTCTATGTAGTGTTTTGTGGAAGGTGGAAATTCTAGCAATGAAATTCTAGTCTGGGATATATGGCTGAGGAAGTATCTAAGCCAAGTGTTGAAAGTGTGGGTTGGCTTCTCTTTGAAAAGTTATAGTAAAAATGCAAAAAGAAAGAAATGACCTAAAAATGGAATTGTTAATCAAAATTTAAGTAGAACTTAAAATTTTTAAATATCTTCAGCCTATTCATATTGCAAAAAATGGAAAAGCATGTTAGAAAGAAAAGACCAAAGGTGTGGCCAAGCAACCTTTTGATAAAGATACAAGTTTAGATGTGAACCAGGGACTTAATCAACCACTTCAGCATGGAAACAGCCTTTTTGACCTGAAAGGGGAGGAAACAGGAAAGTTGTCTGATTTCTTAGATTTTTCAGAATGGGACTATAGAGCTACCCCATTGTAAATGTGTGTTATTCAAGACCAGGGAAGAAAAATCCCAAAAGTGATTCAGAGACTATCAGGGATACCTCCTCAGTTTCAAAACTTCTTCATAGCAAAATAAATAAAGAATAAATTGAAAAAGCAACCTATGGAATGGGAGAAAATATTTGCAAAGAATATATCTGATAAAGGATTAATATATAAAATATATAATAAACTCATACAACTCAATAACAACACAACAACAAAAACTCAAATAATCCAATTTAAAAATGAGCAGAGGAACTGCATAGACATTTTTCCAAAGACATAAAATAGCCAGCAGGTATATGAAAAGGTGCTCAACATCATTAATCATCGGAGAAATACAAATCAAAACCACAATGATATATCAACTCACACTGGTTAGAATGGCTATTATCAAAAAGACAAGAGATTTAAAAAAAGTGTTGGCCAGGATGTGGACAAAGGGTACCTCTGCCTGCTATTTTTGGAAATGCAAATTGGTACAGCCACCATGGAAACAGTATGGAATTTCCTTACAAACTAAAAAGAGAACTACCATATGATCCAGCAATCCTCTGGGTATATATCCAAAATATTTTTAAAGAAGATCTCAAGGAGCTATCTGCACCCCCATGCTCCCCTCATGTTGCAGTATTATTCACAGTACTCGAGATATGGAAACAACCCAAAGGTTCATCAATAGATAAACAGATAAAGAAGATGTGGTATATATATACACACCATGTCTGATTTAAGTGATATTTAGATGAGATTTAGATGAGATTTGGGGCCGAGAGTTTTGAGTTGATGCTAGAACAAGTTAAGACTTTTGGGGCTGGGCGCCTGGGTGGCTCAGTCGTTAAGCGTCTGCCTTCGGCTCAGGTCATGATCCCAGGGTCCTGGGATCAAGTCCCACATCGGGCTCCCTGCTCGGCAGGAAGCCTGCTTCTCCCTCTCCCACTCCCGCTGCTTGTGTTCCTGCTCTTGCTATCTCTGTCTCTGTCAAATAAATAAATAAAATCTTAAAAAAAAAAAAAAAAAGACTTTTGGGGCTAATGGGATGGATACATGTGCATTTTGCTTGTGAGAAGGGCATGACATTTTGGGGGAGACAGGGGCAGAATGCTGTGATCTGATTATTTGTTTCTCCCCTAAATCCATGTGTTGAAAACCTAATGCTCAAGATGATAGTATTGGAGGTGGGGCCTTTGGGAGGTGATTAGGTAAGAGAGAGGAGCCTCCAGGAAAGGGAAGAATATCTTTATGGAAAGGATCCCAGAGAGATCCTTTGACCCTTCTGCCATAAGAGGAGACAAGGAGAAGTCTGTGTTCTGGAAGAAGGCCCTTGCTTGACCATGTGGACACTCTCATCTTGGAATTACAGACTCCAGAACTGTGAGAAATAAATTTCTATTGTTTATAGGCCACCCAGTCTATGGTATTTTGTTATCATTAGCCCAAATAGAGTAAGACAATGACTAAATTTTTTTTTTTTTTTTTTTTTTTAGTTGTTTGCTTTGTTTCAAATAGAATGACTGATTGGAGGAAAGGCTTTTACACAGTATCTCGATGAAAGAGATGGATTTTTCTTTTTGTTTTCTTAGGTGAAAAGAAAAAACCTTTTATATGTTTCAACTAAAGAGTCAATGTAGAATAAGAGAATGAAAGCACACAAAAAAAGAGAAAATCACTAGGACAGCAAGATTCTTTTTGTTGGGGTAGAGTCAAATGGAATGATATAATAATAATAGAAACATATAATATTTTTAATTGAAGTATAATTGACATATTGTATTAGTTTCAGGTGTACAACATAATGATTGTACACTTGTATAGATTGTAAAATGATCACCACAATAAGTCTAGTTAACATCCATCACTAGTCATAGTCATAGAATTTTTTTTCTTATGATGAGAACATATACTATTATTTTCTTTATAGAGAAGATAAAACTGACATTGAAATGTAAAATAATTCTATTAAGGTAACATACTAGCAAACAACAGGAGGTCTGTCTGATTCCAAAGCCCCCTTTTCTCAATTGCATCATTCGACCTCAGCATATTCTGTACCCCCACTTAAAAACACTAATGTGTACAGGAAGTAAACAAACATTAAACTAAATACAATAATTTTGCTAATGTAAAAACTGCAAGGATTTCCAAGAAAGTATGAATGGTCACTATTATGCCCTGTTATAAATATTTTTGTGCACAGTACCTGATGTCAACTTTTTTCAATGTGGTAACTAAATTCTATGAAAATGGTACTTGAGTACCTGAACAAACACTAAGAATAAGTTAATGAATAGATTTAACTATTTGGATTCAAACAATTTACTATATACTGATAACCATTTAGGGTTGTGTAAAAGTACATTTTATTTAGAAAGGTAAGTACTGAAATAGAATATAAGTCAGCATCTCTGCTGTTGTATTTGTGACTGTTCTGTACTCATCTAGGAGGAACTTGTAATTATAAGCTATTAAGATGTGAGACGCCACCACTCAGTGCTTTATTTATGAATAGATAAACACACCTCCAACCCAACAAATAATAGACTCTATGAGAGACAATATGTTGTCTATAAGGATTAACATAACAAACTTCCTAAGTGACTTGTATTCTTATGGGTTTATTAAACTGTTTTTTTTTTTTTTAAATTTGTTCTGATGTTCAAATAGCTCAAGGGGTTAGTACAGTCTATGATAAAGAGCATTTGCTTATGAGACAGAAGCAGATAATATAGGAAAATGGAGTGGATTTGGTTTAAGAAGTGATATGAATAGGAAAAGTAGTAAATTGGTGACCAGATTACACACTGAATGTGCCAGTCATTACTGTTTCCAAGTAACTGATGGATGCAATGAGGTAAAGAAGAACCACTGTTGCCCAGTCACTGATGTTTCAAGTTTAGCATGACATCTAGCTTTTATGTGAATTTTCTAAATTATCAAATCTTGAGAAAAAAATAAAGCTTAAAAAAGTCAGTGTAAGTCAAATATAATACATATTTTATATTTGTTACAAATACAATTGTGGCTTATCCAATTAGGGTATCACTTGCCTATCATTAATGCTGTCAGTAAATAGGTGATTACCATAATGGACACCTAACCATGGAAATAGTGCTAACTTTAAAATTATACTAGGGTATTACATATAAAATGGATTAAATTAAGCATCTAGTAGAAGTCGCTGTTATACACTGAACTATAGTGAAGATACGTTGAGGTCTCAACACCCAGATAAATTGAGATTATTAATTTGGGCTCTAATCCAATATGGCTGGTGTCTTTATCACAAGAGAGGGACAGAGATGGAGACACCATCAATAATACCATGTGACTGAGGAGGCAGAGATGTTCGGTGATGTATCTATAATCAAAGTAACACCAAGACTTCTAGCTACACCAGAACCTAAGAGAAAATAATGAAACCTATTCCTCCCTAGAGACTTCAGAGAATGAATAGCCCTGCTGACACCCTAATTTTGAATTTCTAGCTCCTAGAACTCTGAGAGAATAAAGTTCTGTTAAGTTACTTAGTTTGTGGTACTTGATTATGGCAGAGGTAGAAAATTACTACATCTATTTCTAATCCAGACCACTTCATGTGTACATCTGGGATAAGAGTAATAAAGAGGAAAACCAACAACCCGACAAGGTGAAACACTGAATACCTTCCTATTAAAATCACGGGTAAGGCATGGATGTCTGTATTCCCTGCTTTTGTTCAACAGTGCCATATTGATTCTAGTTAGTAAAATAAGGCAAGAAAAATAAACTCCCCCTACTGGAAAGGAAGAAATAGAATTGTCTTTATTTGTAAATGACATGATTTTTTTTTTAAGATTTTATTTATTTATTTGAGAGAGAATGAGAGACAGAGAGCACGAGAGGGAAGAGGGCAGAGGGAGAAGTAGACCCCCCCACTGAGCAGGGAGCCCAATGCGGGACTCGATCCTAGGACTCCAGGATCATGACTGAGCCGAAGGCAGTCGCTTAACCAACTGAGCCACCCAGGCACCCAGTGACATGATTTTCTATGTAGAAACATAATGCAGAGTGCTACAGAAATTAATAAAGTTTAGCAAATGTGCAGGACATAAAATCAACATATAAATATGAATCATATTATACATTCTAGTTATGTACAATTGAAACCAAAAATAAAACATAACAATACCATTAACTACAGCATCAAAAAATGTGAAATACTTTGGGGTAAATACCCAGTAGTGCAATTGCTTGGTCGTAGGGCAGCTCTATTATCAACTTTCTGAGGAACATCCATACTGTTTTCCAGAGTGGCTGCACCAGCTTGCAGCCCCGCCAACATCTGTCATTTCCTGACTTGTTAATTTTAACCATTCTGACTGGTGTGAGGTGGTATCTCATTGAGGTTTTGATTTGGATTTCCCTGATGCCGAGCGATGTTGAGCACTTTTTCATGTGTCTGTTGGCCATTTGGATGCCTTCTTTGGAAAAATGACTGTTATGTCTTTTGCCCATTTCTTGATTGGATCATTTGTTCTTTGGGTGTTGAGTTTGATGAATTCTTTATAGATTTTGGATACTAGCCCTTTATCTGATATGTCATTTGCAAATATCTTCTCCCATTCTGTCAGTTGTCTTTTGGTTTTGTTGACTGTTTCCTTTGCTGTGCAAAAGCTTCTTATCTTGATGAAGTCCAATAGTTCATTTTTGCCTTAGCTTCCCTTGCCTTTGGTGATGTTTCTAGGAAGAAGTTGCTGCAGCTGAGGTCGAAGAGGTTGCTGCCTGCATTCTCCTTTAGGATTTTGATGGACTCCTGTCTCACATTGAGGTCTTTCAACCATTTTGAGTCTATTTTTGTGTGTGGTGAGAGAAATGGTCCAGGTTCATTCTTCTGCATGTGGCTGATCAATTTTCCCAACACCATTTGTTGAAGAGACTGTCTTTTTTCCATTGGACATTCTTTCCTGCTTTGTCAAAAATTAGTTGACCATAGAGCTGAGGGTCCATTTCTGGGCTCTCTATTCTGTTCCATTGGTCTATGTGTCTGTTTTTGTGCCAGTACCATACTGTCTTGATGATGACAGCTTTGTAATAGAGCTTGAAGTCCGGAATTGTGATGCCACCAGCTTTGCTTTTCTTTTTCAACATTCCTCTGGCTATTCGGGGTCTTTTCTGGTTCCATACAAATTTTAGGATTATTTGTTCCATTTCTTTGAAAAAAGTGGATGGTATTTTGATAGGGATTGCATTAAATGTGTAGATTGCTCTAGGTAGCATTGATATCTTCACAATATTTGTTCTTCCAATCCATGAGCATGGAACATTTTTCCATTTCTTTGTGTCTTCCTCAATTTCTTTCATGAGTATTTTATAGTTTTCTGAGTACAGATTCTTTGCCTCTTTGGTTAGATTTATCCCTAGGTATCTTATGGTTTTGGGTGCAATTGTAAATGGGATCGACTCCTTAATTTCTCTTTCTTCTGCCTTGTTGTTGGTGTATAGGAATGTCACTGATTTCTGTGCATTGATATTATACCCTGCCACTTTACTGAATTCCTGTATGGTTCTAGCAGTTTTGGGGTGGAGTCTTTTGGATTTTCCACATAAAGTATCATATCATCTGCAAAGAGTGAGAGTTTGACTTCTTCTTTGCTAATTCAGATGCCTTTTATTTCTTTTTGTTGTCTGATTGCTGTGGCTAGGACTTCTAATACTATGTTGAATAGCAGTGGTGATAGTGGACATCCCTGCCGTGTTCCTGACCTTAGGGGGAAAGCTCTCAGTTTTTCCCCATTGAGAATGATATTTGCTGTGGGTTTTTCATAGATGGCTTTTATGATATTGAGGTATGTGCCCTCTATCCCTATACTCTGAAGAGTTTTGATCAAGAACGATGCTGTACTTTGTCAAATGCTTTTTCTGCATCTATTGAGAAGATCATATGGTTCTTGTTCTTTCTTTTATTAAGGTATGGTATCACATTGATTAATTTGCAGATATGAACCAACCTTGCAGCCCAGGGATAAATATAAATGTAGTGTTTCAAAGGGGTACGTGTACCCCGATGTTTATAGCAGAAATGTCCACAATAGCCAAATTATGGAAAGAGCCAAGATGTCCAGCAACAGATGAATAGATAAAGAAGAGTGGTGTACACACACACACACACACACACACAGTGGAATATTATGCAGCCATCAAAAGGAATGAAATCTTGCCATTTGCAATGACGTGGATGGAACTGGAGGATATTATGCTGAGCAAAATAAGTCAATCAGAGAAAGTCATGTATCATATGATCTCACTGATATGAGGAATTCTTAATCTCAGGAAACAAACTGAGGGTTGCTGGAGTGATAAGGGGTGGGAGGGATGGGGTGGCTGGGTTATAGACATCGGGGAGGGTATATGCTATGGTGAGTGCTGTGAATTGTGTAAGACTGTTGAATTACAGACCTGTACCTCTGAAACAAATAATACATTACATGTTAAAAGAAAAAAAAAAAAAGATAGTAGGAAGGGAGAAATGAAGGGGGGGGAATTGATGGGGGAGATGAACCATGAGAGACTAAGGACTCTGAGAAACAAACTGAGGGTTCTAGAGGGGAGGGGGTTGGGGGGATGGGTTAGCCTGGTGATGGGTATTAAAGAGGGCACGTATTGAATGGAGCCTTGGGTGTTATATGCAAACAATGAATCATGGAACACTACATCAAAAACTAATGATGTAGGCGCCTGGGTGGCTCAGTTGGTTAAGCGACTGCCTTCAGCTCAGGTCATGATCCCAGGGTCCTGGGATCGAGTCCCGCATCGGGCTCCCTGCTCTTCGGGAAGCCTGCTTCTCCCTCTCCCACTCCCCCTGCTTGTGTTCCCTCTCTCGCTGTATCTCTCTCTGTCAAATAAATAAATAAAATCTTAAAAAAAAAAAAAAACAACTAATGATGTATGGTGATTAACATAATAAAATTTAAAAAAAAGTAAAAAAGAAAAAAAGTGTGAAATACTTAGGGAAAATTATGATTCTCTGAATGGCTTTTACAATAAAAGGTACAAACATTGCTGGAAGAAATTAAAATCTTAAGTAAATGGAGAGATAAACTATGCTAATTTCTAAGAAGCCTCAGTATTTGGAAGATACTAAGTTTCTCAGATTGATCTATAGATTTAACAGCCATCAAAATTCCGGTTCATTTCTTTTTTGTAGAAATTGATAAATGATTTTAAAACTTATATGTAAATGCAACATTACCAATAGTAACAAACAACTTTGAAGGAAAACACATTTGAAATATGAACATTACCTGTTTCAAGTGTTACAATAAAGCTACAGGAATCAAGACAATGTGGTATTTAGATAGGAAAGTAAAGTAGATTTCTGTGATGAAAAAGAGTCCAGAAATAGACCCACAGATGGAAGAACAACTGATTTTCAACAAAAATTCAAAGGTAATTCATTAAATTCATTAAAATAAAAAGTTTGTCATTTCAGCAATGGGCGCTGAAAAACTTGAATATTCACAAAAAAATAATGTCATTCCCCACCCTGAACCACATACAAAAATTAACTCAAAATACACTTATATAAGTAAAGGTAAATGCTAAAAGTGTAACATTTCTAGAAGAAAAAATAAGAGAAAACTTTTTTGGCTTTTGGTTATAAATGCATATATGTATCATCTTAAGTACAGTACCAACAAAACAATCTATAAAAGAATAAACTGATAACTTGGAACCCATCAAAATTAAAACAAAACAAAACAAAACAACTTCTCTTCAAAAGACATTCTAACATAATAGAAAAACAAACTATAGATTTGGAGAAAATATTTGCAAAGCATAAACCTAAAAAAGGACTTGTACTCAAATATGCAAAAACTCACAAAACTTAATAAGAAAACCAAAAAACCCAATTCATGGCCCCCCCTCAAATGACCACAAGATTTGAATAGACACTTTCCAAAATTAGATATGCAAATGGAAAAAAGTCACATGCAAAGGTAAGCATCCACATCAATTTTCAAGGAAATGGGAAGATTTTTTGAAAGTCAGCTTTTCTATGATTCTCTTGACGAGAAATACTTTGTATCTGGAAATGTATATTCCTTTTGACAGTTATATCAGACAAGCACTCCTTTATACATTTTCCATTAAGATTACTCAATTAATTTCCTTGTTCTGAGTCCATTAAGAATCATTAAGATTATAATTTGGGTTTATCATAATAGATTTTCTTAGAGACAGAAAACATGCTGATCAATCAACATGTTGAGCTATTTTTTTTTTTGGCCCCCACTGAAATTAGAAGGATTGCCATTTAGGTTAAACCTTATTCTTCTTGTGAGATATGTCAATCACTCCTCTAAAACCAATCAATTTATGGTCTGAGGAAACACTAAATTTTGTTCTGCAGTTACAACACCTAGTACCAGGCCCACGAACAGACTTGACTTCACTAGCTAATGACTTTCTCTGAGATCCTCCTGATTTAGCCAGGAAATTCTTTTTTAACTAACACTTTTAACTAACATCTTAAGGAATTCAATTATCAGAGACTAATTATTATAGAATCTCATATAACAGTGTACAAATTAGAAGTCAAGTCACTTTGGGGCCAGTGAATTGTATTCTGTTCCATAGCCATAGTGCACGAAATTAATTCTCAAGGACAGCACATGGTTTGTAATGTATTTGTAGTGTAGCCCTGACAACTGTTTCTTTTCTTTTCTGTATTGCAAGGCCCTGACTTGAGTTTTGATTGCAGAAGCATCCATTTAAAAGAAGCATCCACTTCAAAGAAGGCTCTCTGGAATAAACACATGGCCAGCCACAGGGCTAAAGAACCAGTCTACCTGCCCACACTGAGGCTCCTTTGTTTTAAGATCTTGATAGATTTAGATAACTGACCATTGGTCCACTTGCTTTTTTCTTTTCCCCTGCTTTTAATTCCCACTGTTATGTTTTAAATTTACCAATAAAGAGTGAGGCCACGGGGGCGCCTGGGTGGCTCAGATGGTTGAGCGCCTGCCTTTGGCTTGGGTCATGAGCCCAGGGTCCTAGGATTGGGCCCCGCATCGGGCTCCCTGCTCCGTGGGAAGCCTGCTTCTCCCTCTCCCACTCCCCCCTGCTTGTGTTCCTGCTCTCGTTATCTCTGTCTCTGTCAAAAAAATGAATAAAGTCTTAAAAAAAAAAAAAAAAGAAAAGAGTGAGCCCATGAAACCCCAGGCATACATACATAGCAGTAGTAGTTTTTAATAAGATATACATATTGTTTAGCTGTCATTTATAATAGTAACTAATTACCAATAACTATTTGTTATTTATGCTAAATAGAAAATAATGGTTTCTATTGTGAGAAAAAAGTGCAATAATACCAGTACTTTCAATTGCCAGCATGTATATTTCAATTTCAAAAAGCACATGTGAGATTTAAAAGAGAAAAAATGATCAATAACTAAATTATGCTATTTGGGTGTATCTCATGTTAGAAAAAAATTATACATATTTTCTTGGGGTTCCTCATTAAGAAAATACTCAAATCATGGGGTGCATTAACCCTTGCCTAATATACCCTATGTTAACATAACTGTCTATGGCATTTTCTATTTTTTTTAAATCTTTTTTTTTTAAGATTTTATTTATTTATTTATTTGAAAAAGAGATAGAGCACAAGGAGGCAGAGCGGCAGGCAGAGGGAGAGGGAGAAGTAGGCTCTCCACCGAGCAGGGAGCCTAATGCGGGACTCGATCCCAGGGCCCTGGGATCATGACCTGAGCCGAAGGCAGATGCTTAACCGACTGAGCCACCCAGGCACCCCAATCTGTGGCATTTTTATCTACACATCGGTGACTGCCCTGGTATCCTAGAGCATGATGTGACACAGCAGACCAGCTTGCACAATATTTCTTTATTTCTGGCCTTCATCTCTGGTGACCAAGTTCATAATCCAGCTCACTGAAACTGTTGCGTGGACACTAGGTATTCTCCAAACACACACTGCAGGGTTTATGCTCTGGGGATGCTGATTGTGTGATAGGGAAATGTAAAATCGGCTTTTTGTTCCTTTTTCTGCTTCTATCCTTGCTAGGACCTGTATCCCCACTTTACACATGTTTTGTAATGCAAAAAAGCATTTGTCCTTCTAATAAGGGACAAGGAATTATGATTTCTCTAGAATAGGTAACATCGAAGGAAGGACCAGGTAAGAATGACCTGATGAAGCTATCATACGCATATTCCAGAACACCAGAGCTAGACATCTCAACACCAAGACCCCTTGACTCCAAGGAGTAACACATGGGTCTTCATCCTTGTTCTAACTGGTTCTTGGATGCCTGTGGGGACACATACACCAGACCACCACCCTCAATAAAACCCTCAGACCCTGAAAAAGACAAGACTCATGCTCCTTTCCTTTTTAAGTCTCCCAGATGCCCTATATCTACTCTCTCTATACCTTCAATAAACTCTTCTCTCACTTCTTGCTGGCTCACATTTGATTTCCATCCTATGTGAAGCCAAGGAATCTCTGGCTAGTACTATAATACCCCCCTCTTGGTCTCTGGACCCAGCCTGCCAGGATCAGTTGGATAAAATAAAAATCATTCACCTACATCACAGTGTCTATCACAAAGTTGCAACCTGCATTAATTCTACAGTACTTTCTACATCCCAGACAATACTTGTTTTTGAGACATGTTTTTCTGCACTTGAGTTGCATATGTTCCTTTCAAAATTAAATGAGTAAAATGTCATCCTGATATTTCATTGCTAATACGGACTACATTTTCACCCAGTTTTCTTTTTTGGAAAAATTCCCTCAAAGTTATAGTATATGAACTATGATTCTGTACTTAAGTGGATTCATACCTGTATTAGGCAAAATAATTCAATTAAGGGTGTGATTGTTTAAATTTGAACAAAATTTTCACAAACTTTACTCTGAAATAATACTTCAAAATAAAGTTTAATTTACTTTACTTATAACCTATCATCACCAGAACAAAACTAGTCAGTCCCTGAGTCACACACTTTAAAATGTTAGACATATAGAAGGATCTATGAATATTTATTCAAATTTGAGTTGAAGAATAAAACTGTGCCTCATTCGCCACAGGTGCCTCTGATTATAATATTTGATTACTCTTGTTTATTGTAAGTTTCAAAATAAACTAACTTTTCTCCTTCTATTCAAGACCTAAATATTTTCTCAATTAGGGTATTGCAAATATCCCAACCATATATGAATATTAAAAACTCACAGCCTCAGAATTTTGCTGAGATTTACAACATTTAATACAACTCAAATAATACATTATCTCACTACATACTCACACAAAAACACATACACATATTAAATCATGATGAGCAGAAAACAATAATAGAAAAAATATTCTGTAAATCTGATTGGAAATTGTAGCTGATTCAATAGCTTGAATAAATTTCTTAACAGTACAGAACAAGAAGCATTCACATGAAACAAATCAGCATTATGATGATGATATTTCTCTTGATCATGTAATTTATTTAAAAGGTAATAAAATAGGGGCACCTGGGTGGCTCAGTTGTTAAGTGTCTGCCTTCGGCTCAGGTCATGATCCCAGGGTCCTGGGATCGAGCCCCGCATCAGGCTCCCTGCTCAGCGGGAAGCCTGCTTCTCCCTCTCCCACTGCCCCTGCTTGTGCTCCCCCTCTCGCTGTGTCTTTCTGTCAAATAAATAAATAAAATCTTTAAAAAAATAAAAAATAAAAAAAATAAAATGTAATAAAATATATCGAGCATTTCTCATGCCATGGGATAATAGAAGAAAAATGGCATTGGTGAAAATGAACACTTGTTTTCAGGAAATGTATTCTTGTGCAAGCAGTTGAAACCCTCGAAGCATTTGTATATTTGATGTATAAAGCATTTCATACACAAGAAAGCATTTTGCAAGGTCAGAAATGAAACACATCTGAACCTGCTGTTAACATTCAGCAAAATATACTGCAGACATTCTGGAATCTTTTTTTTTTCCTTTCACTGTGGATTTTTTTTTTTTTTTTCGTGTCACTGTAGATGCCATGCAATGTACATAGAAAATGATGGCATAAATTCCGGTTCCGTAAGAATATACTTTGCAATAGAAAAAGAATGAACTGTTACCGACTCAGATGTAGAATGTCACTGCAGTACATCTTCTCAGATTACTGAAATCTTTAACTCAAATCGAAATCATTTATAAGGATTTGAGCATGTCTGTGAAAGTGATATACAAGTTAAAAATATGGTAAAGAAGATTTAGTTGGACTCAAACTCCTTCATTAAAGACAAGTATTTCCCTTCTAAATTCAAAGTAAAAACATGTGACCAGTGATGCAAAATAATGGACATTTTTTCCCCTTCCTGATAAGACCTTTTTGTTATTCTTCTGCTAAGTTACACTCTAATATCACAGCACATAAGTTGATATATCATGACATCAAAATAATTTGGCTATCAAGAAAAAGACACATAAACAAATACAAAACAAAAGGTAGTAAGAAGGGAGATATTTAATTATATCTTAAGAGATCCTTTATTCTGACAGTAAATCACACACATACACACACACCTGCATACATCCATATGGTATATCCCTTTAACATTAAAAAAAAAAAAAAGTAAAATGGATTATATTTCAGAAGAATGGAAATTTGTGAAACTTTTATATTTTAAAGTAACTACAGTTAAGATATATTTTAATACAGTGATTCTTCACATTTCTTCAACTCAACTATTCCAGAAATTAACCATTTTTTTCATGTTTCTTAAATTATGATGTTATTTTTAACAATGTCAAAATTCTGTTGGGTGTCTTGTCATGATACCTCTATCATGGTAAATTTCCCCAATATTCTAACTAATTGGTGGCATCAGATCATAGGCTCAATTAATTGGCTTCCTTTTACTCATAAATGCCCATTTTTGGCTAATGTCTCTAATGCACTGAGGCTATAGTCCAAGATCCAATATCTGTATAGTAGCTAATTTAATATCCACAACTCTTTTTTATCCTAAAAATGATGATTTTAAGATGATAATCATGAGCTGATTATGAGATATTAACTCACTCTCCAAATGACATACAGTTAGTAGTAAATTGTTGAGCTAAAACCCGAGTTAGAGAAGTCTAGCTACAAAAGCTCTGTTCTTCACAACTACAGACATTGTCACTAAAGGTGACAGTGTCAGCATGTCCTATGGCCACTTTGATCTACATAAATGTTAATGAATCGCCATTATGTCTTATGAGTGCATTCAAAATCCCACTATACACCAGGTGACACTCTACTAATTTGGTACCAACTTTAGGACTTTCTAATTATAAGAACACAGTCAATATATTTGCCCCTATGGTTTTGCATTTCCTTATTGTAAAATGAGCATAAGTCTATCTAACTCATTAAATGCGGTAGCTTATAGTGACATCAAATGAGATCTAGAAGAAAAAAATATTTTTAAACACATACTTGAAAATTTAAAATTATAGTCATAGTAGTAGTACAACCAAAGAAGTCACTATAGACCAGATAAACATTAAACTATAGATTCAATAAAGATCTACAGTAAGTAAGGACAGCAGATGAAAAAACAATTACAATGCATTAAAAATAGGCAAAGGGAAACCTGCAGAAAATAATAAGTAGGTGGCTGTTTCTATTTTCATATCCTCATCACCCAACCCTGTTGCTAATATTACTACTATAGCCGTAAGACTATTCGAATAAAGAAATCTAATTCTCAAATTTTAAAGATGATAAAAAGTCACCTAACTGCACAAAGAGACTTGATGTGTCCTGCTTGACTATTCACCAAAAGCAGGGAGAAATAACATTTTCCTTCCCTCTCAACTGTATGCTACACCATTGTTCTCAGAATTATCCTGTCACCAGACACAGAAACATCTGTGAGCATGTTAGGACTCCATGGGCCCCACCTTGACCCTATTGAATCAAAATCTCTAAGGATAAGGCCCAATTAACTCCATTAACAAGCTCTCTGGGTGATTCTCATACATTCTCAATGTTTGAGAATCATAGCTTGACACACAGACCCAACATCAAAGAAATCATATTTGTTGTTCAGTAGAATAAGAAATATGTCAATAGCACTTATGTAACTCTCAAGCCAGATATGTGTGCAAATATCCAAGCAGGGAAGAGCAGAGACGGACATATTTATTTAGCAAACAGTCAAATACCTGCTCTAGACTTGGACCTGGGCTGAATGCTGAGGTCAAAGAGTGAATAAAGCATAGCTCCTGCCTTTGCATAACTCAAGTAATTAACTGTAATAATGAATGGAAATTACCAAATCTAGAGGGATTAAAATAATTACCAAGAGGGTGATATTTGAGTAGTGTCTTGACAAGCATATCAGTTTTAGGAAATAATCTAGTGAACAATGCTTAATTAGAAAGCCAGAGATAACATGTTCAAAGCCATGGCAACATGAGGAAGTTTGGCTAATTTGGAAAACTGACAATAGCAGTCTCATTGCCAACAAGTAAAAAGCAGATGCAAAAGTTGTAAGAAAAGAGAGAGAGAGAAAGAAACAGAGTCAGAGAGAAAAAGAAAAGAAAGAAAGAAAGAAAGAAAGAAAGAAAGAAAGAAAGAAAGAAAGAAAGAAAGAAAGAAAGAAGAAAGAAAGAAAGGAAGAAAGACAGAAAGAAGAAAGGAAGAAAGAAAAAGAAAGAAGAAAGGAAGAAAGACAGAAAGAAGAAAGGAAGAAAGAAAAAGAAAGAAGAAAGAAAGAAAGAAAGAAAGAAAGAAAGAAAGAAAGAAAGAAAG